>NC_051179.1:2546507-2850991 GCF_013339695.2 Rhipicephalus sanguineus | reverse complement strand
CCACGGTGTAAGAATAAGTTAGGTGATGACTCTGCCGCCGGCGCCGCGTCCAGATTGTGTTCGCCGCCTTGGCTGTTTCCTTTGGCTGCGACAGGTGGCGCTAACATATGGGGGCTCACTGGGGAATGGCGCCTATCCGCGCGTAGTAGGTTATTGCTGCGCAGCCTCGCTTGTTTATTACGTTCGATACACCTATGCACAAAGATGTGAATAAATTAGTTCACTGAGATTCTGCAGTAACGAAATTGATTTTTAACAGGATCGGAAGATTAATTCCCAACAGCGTTCTTGTCATATAAATGTTCCGACAGCAGCAAACGTTGGTCTGCAGAGCGGTCACATTTTGACGCGACCGCGTTAAAGAGCTCATTTCGCTGAAATTCCGGTGTCGGCGGCGTCGGCGTCATTGGTTCTGAGCAAAAAAGCAGCGTTAGCCGTGAGTGAAAATTCGAGGTAGCTGCTATAAGGATAGCAACTCGAAGGATAGCAGCTCGAGGGCGTTTGCGGTTTGGCTTACCTTGAGGCAGTCTCCACCAAAGAGCGAATGCACGCTAGCGATAAGGAAGGCGATAGTGTGCGTGCGTGCTCGTGTGTGTGCGCGCGTGTGGGTATTGCGAGTGGAGTGTGTGCTTGCGCGTAAAGGCGCGTGCGCGTGTGTGTGCATTTGTGTGCGTATGTATGCGCGTCTGTGTGCATGTGCGTGTGTGCATTTGTGTGCGTGCGCGTGCATGTGTGTGTGTGTGTATTGCATGTGCATGCGTGCGCGTGTCTGCGTGTGTGTGAGTGCGTGCGCGTATGTAAGGGCATGTGCCTGCGCGTGTGCGTGCATGCATGCGTATGTGTGTGCATCTGTGTGCATGTGCGTGTGCATTTGTGTGCGTGCGCGTGCATGTGTGTGTGTGTGTGTGTATTGCGTGCGCGCGCGCGTGTCTGCGTGTGTGTCAGTGTGAGTGCATGCACGTGTGCGCGCAGATCATGTGCCTGTGTTTGTGTGCATTACGTGCGTGCGTGCGTATGTGTGTGCACCTGTGTGCATGTGCGTGTGTGCATTTGTAGGCGTGCACGTGCATGTCTGTGCGTGTTTGTATGTATCGCGTGTGTCTGCGTGTGTGAGCGCATGTGTGCGTGCGCGTGTGTAAGGACATGTGCGTGCACGTGTGTGCATTTGTGCACGTGCGCTCGTGTGTGTGTGCATTTGCGTGCGTGCGTATGTGTGCCTGTCTGTATGCATGTGCGTGTGTGCGTTTGTGTGCGTATTGCGTTTGTGAGTGCATGCGTACGTGCGTGTGTGAGGGCATGTGTGCGTGCGTATGGTTGTGCATTTGTGTGTGCGCGTGTCTGTGTGAGTGTCTGCGTGTGAATATCGCTGTTGCGCTCTAGTTGCTTAGCAAACTGAACGAAAAAAAAAAAACTTCGTCAGACAAGTTTCAACCAATGTATCACGAAACTTACACATGTTCTATTAAGAACTTCAGTCGACACGCGACCCCTGCCAGTTTTGCGGTTAGCGTCTCGCATTTGCTTCATTTTGGCCTCTGGCAATGTCGGCTGCATGATATGGTGTGAAGAACTTCATTCGGTCGCGAAGGTCAACCCCTGGCAAACTGATTATAATCACGTGAATACCGTGAACGTAAAAAAACGCGACTGCATCAGAGAAGTAGTATGTACAACGATTTCTGTTCACTGATTGTTCAACAATATTTAATGTTTCTTTGTCCTAATAGGCATAGATGAGGCAGCTCAAAAAGTGGCATCTGAATTTAAAACAAAAAATTGCCTTTCCGGCTTGATGAGGACGTGAGTTGGTAGCGCATAGGCCACTCACACTGGCAGTGTTGTGTTCAGAAGCCTCCTGTTCTTCACGTGGAGGAGGCTCGTCGCTGCTGAAGTCGAAACGCGGCCTCTTGCGTTGCGTGCCCTTTGATTCAGCATCGCCATGCCGTGGAGTCGCTGTCTCTACGTGCAATACATTTGGCGTACATTCAGTGGTCGGGTAAGGCACTTCCGAAGCAGTTGAACCTTTTCGCCCCCGTTGCTTCTGAGAAGGCGGCAGCAGAGCCTGCCGTTTCGCGGAGGTTTCCTGGTTCTTTGCTGCACGGTCAGGTATTTTGGGCAGCCGTCGAAAATGCTAGGCACAGCATCCGAAGAGAGCGTAGGTCTCTTTCGGGCGCACACAGGACGTTTCCCTTGTACTCTGCATGATATGTTGCAGAGATCACTTCTTCCGAAAAATGCTTCGCGCACACATGGTCAGTATGCTCCAAAACTCTGTCTGCTCTCGGAATCGCCCGTCACCACTTATCTACGAGCTCTGGTTCATGCGCCGAGCCTTGAAAAGCGACACACGCTCCGCACAAGTCCTATACCCCGACTTGCAATTCGGGACAAAACATTTTTTGCCCATTTCGAGGCGCAGCCAGCGACAAGGCCGCTAAAGGGTACTCGGCATCATGCACAGCGTTGAGGTATACGTGCACTCAATCACAATAGACGAATTAGCAAAACAAATGCACTGACAGGGCTCACAGGCACAGGGCAACGCGTTTATAAATCACAAAATGTCATGCACACAAAGCTTTAGGAAGATCTTTCTTTGCGCGCGAATTTCAGAATGAGCGTCGCGCGAGCCCCTGAGACCCCTGACCGTAGCGCCATCTCAACGCGCGCCGCGAAAACTGCTCATGGCTCAAGGTCATCGGCGAACACAATCTGCCCGCGCCCTCTCCTCAAGCGGAGCGGCGAGTGTCAGCACCTAACTCTTTCTTACACCGTGGCCAAAACAGAGGATGAATGACTTCAGAATAAATACAGTAGAACATCGTTGATACGTTCCTACTTAGTACGATTTCCCGGTTCCTACGCTTGAAATCGCGAAAATTAAAAATAACCCAGTACAGCTGTGTGTAACACGTTCTGGTTAATACATTCCCGGAAAATACGATTATTTGGCAGCAACGTTGAGCACCGCGGAAAACTGCGGCCGTATGATACGTTTTGCAGTCAGAAACTCATTCAGGTGTGCAAAAAGGGCCCTCTCGTGTACTTGTGAAGCGCGAAGTGGCAGACAGCTGCCGCGCGGCAACGGCAGCTTCTCCGCAGTGCCTTTCCCCCCTTCGCACTTTCTCTGCTTCGCACAATTGTCCCCTCCGCGTCTCTTCCGAATTGCTCGATCGTCTCCTCCGTGTCTTCTCCGAATTGCTCGATCGTCCCCTTCGTGTCTTCTCTGAATTGCTCGATCGCCGCTCTCTGTCAACCACACACCGACCCAAAGGCAGGTGGCGACGCTGGCCGTTAAAATCATCACTTGAAACGGCCTTAAAAAAAAAAAAAAAAAGCATTTTCTGTAGCACTTGGCACGATTTTGCTGAGCACTGCAAATCCTTCATCCATAGCATGGTACATAGATTCATACTTGTTCCGCACATTTTGTTCAGACCCCATGGCTACAACAACGGCCGGGGGAACTAACAGTGCGGCCCAAAGAATGGAGGCTGTCGCTCCTCCGGTCTGCCACAGTTCGGTACAAGACCCATGGAAACGCACATGCCACTGCCGCAGCTGCACAACACGCCGCGACACGTAACCATAGAAACGCCGCCATTGTGCCCAGTGAATATGGCCGATAATTTCTCCCACACGTTTCTCCTGGAGTGCATTCGTTTTTGGGTTGCTCCGCCCGGCGCAATTCCAGTCAACATTCGTATTTCTCTGGCTGGGCAATTCTGCCTACCAGCGGGTCGTCGGAAGCTGCCAGAAAAAATTTGTTCTTGAAGATATCTTGGAGGTTTCTGGTTATCAGATGCCAAAACGAGACGATGCGCGCTCGCCACCATCTTTGTGAGGACTTGACAGATCGCAGTACGGGTGCTTGGGGACTTCACCTTCGGTTGCCATTACGCCGGGCGTTATCTTTTAAAGCCCGTTACGCCGCGCAAGGTGGTGCGATTACGAGTGGTGGCAAACATACCAGCGCACGTCTCAAGACAGAACACAAAATGATCAGCGCGAGTGTGCGACGTAGTACGCGATAGCCGCAAACAGCTGTCGCTTTCAGGACGCTTATCACTTTCGCGAGATTTTGCATATCATGTTGTACCGCGATTGTTACGTGCACAGCGAAGAGTTGAGCTGGTTAAGGCTTAAGCGGGGCGGCAGTTACCTTCACGGACGGGGCGAGTCACGCGCGATCTTGCGAACATATGTGATCGTATCCCAAATGCGTATGCTCGAGAATATCACTTCTGCTCTTCGGCAAACCCAGCTCCATATTTCCAAGCGGCAATGCAGAAAGAACCGACGCTCATGCGGCGCTAAGTTTCGTCTGCTGGCACGGCAGTAGCGTTTCTTTACGTTTACGCTGGTTGTCCCAGAGTTCGATTTTGCAATATTCGGGTTGTCTCGGGATTTCAATACAAGTGACCACGACGTTATTCCGGTCAGGACGGGAACAAGCTGTCTGACCTCTGGCGGCCAGCGAGATGCCCGGAGTTCGAAAATTGAAGAGTCCCTCTATGTTTTTTTGAAAAATAAATGTTTTTGGCCTTGCACCTCAATATGTGCTTGTCAGCCTCAATTTTTGCTCGATTCGGATCGTACGTTTACTTTCTGTGTTTTTTTCGGAAACGTATCAATGAGGTTCTACCAAGGATATTTAATTAGAACTTAATTAGGATTGGTTACTATAACACACATTAATGAACATACAGTAAATTCCTGTTAAGACGAACTCGGTTAAGACGAATTCTCGCTTATGCTGAACAACACAGGACTGTTTGTTTGGTTTCCCATAGACTCAATGCAAAAAGACCCCACTTAAGACGAACCGCCTAACTGTACACAGAAGGAAAGAAGATTACTTTTAAGGGCTCGTTTTTCTTTATTAGACACAATATTAATGAGAACTAACAGACAGCAATGCCAAGCAAAGTATAGGGGGTGTTATTTGTAGTAATTAGAATATAAATGTGAAGAAAGTAAAGTGGACGAAAAGATAACTTGCCGCCGGCCGGGACCGAACCTGCGACCTTCGAATAACGCGTTCGATGCTCTACCACTGAGCTACGGCGGCGGTAATCTCCCCGTCCACTTTATAGGGTATATCTGTGGATTGAAACTTAGGAGTGTCAGTCAGCGCCAGTCGCAGCCATGGCGGCGAGTGTGGAACACCCTTTGTTCTGCCTGTTGGCTTCACGTAGCACGTGATCTATATACAAGCAGGCAGCTGACCAATAATCCCTTGCATACTACCTGAAGGCATCATGTCTGCCAGAACGAGACCCTGCTGAACGAGACGCGCTGCTGCCGCTCATGCTGCGGAGCGGCAACGAAGAGTGTTCACTTAGTTAGTGATCTAGTGAACAGTTAGCGCCATCTAGTGAACATTCTTGAAATCACCGGAGAGAGCGCAGTTGCGCCGAGCGTGGTGTGTGCCGCCGACGGTCACGCAGGTGAGGACAAGGCGCGAGCATAAGAAGCTTGGCGAGCAAGCTCCTAAAAAATCACAGCATATCCATGGGGTGAATGATGAAGAGTTTGGGGCGAAGCTTCTGAAGCAATCATAGTTACACCGTGAAATCTTCAGTGGTTTCACCCAGCAGTAACCTCGCTGTGCACGTTTCGCAGCCGCTTCCCGCTCTCGCAGTCCCGGGTCCACTTCTCGCTGCGCACGTTTCGCAGAGGCCTCCTTGGCGCGCACCGTCTCGGGATCTGCCTGACGCCACGCGCGCTTGGCGGCGGCTTCGTGGGCGCGCACCGCCTCGAGGTCCGCCTGGCGCCGTGCTCACTTCGCGGCGGCCTCTCGAGCTCGCACCTGGGGATCCTGCCGACGAGCACGAGCCGCAGCGGCCTTCCGCACCTGGTGCTCTTCGTCGTCCATGGCCCGCCAAGCAGCACGATCCGGCAAGCGCACTCGTACGGCGACGATCCGGGGAATGAGAGATCCCCGCACAGCAGCCAATCGGAGAGCAGCTGCACCGCCAACGCCATCTAGCGTACCTTCACCCAACTGCCATATTGTACGCATGCCTATGGGACAGCGCGCTCTCGAAAACGAGACGAGAAATGGAGATGACGACACAGAATGCGTACAGCGCCATCTAGTATATCGTCACCCAACTGCAGTTTGCATGCATCTCTATGGGACAGCACCCTCTATTGTACGATAAGGGAACACTACGGGGTACGCCGGATGGATCGACGATCGACAACCGACCAGGTCTCGCTATAAGGAGCTTCGCCCCTAAAAAAAAAGGCCTCAAAACACAGAATGAACTCTTACAACAGCGGTTGACATTTCTCCAGTATAAGCTTGGTGAAGTTCACCAGACATATTCTAAGCCTTCAGCGTAACGTTATTAACTTATATAAAGAGAAATAAATGTTTACGAGGTACGCACTTGAAGTCATGCGCGAGGAGCGCTAGTGGCGGGATCGCCATTTCGCACTCGCCACACTGACAAAGGCACTAAACATGAGTGGCAAAGTTGCTCCACTGTAGCTACACCTCAAGAGGGAAAGTGGGACAAGGCAGACCGAGAGGGCAAGAAAAGCAGCACTGGCAAGGAGCCAGCTCGCTTCTTTCGTTCGCTCTTTGACGCGGTTCTGCAAAATGGAACCATCAGTGCTCGCAGTGAATTACAGTTTCTGAAATATGGATTTTGTCAGGTTGACGCCGATCCACTACATTGAGGTGGTTGCGATGTCCACGTGAGAGCGCATTACTCAGGAAATTCAAGGGTTTTCATGGGCTTTCAAGGGCCTTGAAAATGCATTTTTCAAATTCAAGGGTTTTCAAGGATTTCAAGGACCTGTACGCACCCTGGCCCCCTTAAACTCTTTCTGTTTTGCCAGGTTATTTAACATTATCTCTGTCTTTGTCACATTCATTTTCAGGCCTACTTTAATACTTTCTCGGTTTAATTCCTCAATCATTTTTTGCTATCGCTACTGAAGAGCACTATGTCACCTGCAAATCGTAGGCCATTCTCCGTTAACCCGGATTCCTGTTTCTTCCCACTCAAATATTCCTCCAAGCACACGGTGAACAATGCCGGGAACACTGTACCTCTTCATCAGACCCCCTTGTTGATCGCAATTTTATAGCTTTCCTTGTGGATAATTAAGGTAGCTGTGGAGTCTTTGTAGATGTTGGCTAAGGTATTGACACAGGATTTAGGCACTCCTTGTCGACTTAGTGCTTTCAAGACTGCAGATATCTCTACTGAGTCGAATGCCTTTTCGCAGTCTGTGAAGGCTAAATAAAGGGGTTTGTTGCATTCAGCAGCTTTCTCCATTACTTGATTTATCCCGTGAATGTGATCCATCATAGAGTAGCCTTTCCTGAAGCCGGCTTGTTCTCTAGGCTGCCTAAGTCAAATGTTTCTCTTATCCTTTTTTTAAATTACGTTTGTAAATATTTTGGTGTAAATGCGAAAAGATCACTGAAAGTAAGGTGATGGGCCTATAGTCTTTTATGTCTCCTTTCTTATGTATTAGCAGAGTCCTTCAATGCTTTTCTGGTCACGAAACTCCGCCCGCAGTTTCATACAGGGACAGAGGCGGCCGCTAGGGTTGCCGCGGTCAACGCGGGGGCATTCATGCGCGCGCGCTGCGCTCGGCTGAATGCTGTGCCGGTTTGAGGCAATCGTTTAACCTGCACCCAAACCGGAATATTTCAACTACCACTCATACTTCCCCTAACATACGATGTGTTAGTCGCATACGCATGTAAAAAAACTGACTTTGGCGTTTTTTAAATTAATTTCCAGGCTGCGATAGATACAGTCATGTCGACGCAGCAATATTCGCTGTATATGTTATTCCAGCGAGGTTCCTTACCTCAGGCAGTGGAGCACGACAATATTTATTCAGGCATGAGATATTTACCTAGACTTGCGACACTGCACAAGCCTTAAAACCCACCAACTCGCAAACTAAAGTCTTGTAGCGGGAGTTGAGCCAGCGCCGATTGCGCTATCTACAATCAGGCCGTCTATGCTGCGGGAGTTTAACACGGCCGCATTACAAAAAAGAAAAGCTCTACATTCCTGTGTTTACAGTTTATAAAAGCTAACTTCACTCCACTGCAGATTACCTCACAGAGCTTTGGCAACGCTTGAAATCGGGAGTGACGAAGCTTTCACACGGTATAACGTCCGTGTGCCGCATGAACACCAGCTGATCTCTAGGACCTAACCTAGCCTTAACTACGAGTTTGTAACCCTGTTTGTCCATTTTCTACGAGTAACTTTGACAATTTCATGTTACGTGGACATTGCATGAGCGAAAGTGTGTCGCACTTTACATTGGGCAGCGTTGCAAAGGCACTCAGGTATCTCCAATCTTCGCGCTCGTGGCACCTTCACAAATCACAATGTGCGTTACTTTGACTGCTTAGATGGACTACGTCTGCACCGCATTATGCAATGATTTTCTTAATCAAGACTGCACAGGGGAGACTTGATTAACTGAAACGAAACTGCGTTTCGCTAATCTCGAGAAAATAAGCACATGTGTTCACCAGCAGAGCTCTGTTGTGCTTTCGAGTTATTCAGAACGCGGAAAACGTAACACGGGGCAAAATAACCAAAAGCGTGTCAATGGTGAGGAAACACGAACGCCCTTTGCGTCCATACTTCACTATAATTGCTTATTTCAATGCACATGTTTGAGAACATCACACCGTCGAGACACTAATTTACAGTAAACAAAGCAAGAATGCTACGATTGAAAGAGAAAGATAGAAAAACTTTTATTGGAAAAATACCTCAGAAAACAGAAAGCTACGAGCGACAATTTCCTAGTGTAGGGGAACTCTCTGCACGGCCAGTACATGGAGGGAGCAAGCTAAGACAAAAAACAAGGAAAACTCTGAAGCACAACATAAAAATTAAAAGAAAAATAGCTTAGTTGACATTCAGTCAATAAAAATAGAAAAAATACGCTTTTTTTAACAACGGCAAACAAGGAAACAATGCGAAGCATTTAATAATCTGGAAAGAACTTAAAAAACTATTCTAAAAAGACAGGGCATGCAAACACAGACACAAGAAAGAAGTCACGACCCCAAATATGCCGTTTGTGGTGGCGTTTGTGGTGTCGTGACTTCTTTCTTGAGTCTGTGTTTGCACGCCGTGTCTTTTTAGAACGAATACTTACCAACTAGCTCAGCTCGCTGTTATTCTAAAAAACTAGCAAGCAGCAAAAGAAACAGCGCCTGCCCGCAACTATGCCTTCTCGCGTTGCAAAGAAACATTTTTTCCATTCACTATGAAGTCGTCCGTTCGAATAATGTCGGTGGCATCAAAATGTTTCTCGCACACCCTAATGTGTTCAGAATCGAAGGTAAATCCGCCAGCTTCCTGTCGCAGTATTGCACATTTCTATTCATGCCTCTCATTGCCGTCCCTCGGCAAACTAAACAACGGCACCTTTCCGCTCGTACTTCTGTAGCCGGAGCAACAACCCGGTACACAGCAAGTCTGCGGTATCGTCCCTCACGTACACCATTCGTGTCCTCGCACACATTTCTCACACCTGTCAGTCACACAAATTACGAAACAACGAGGAAATTCCTTGGGCTCTCCCTACGCAGCAAAGCTCTCTTCAGTAAGACTTGTTGCTGGGCGAGTTGGTTGAAATCTATGGGGTACATTTTAGCGCAAACTGTGATAGAAAGCACGGGAAAAGAGTAGAGGAAAGCAGAAAGGTCGAGCGCTAAACTTCAACTGTTTATTCGAAAGGTGAGGCCAACAACAAATAACCATGTGCGCATGCGTGTGCCAGTAAGGGGAAAAAAATCACACTTTCATGTCAAATAATTGCATCTCGTTTTGGAACAGACAAACAGACGTATCACTGATACAACTCGTGCCTCTCTTCTTAATATGGAACGCCTCCAATAACTCTCGCGCTAATGTGTCACTGCTCCTGCCTATTATCTGGATCTCACGAAGCAGAGGCTCACAATTGCAGGCTACGCAATGCGCAGGCAAGTATCTCATATACAACGCACGACGGGCGTTGTATATGAGATACCGCTGTCGTGTGGGAAGACGTATGTGGGCCAAACTGGGCGATGTGTCAACGACCGAGCACGGGAGCATGAATTATCCTTAAAGAATAAAGGAAACGCGCACTTGCCTGCGCATTGCGTAGCCTGCAATTGTGAGCCGACCACCTGTGTCTGCTAATTAAAGAGTTATCTTCATTAATCAATGTCGTAATTGCTGTGCCCAGTCATCTTAAGATGTCTCCCAGCACAGACATAAACACACCCCGTGTGTGTTTATATATAAAGTGGATACGCAGAATGGCCCACCTCTTTCTCTGTGGCTCCTCCTGGGAAGAAGACGTAGATGACTGCTCGGAGGACGACTCCTCGCTGGTGTCCCTGCGAGGCTTGTGCTGCTGCTTCTTCTTGGCAGAGCGCCTCCTGCGGTGGCCGGCCGAGTCACTGCTCGAAGAGCGGTGGGCCACCTTGGCTTCCGAGCTGTCGCTGCTGTGTGCCCCCCGCCGGTGCTTGTCGCCAGTGGTCAGTGGCTTCTTGTGCCGTCGTTCCTCAGTGCGGTGCCGCTTCTGCTGCAGCAGCACCCCATCACACACACACACATCAGGCAGGCGCTAGACAGACAAACAGGCTGCCAAGTACATTACTACTAAGAGTTGGCCTACACCAGATTATTGCCCAAGGAATGTTGGCTTGTGGTGCAGGTTTCTTGGTTATCTGAGATGTGCCCACAAGGCTGCAAACAAAAGGGACGACCCTGTTACAACCACCAATAGTGCCAGTGTCCAATGATTGTCACATTCCATACATTACTACTGAAACGTCATGGGAAACATCCAAGTGGCTGCTCGCATGTTATTTTTATAATGTTGGAGCTCGTGGACTTCACAGAACATTGCACGCTATGCTTGTCCAAACAGCAATGAAATTCACTCAATGCGCTGCATGTCATGTTCACACTTATTTGTAACACCCACGTATGTGAGCCAGTGCATGGCTACAGAGGGGTTCCCTTTGAAACCAGACTTCTTTTTTTCCAGCAGGGATGACTGTATATCCCTGTGAAAGTTTGCGTGCATACTGCCGTGACATGCCGATACAAGTCCTGTCTGGAACATCTGCCGAGATGTGAATAAACAACTACAACTGTTGCTACCGCATAGACAGACCACAGCCTTGACAAACACATGCCTGGTCCCAGCTTCGTTCTCACAGCCTTTTAAAATGGTTGTGTATTAATGCAACTGTATTGTCAAAGACCAACACGGAATTTCAGTCTGACTTTTTCTGTGTGCGCTGAGAAAGCAGGCAACATTGCAACAGTATTCCAAGCCTGCCTTACACATTTGCACTGTGGGCCGGACCGAAAGTTCAAAATATGCAAGTATTTTTTTGACCAGCGTTGCAAATGACGCAAGCAGACACAGTATGCGTGTGAGTATGCATATTCAACAGAAAAGCAAGTAGTATTGAAACCAACTAAATAGTAGAACGTCGTTCACGCATTACTTAAAAAAGAGAACACAGCAAGAAACATACTATCCAGGAAAAGGCACCATCCAAGGTTGCCAAAAATCGTGTGGTTTCACTTGAAAAGTGAAGCAGTGAGAGAGATATCAAAGGATTTCACTACTGCCCAAATTTTTGGGGCAAGTAGTTTTATCGACGGTATAACGTGCAGTAAATGTCACCTTACTCATTAAGCATGCTTTGACACATCTAAAGAGTTCACTTGATGAATGCAAGTCATCACTATGTTTATAACTGCTGGTGCCAAAACCCTCATCTCATTATGAGGCATGCTGTAGTGGAGGGCTTTGGAAATTTCGACCACGTGGGGTTCTATAATGTGTGCCTAGATCTCACATCCCTGTGTTGGCAGTGCTGGGAGGGGAAGCGCCTGTGCTGCTGTAAATACTTTAATTCACCAGGTGGACGACATAAAAATTAAAACTGGGATTTTCTCAGCTTGCCCAAACCATGGGCTGCAATAAATGGCCATGCCAAGCTCAAACCGTCCACCATTGCATCGAGCGAGCCAAGTGGGCTGTGGACCACATGTGTTCTAGTCAAATCCACATATGTCAAATAATTTCCGAGAGAACTTTTGAAGAATTTATCAATGTAAACAACGCATCTCATAAAAAGCTGCTCTTTCTAAAGACAGGCACACATTTTTCAATGCTGCTGTCCAGTGGCTGGGAGTAGAGGCATTGAACATCAGCATCAATCAAGCACACTGGACGAACAAGTTGAGCCGCAAGTGCCACTGGCAAACTCCCTGGTAGCCACACAGCATGTTGGTCATGGGCCTTCTGAAAAGTGGTCAGCGCCTGTGTCGTGTTTTCTTCCTTAGTCCTCGTCCATTTGTAGCGCTGTTTTTTCCTTCACAATGATGAATCACCAACTAGCCCAAGTTTCTCTTCTAGGCCACAAAAAGGCAACAACACGCTCTTCGTGATTGGCTTAGCTGCCAATTTTGCCAGCCACCAATTTGAGCTTTGTGCGACTCGAACCAGCAAACATCAGTGCGCAATCAAGTTTGTTGCCAGCCCATGTTGGCACACCAAAAGTACATTTTTTACGCTTAATTTTAAAAATATGTGTCACAAATTACGTCCGCTTAAGCATAGCCGTTAAAAGCATGCTTTGCTGTGATACTAAAAATAGCCAGTTGAAACTAAGGTTCACAATTAGTCGATTACATTGGTCTGCAGGGGGAACAAGTGCCGAGAGAAGCCCAATTGTTGAATTCTGGTCTATAGCATTAACAATGTAAAGTAGCAAGCCAGCAGTATGATCCCTTCATTGGAACTTTTCGAGAACACCCGTAGAAACACGGTAGTTTCATATGCAATACAATAATAATGACATGTAAGGCAGGCTACAAAAGCTTGAGGAGCGAGACAGAATGCCTTAAAGGAGTCCTGGTGATACGATCACGGCTTGTACGAATTTCGGAGTGATACGAATTTTTCCATGATCCCGGCCAAGGCCTACTACGTGGCATGGTGGGGTGGTTGTGAGCCGATTTTCACCAGCAACGCTTGGCACAAACTTATGCTGCCCTGCAAATACGAACAGGTGCTGCCCGTGCAGCCACACAAGTCGTAGCAATCGTGCACGGGCACAAGGAACTCAAGCGCGAGCCCGTGCATCGGGCTGCTGCTTTGGCTGGTCCTCAGCTTCGCTCATCGACCTCCGAGATGGCGTACGCGAATCTGGAGGCCCCAATGAGCCTTTGTGCACCTGCGTGCCTTTTCTTGCAAGGCACCGACGTGACCTGCTTGCCTCATCAAAGCAAGCCACATCTCTTGATTGGACATCCTGCGAAAAGTGGATGGACTTGCAAACGAACCCAGGCCTCGCAAAGACATGTACAATTGTTGGGGGACACATACCTGCCATTTCACCCAATTTTCCCGCGCGAGTGACTAGAGCAATCCTTCCATATGTACAGGCACGGCCATCTCCCCGAAACCTTCCCCATCCCCACAATGAAGAGAGAACAATAGTAACGAAGGACAGCGGTCATCCCATGGCAGCCTACTGTGGGTAGAACACTTCTCGAGCCACTTTAGTCGCAGTACACACGTGTCATGTGGAAAAGCATCCTAGTAAGACTGGGAAGGGGCTGTCAAGAGGCACAGCATATTGTGACCCTTAAAGGGCCCCTAAACCACCTCGAATGATATTTTAACATTTCAAGTAAACGCGCACATTGAGTTCAGAATGCCAAAGCGTCCCACCAATTCCAAGAAACCATCCCCTCACCTCTCCGGATCCCCTCAACGTTCGCCATGACGTCAACATGTGGTCTGCTCATCATCCGAAACCCGTTTGTCAGTTCGCAGGCACGCACGCTTGCCGCTCTTTCTTCTCGCACGGCCAGGAGGGGAGACGAGACAAGCGAAACGAGGGAGGGCGTCTTTTGCACCATCAAACGCGTAACTCCGCTATTATGACACCGTTTCGAAAAATTCTTATGGCTACGTGTTCGTTGTAGACTCGTGCACAACTGCAACACCACACCTAAATTACGACCTCTGTGTGGTTTAAGGGCCCATTATGGCAAAATACAACTCCGCCATGGAGCTTTGAAATACCATTCCAGAAACCTCATAGTGCTTGTTTCATGCCAAGAAAATGCTTAGTTTAAAAGAAAATCATGCTTTAGAGGTCCGCATACTGCTAGCTCAATTCAAATCGCCCGCCTCTCCAGTACTCGCGACGTAAGCACTCCCCAAAGCCGCCTTGAGCGGGTGCTATGCCAGCACCTTCCATTATCTGTTAACATTACGCCTCTGTCAGAAACGCACGCAAGAGTACTTCCTGTTATGCTTCTTTTGCTGGCTCCTGCTGCTTGAAGTGTAGTGCAATGTTTTCCACGGAAGCACTTGATACTCAGACACTGCTGTGTAGAGTCGGGAAACTGCATGCGATCTGGCCGTCAGTGCGGAAATACGGCTGCCCCATGTACGTGTGTGTATTTGTGCTGGCACCGTTCGGTGAACATCTGTTAATGCCGCTGGTGCGCCGTGCCACCAAATGGAACACGATCGACCCGTGCAATCTGTGTTCGCAGCCTTCACTTGTGTGACACACATCGGACCAATGTTCATCCACTCCAAGGAGTCGTGCAGAAGGCGCCTGAAGACTCATTTGGCTTTGAGCTGCAGAGAGGGACGGTTCACGAAAACAGCCATGACAATGATGTGTAGCCCTTCCTATTAACACAGTTTTGCTTTTTTAAAACCTTGAAACCATTTCCTTATTCTTTCATTTCCCTTACGTGGGCACACAGCACCCTGACAAGACCGATGAAACAGTGCTGCGAGGAAGCAGTGCTTTGAAGGACAAGTTACACGGCTCGCTTAAGTTATGGTTGATTTTGTCATCATCTGCCCGAAAATGAAGTGAGCACACGACTAGATTTTGTTGTTCATCCCTCATTCCTAAAAGTGTGGCGCTTAGACACTGCCAGTGTAGGAGTTCCTTCAATGACGTCCACTGGACAGTCGATTTCGTTGCTGAAGCGAACATTACATGGACACGGCATTTTTCTCTCAAATGCAGTTGGAGCAAGTTTCGCTGGCCAGCAAAGACCACGCAGCAATAAGCAATAATGAAACAACCCTTGAGGTGCAACTAAGCAAGCGAAAACTACCACTCAGATGAGACCACATGAGCGTAGCGCAGCTCGGCAAAAACGGAACTTTTGAACCACCTGCGCTGTTCGTCATGGTAATGCCAAGTTCTTTTTTTCCATGAATCAAAGAGACATGTACAAGCAGCATTTTATTACATCTTGTAATGCATCAAATACAGTCAAACCTCGTTACAAAGAACACCACATTAACGAACATTTCAAATTAACGAACTTTTAAGAGATCCCGTGCCGACTGCTTATAGTTTCAATGTAAAAATATTTCACTACGAACTTCAGAATAACCAACATTTCAGAATAACGATCGTTATTTAATTCCCGTGTAATCTTAACAACACCTCAGTACTACGAACTTATATCCCTAAATGCGAGGATTCTTAGATTTCAGTGTATCGGTCATTGGAGAAAGACGCAGGCGGAGAGAACGTTTTTTTTTCCCTCCGTTGCGGAGGCGACAACGCATCAGGTTTTGTAAAGGCCCAACCGCATGCATTGCACGCGACTTTCGAGCAAAGCGAAGGCGACTGCGACAAACGGGCTCCGTCGCGCTGTCGCGACGGGAGCACCCACATGTTCGCGACAAAGTGTCACGGTTTTGCTCGATTGAAAACTATTGCGTGCACGCAGGCAAATTATGAAAAAGAATTACAGAGTAGATGAATGACAACATGCCAAATTTATTATTGTCTTGTTTGAGATAAGGATGCCATAAAAGCGTTTCGTGACTTTCTTTTTTCGCAATCTTATGTTTAACCGCAACAGTGATCCCATGGGGCGCCCGGAAGCGTACCCTGCCTACGCTACGTCGCACTTTGCAAACTGCGTTATGTTGGGGTTAGTCCACGAGGCGCATCTCGACAACGATTCCTCTTGCTGTCATAGAACGTTTAAGAAAAGCCGCAGCGCCTCACATCGTTGCTTCGCCGGTAGAAGGGCTACCTCAGACGACAAAGATGTTGACATTGCAGCAAGCTACCACCAAAGCAGCAAGCTACCACCGAAACATCAAAACGAACCGTCGATCAAAATTAACGACAAAATACGGCCGCTGCCTCGCTCTGCGAGTGCGATGGGGCTGTAAAGAAGGTAGTCTATAACCTGCATTCCTTGAAGTACGCGCCGATTGGAAGCATCACGAGCAAACTGCAACCGAAGCGAGGGTCAGAGATGCTGCCATGTTGCCGGATATCGTCATGCTCACCGGGCGACAAGTGATGTTTTCTGGCTTTCCAGAAACCTGCGACTCGACAAGCGACGGCGATGGATGGCCCTCCGCAACAGCAAATCCTGTCGGCCGTCGCTCAAAACTCGCGTGCATGCAGTTGGGCCTGAAAGGATTGCAGCGATGACACGGACGACGATGTCACGGTAGCACCTGAAGGTCGCGACGAGTGCGTGTCGGCCACAGATGCGTTGGACTACTTGAGGAAACTCCGCATATTCATAGAAAAAAGCGGAACAGCGACCGAAGCGGCGCATAAAAATGCGGACGGTCTAGAATCGTTCGTGACGCAGAGTTTGTGCTGCACCCGCCAAAAAACGATCACGGACTATTTCAAATAAATGTGCCTTGTCTGACGTTCACGTCTGCATTGTTGTGAGAAACGAGTTCAAGGACGTACCGTTGCAAAGGTAGGACGTTTGCATTACTGAAATTCTATTGTTATGGTGAATTTTTGGGCTTTCACTATAACGACATTTCAGAATAATGAACATTTTTCCGCGGTCCCCTGAAGTCCGTTATACCGAGATTTCACTGTATTACTTTTTTATTAGAAGTAGTTTGAGTACTAGTGATCAATTGTACTCGAGACTCTTGATGTCCTCGTGCTCATTCCAAAACGTCCCACTGGTGGCGCATGTCGTGTCCTACATTTACCTTAATTTGTTCATTAGTAGTGATGATATTGACGTTTTAGACATTCTCAAATGCTGACCTTTCACTCTGACATATAATGTTAGTTGCCTTTAGTGTCCCTTTAATTACACATGCAAGCATGCACTGTATAACCTCAAGTACCAGTACGATGTTTAAAAACTACTGGCCATTATTCAGAGCTGCCCATGACATTGCTGCAGCCTTGAGAAACAATAGATCAAAGCCTACACCAGTATAGCATGCCAGGCAGACTGGTAGCACACTCAGTGATGTGATCGACTGAAGCTACTTCGATGCAGCTCTTGCAGCAGGCAAAAACTTCACTTTGGAGCAGCTTAACAGTGTTTTGGAGCAGTTACCAAGCAAAAGTTTTTAACCGCAAATAAGTGTTTCTAAGCTGGAGCAGTCGTACCATATGTTTAACAAACTTGATTTATGCACAAATACATGGATGTTTGCTCAGAATTCACCAAAAGGTGAAGTTAAAAGGACACTAAAGAGAAGAATGATTTTTCGTTCCCGTACAAGCCACAAAGTATGGCTGTTTTTGCGCAAAGAAATAACGAGGGAAGGGGTCCAGGGGAGCGCCAAGTTCCCACACCAAACAACACTACGTCATTGATTTTGACAGCGCCTACTAGGTTATACGTAGTTAGGATTGTTCTCTGCGGGGGCCACTGACTCAATACCAAGTTTCAGGAAATTTCGGGGAGCCAATGCAGCCAGAATATGAAATCACACTTTAAAATCCGCGACGTCACGCGCAATGATTTTGGCGCAAAATTTAAAATGAAACTCTGTGATGCTTAAATATTGCTAGCGAACATGCACAAAGGACGACATAGAAAGAGACAGGACAACCGCTAAACTTCAACTGATTTCTTAATCGACATGAAGGGCACAATGCATTTCTTTGCGCACACGCAGGTGCAACGTCACAGACAAAGTTTATCCCCCAAAGAAAAAGAAAAGAAATTCTCCGCCGCCTATCGGTACCGCCGAGTTCGCACGTGGTTCCTTGTTACACAGATAGTCCAATTCTTTTTGCGAGAAAGCGATGGACGGAGTGCTGACACATGTGTCCCCCGCGTTGTGAATTTCGACAGCTTCTACTATTTCCCTCTTTCTCTGTTCCCCGCCAACGTACATCGCAGAAGTGGCGTGACCTTGATTTTGTCCTCTGTTATTAAACCTGTGATGCAACCACATCAGAGTACAATTTATCAATCTAAACCAATTCATTGTTTCGCTTTTCTGTGAACCCGTGACCTCCTGATACCCAACACTTTCCCGGAATCCACTTGAAATTTGTCAACGAGTATGACTTCCCGTCATGCCTTAGCTACAGTACTGAAAGCCCTAGCTGTGTCCATACATCCTCTTTGCCGTCCCAAACTATTCTGGCAACAACGTAGGCCTTCACTGTGTGGTGAAGAAGCGCTTGCTGCTGCGCTTCAAGGAGGTTCGGATCCTGGTTCATGAGCAGTTAATAAAATACAGGGTGCCAGATACAGTCTACGCTCGTTATAACGGACCCGCATTCAACGGACTTTCGGATACAACGGACCATTATTCAGCCTAAGTTTGGTCTGTGTATTAAATTAATGGAGCGAAGTTCGGTTTTAACGGACCGCGATACAACGGACTATCGGCTACAGTGGACGAAATTACCGGCACTTTTTGTCGCAATTGGGCGCATAAAGCGGACTTTTGCCATGTTGACGCGGGCTGATAACAGACTTCACCACGCCGCTCTCTGCGAGCTAAAGCCACGGTAATTTTAAATGGCAGCTGGCAACATTGGTGGCTTCCGGCCAAGCCAAGCCTCCAGCCAAGCCAGTCTGAGAGCACGTTGGCGACTTAGGTTATGCACGGACGTAGCTAGTTGACGCTATTTTGTCGTTGTGTTCCCGTGCTTGACTGTTCTGTCTGTTCGCAAATTTTGAGGTAATGGCCTCCAGAAAGCGGAAGCAAATATTGATGACCGACAAGCTCAAGATAGTAAACGCGGTCGCTCACGGTGAGAAGCAGGCGGACATCGCAGTGTTGAAGTGTTGCAGCTGAGTGAAATGCGGCGCAAAGTGATAACAGCATCGTTAAGGGTGCTCGCCAATCGCTGATCACTAATTTCTTTTCAAAGTAACTGTAAATAAAAAGTTTGTGTTTTGTATTAGATGTTCGTCACTCATTGCAGTAACGTTGTTAGACATCGCGACCTATGTTTTGAAAGCAAGACGTTCCAGTGCTCCGAGCAGGTGAGTTCTGCTGTCAAATTAGAATTTTAATGCGAGAGGTGCCTTGGTGCTGCTCAGTTCAGAACTCTCAGATGAACTTGGGGCCGTCCGGCGATCCTTGGAACGGAGGGGGAAGGGGGGGGGGGGCTGCGCTCCCGGCAATTGGCGTCCCCACTTCAGCAGATATGCCTTCCCGTCCTCACAAATAAGAATTTATTCGAAGCCGATCAAAAGGAGCGTATGAAAAAGCCTACTAGAAACGTTTTATTATCGGGCTAAGCTTCGTTGCTGAGCAGGAGCCACATGGCGTCCCTGCATCTACTGTAACGGCACTGCGCTGCAATTTTGTTAATAACCGTTGCTAGTGATTAAGTCTTTTGTAAACATGCTGGCGAATGCACTCAGCGTTCACCAGCAGAACTAGCCTGCTGCTGAGCGAAATCGGAGCGATCGTCACACGGTAACGCAATCCCCCCCCCCCGCGAAGTTTGGATATTACGGACTTCGGATAAAACGGACTCATTTTGCCGGATTATGATGGTCCGTTGTAACGAGAGTAGACTGTATTTAACTTGTGCTCCAGGACATTTGCAGTAATGAGAGGCTTTGTACTTAACTTCGAAGGGTTCTCAAACACAAACTGTTGCTGTGGTCGAAAAACAGAACCAAGATACCGGGATGCTGGGACACCATGCTTTCCAAGCAAAACCCTCAAGTCCGCTGCCGTGCGTGGAACAGTCGATAATGTCTGGCGATTGTGTGGCGAGACTTAAAAATGAACAACCCTGCATGAACATTTATGGAAGTACATTACAAGAAGTAATGCTAAAATTATTTGTAAGACAAGCTAACTATAACGAAATGGTTTATTCAAGAACACAGTGATGCAACTGGCTTAGGCTGATTTGGAGCAGCTTTTACAGCAGGCAAAAATGCATATTGGAGCAGCAAAACTGGCTTTCGGAGCAGGTGTAGCCAGAAGCAATTTTAAGACAGGTGCTGCATTCATGACAGGCGACCAATAAAAGCACGACGTGCTGCGCGCTTTTCAAGCATCATAAAAACATAGAGGAACATACAATTATAGATATCACCCACGGCTAGGGTTACCAACCATCCCGGATTTTGCGGGACTGTCCAGACTTTTCATACAGCGTCCTGAGTAGCGCGCCATCCCTTTCGCGTGGACGTCAATGTATAAGAACCTCTGCAATTTCGGACGCAGAAACTCTTTGGCGTCCAATTTTCTCAGGCCTGCAACAGCATTAAGTCACCGCCTTTGCTCTGGCCACCATCTGGTAGGTTTGAACCAGTGCTTTTGCGAGTCGATGTGTTTGCTGTCGTAGCAATCTCAGAAAGTCAGCTTTGTTGCAACACTTCTATGCTATGGGGTAGAGCGGACCGAAAACCGAAGGCGCCACTACTAGAGCTGTGCACGGGCCGTATTTCCGAGCCCGAGCCCAGCCCGGGCCCGCTGACTTTGTCGAAGGCCCGCCCGAGCCCGACGGCAAAGCGCTGCGAGCCCGCCCGGCCCGGCCCGACGTGCGAAAACACAATCCCGGGCCCGGCCCGGCCCGGCTTTTTGAAAGTTCGCTGCGAAAACAAAACATCGTTTTCCGGTAATTTGGTATTTTATTGAGCATATCAAATATGATCAAACGACACACTACGAACAGTCTCTAATAGAGACTGTTCGCGGCACTTTTGCTATACAAGTAGACGGCCTCATGCGAGCAATAATGGAGTTTGCTCGCCAAAGCCGTCACGTGTATGGGGTATGCCCATGCAAGCGTCAGCTTGCACGAAGGCGATCTACGTCGGGTCGCTCGTCGCTGTCACGTGCATTTTCACTCATATGGGATTTGGCCTTAAATCTAACGCGGAACAGTCGCGTGGCGCCGTCACTAGCTCAGGTGGTGTTACTTCTCTGTCGGAGTGCAACAGAGGCAGTGTTTTACCTGCTCCCCATTTGTTTAAAGTAGCGAATGGAAAGGAAAAGCGGTAAAGGGCGGTCGCGGAAAAGGCGCTGTATGCGTGCTGGAAAACAATTCCCGCTCATTCTCTATATTTCGGGCTTGAGTCGGGCTTCGCGCCGGGCCCGAGCCCGGCCCGATAAAACTCCAAGTAGCCCGAGCCCGGCCCGGGCCCGAGGTGAGAATACGTCGGCCCGCCCGAGCCCGGCCCGCGGGCCGGGTCGGGCTCGGGCTTTCGGGCTACCCGGAGCCCGTGCACACCTCTAGCCACTACCATGGCGCAGTGCGGTGATGTCTTTATGGATCCCTGAAACGCTCGGAGGTGTGATGGCGGCAATGCTGCAACTATGCCAGTACGACTTAATGACTGACATCCCTTTATGATAAGCCTCTTCAGCTAACTGCTCGGTAGTACATGTGGCATAGCGTAGTTGTAAGCATACTGCACGCTTGCCACAAGCAAGCAAGTTGCAAGCATAAACGCGCTGTGGCGCCGTTCATGCTGCCTCTTTGTGCGAGACCGCTAAGTGCGCCGCACAGACGCATTGCCTCCATGAACGAAAGCAGCTCGTTATCGCCATACCCATGAGAGATCAGGAACGCAGTGGGCATCACGAACACTTTCATGACAAACGCATGCGTACGGTACAGCAAGTGCCCCGGCAGTGACGGCGTCAGCTTAGTGGCGATGTGCTGCACACAACTAGGAACGATCGGCTTTACGCGGTAGCAAATGTTGCGTGTCGTCTGCGTTAGAGTGTAGCTGCGCGTCGGCGCCGGTTCGCACGTAGTTAAAGGGACCGACAACTGGGCAGAACGTGTGATGAGATCCTGGTAGAAATGAAAAGACCGTGAATTATAGTGACACATTCCAGCATCCTTTTCGCGTTGTGGGTAGGATTTATATTTTCAAATCGTGCTTAAAAGTAACAAAAACCGGTATGTCGGTCGTGCAGCCTAGCGGAAGAGCCTTGAAGCTGGATTATGAAGTCTGTCACATAGCTGTACGTAGTCACGTATTCTGATGCTGTCATGCGTGCCATAACTGGTCCTCAAAGTTAGAGAATGTATATAATTATCTATCCTCGCTCTGTTCTGTGCTGCTTACGAGGCACTGCCTTCGCGGCCGCCAGTGGACCATGTCCAGCCGCGGCGCAGCATGTGTTGTCAAGTGTGTTTAAGACTTCATATTCGCCACAGATAGAAAAATTCTGATTAAAAATGTTTCACGGCGTTTCCCGTGTTACCATTCCGTGGCTAGACACTCTGACCAGATAGCTTTCCATTGCGCTAAAGAAAATAGGTGCCCAAAAAATTGGTCGTCAGTCCCTTTAAGCGGGGTTCGCGGCCGAATGTACAGTAATACCTCGTTAACTCGAACTCACATATCTCGAAAAATCGGCTAAGTCGAAGTTTTCCGCGGTACCGAACAATTTCCCATAGGTGCAATGTATTTATTGCCCTTTATCTCGAAGTATTTCCGTGCCCACTTTCGGTTATCTCGAAATCTCGACTGAGAATGGAACCAAAACTTTGCCGCCGAGCCGTTTCACAAAATACTAGCGGCAAAATGCCATACGTTTCACAAGGTTCGCGCGAGGCTGCCGCGTTTACGACGAAGTGGGCACTGTTCCCGAAAGTAAAGTCGGAACCTAGCGGCATACCATCTTTGTCGAGCAACCCTGTGTCACGTCATGTGACGTAATAGACGTGCACATATGCAGGCCCTGCTTGGGTCGTACACGTTTTGTTTACCGTCAGAGATGCGATTTCAGCATTTTATTTACGCAAGGCACGTCGCGCGGATTTTTTCGTCGGCCGTGCGATGTGGTGAGGATAACGCCACCAAAGCAAAGCAAGTCACTGATGCTGCAAAGAAAGGTAGCCCCAATCAAAGAAACGGATTCGAGGCTCGAAGTTTCCGGACGTCAAAACGGCGCTGAATGTGTGGCATCGTTCAAGAGGAGCCCCTTCCAGTCACATTGACAGATAAGGCCGATTCTCTGGACTTAGCGGTGGGCTAAACTGATCTAGCCTGCAACATCGGCTGGTTTGACCATTTTCTCAAGCCAAACAACATGGCGTCACGCACAGTGATCACGGCAGCGTCGACGCAGCTACTCGAGGAATGACGACATCCGCCGAAACAAGAAACATGCTTCGCTTGATGCGAAATAAATTTGAGTGCAGCGGCGCGGACGATCATGCGATGTGTTAAAGGCCAACTCCGGCGATTTTTCGAGGTCGATGGATCTCAATGAAATTCGCTGGGTACGTTCCTTTGCACGTTTCCGTCATTTATGCCAAATTACAGGCTTGAGAGTGAACCATGAGAGTGAAATAACTAGAAGAATAAGGATGGGTTGGAGCTCATTCGGCAAGCATTATCAAATCATGAATGGTAATCTACCACTATCCCTCAAGAGAAAGGTATATAACAGCTGCATCTTACCGGTACTTACCTACGGAGCAGAAACCTGGAGACTTACAAAGAGGGTTCAACTTAAATTGAGGACGACGCAGCGAGCGATGGAAAGGAAAATGATAGGTGTAACCTTAAGAGACAGGAAGAGAGCAGAGTGGGTCAGGGAACAAAGGGGGTTAGGGACATCATAGTTGAAGAAATGGATATGGGCCGGGCACGTAGCACGTCGGCAGGATAACCGGTGGTCATTAAGGGTAACTGAGTGGATTCCAAGAGATGGCAAACGCGTGAGGGGGAGACAGAAAATTAGGTGGGTAGATGAGATTAAGAAGTTTGTAGGCATATCGGGGCAGCAGAAAGCACAGGACCGGGTTGATTGGCGGAACATGGGAGAGGCCTTTGTCCTGCAGTGGGCGTAGACAGGCTGATGATGATGATGACAGGCTTGAGACATGCGCAGACTGTTTGCAAATGAATTTTAAAAATTGTCTGCAAACGCCCTCTTGGCTTCCCACAATTATTGGCAACATTGCGTCTGTGACGTCAGTGTTTGGAAGGCGGCGGAAGTGACGCAGCCGAGGGCACCGCTAACTTCGGCGCTTCGGCCGCTACAGCGAGCGTCTGCTGTGCACAAGGCGACAGACAGCGTTGGTTTGGCCGGCGCTTCGCTGGTCGTCCCAACTGTCACAGTTTTCATACTCCGCGCCGGCGTGACCGGCATGCCTTGCACGACTTCCGGTTCGTTCGTAACAACGTCTACGTCATACGTAGACAGTACATTTGGTTGGGTTTCGGTTTCGGTGTTGCGCTTTTTTGCTTATTTAAAATTATTCTCCAATTTGCCGAGTATTTCTGCTATCGGACCCGTAACAGGAGCGTCTCAGGAACATAAAAGCACCATTACTTCGACATGGCCAAAAAATCGCCGGAGTTGGCCTTTAAGCAACTCGAGAAAGCTTTGCTAGGTGCAAGTGTTACTGAGAGGCAGACCAGCCTTAGTCGGTCTCTCTGCACTAAATAAAAAGGCAGTGCCGAAAAACACAGCTGGTTAATAGCGCTGGTATGTCATTATTTTTCTTCAAAACCTTTACAAAGAGCCAGTTAGGCACTCCTGTTAAGAAACTGGTCAGTAGGGATAACGTTTCTAGATAGAACTGAACTTCTCAATGGAATTTGCCCAACTTTGCTTATCTCGAAAATCTGCTTATCTCGAAATTTTTTCTGGTTTTTACTACTTCGAGTTAACGAGGTATTACTGTATTCACTAGAGCCTGCGCGTGCACCAAAATGCCTGATAAGCGTACTGAAAGGCATTGAAGCTATTTCAGACGTGGCTGTGGTGGTTTGACTGCTTGAGCGAAGTAAAAAAGCATGAATTTTTTTTTTTTTTGGACAGCCCGATTTTTCGTACGATTTCGCAGTCCCTAGGTAGTCCGGAAAATCGGATGCTGACTGTATCGCTATAGTATCGCAACAGCGACGCTTGGCCCAGTTCGGCTTGGCTTGGCTCAGATTGCGTCGTACGCAGCTGCATCGCAATGTCACTTTCAATGGGTGAACCTCAAGTAGTTAGTTTAGTTTCTGAAAGCCAGAGCACACCCTTGGGTGCAGACTCGCCAAATTTTTAGGAAATGTAGCAGGATGTAGCAGTCAGGGCACTTGGGCACTGTTTGGCGCAGCGGTGGCATCACTGAGCACACACACATGTACAGCTGCCGACAGTAATTGATGGAATCAAACAGAAAACCGCTGTCCAAAAACTTCCAAGTGTTACATTTCTCTAGCTTGGTCCACAACAGGTAAAAGCTGTGTTACTGAACTTAATAAAAATGTAGCTGTGCAGTATGGCCTAGTAGTATGGACCAGTCTGAATTGTTTTGGCAGAATTCGTCTGGCAACCAGTCCAGCTACATAGCAGTCACCAGTGTGCTTTTATTGGCCACTCAAAATTAGTGGTAAATTATTTCTGGTTTACAAGCACGCCCTCTCTTCTATCGTCCAAAAGGCCACCAGAACAATGTCTTGGCGCAAATTCTGAGATATTAGCTGATTGGCACAGCTATCGCATCACTGCACAGTAATTTGGCATGCCAGGTTTCGGCTGATACGAATATCTTTCGTGAGCCAATGATATTCGTATCATCGAGATTCTGCTGTACTGAACTCTTGAGGACCAAAGTAACACAGTGAGTTTCTCTAAATGAGAAGTTTTGCTCTTAGAGCAACTGCAACATCAACAGTGGTAGTTCAGTGTTGACACATGGTTGTTCTTCATGTGCTGCCAGACTTATATGGAACCTGAAGGGACCAGGAAAATGTGTAACAGGAGCTCCTTTGCCAAGAGACAAGCAGGGGTGCCGAATTCAAGTAAGGAACCAATCTTATCAGAGGCAGTGGTTCCCTTTAAGAGAGTCTACTACAATTGCTACTGCAAGAAATATTTCGCAAATCAGTTCTGCGGAATCCCCGCAATGTGGCGGAAGGGTTAAGAAAGGGAAAATAGACAACCACCCTTTTGTAGCACGAAGCCACAAGGAAATCCTCGAAGCAACTGGACACATATTGCAATATGTGTCCAGTTGCTTCGAGTTGTCGATGAATTCACCCTCGCGCTGCCAATTGCTAGCTTCCTGGTTAGCTCAATTGGTAGAGCGACCACCCCGGAAAGGCGTTGGTCCCGGGTCCGATCCCCGGACGAGGACGAATTTTTCGGCAACTAAGAGGCTTTTATTTGAGAAATCCGTATGGATTTCCTTGTGGCTTCGTGCTACAAATGGGTGGTTGTCTATTTTCCCTTTCTGCAATAAATGTTGTGCGAAAATTGTGCCAGCTCTGTAATGGTGGTAAAACTTGCTCGAAATGCATGCTCACAGTGAAGAGAAGTTATTGGCTTCCAAGCGACAAACTGATTAATGAGCAAACTTTGAGAGATTTTGGAGCATGCACCACACTGGGACATTTTCCATCCTGTAAATAACCGAGATGGGTGAATAATAGTGAGTGCATGCTTGACAGCAGCAACAGTGCCACAAGTACGAGCAGCGATCCAGGATGGCCAATGAATATGCTGCAGTGCACTAGGATAACACTTGCGCAAGCCCGTGTTTTCAAAGACTCAAATATGGCACACCTGGCAGCCTGTTTGTCAACAGCTAAGAAATGTGGCACGCTATACTCGACCTCAGCAGTTCCTTGCAGCCCTGTTGAGGCACTAGGTTGATGCTTCAGCACTACAAGCTACCTCAGAGTGGCACTCTCAGCTAGCTTGCTCGCATCGCTACCGGCACCAACGAGGCCTCGGGCAGTGCTGCAAGCCACTCCCGAGACAGAGATAACTGTGGGCGAGTACTTACGCTGGCTCAGCAGCCTCCTACGGGTAAGCGACCAAGACAGAAGGCACAGTTTAATCAGAGGAGAAAAAACAGCACCAACATGCACACAATCTGTGAGGCCTGGCCAGCATAAAGAGTAGTGTGCGGTTACCTGGTGGTCATCCTGAATGCCAGAAGGTAGAAAGAAGCAACGATTCAAGGTTGGCTAAGCTAGGCACGTATGCACGGGCAGCATTTGGTGGGTGAACGGATGAAGCCACCATCGTTACGAGGACGAAGCAGTGCCGACTGCTCACCTTTCCGTCCTTGCGAGACTTGCGGGGCTTGCTGCCAACCGATTTGTGGTGCATTCTTTTCGACTTCTTCTTTTGGTCTTGCCTACTTCGCTCTGGGCTGCAACGAAGAAGACTGGCTTGTACCCAAGGAAAGAAATGAGGCAGGAGCTGGTCACTGCTCGTGCAGCCACACTTATCGGGAGCTAGTAATGGCATGCTTTAAGTGCACAACAAGGTGTGTGTGTGTGTGTGTGTGTGTGCAAAGCAAGAAGTCACACATACCCTCTGCTTCAAACAAAACCTGCAATTACAAAAGAAGGGAGGGAAGGTGACTCACACACGTGACCAAGACACATCGCTGCTGGGCTGAGCGACACGACTGTAACAACACAAGGAATCGCTAAGCATACTTCCAATGACGCTCTGAGCATGTTTCAACCACCTCGGCCAGGATCAGCCAACCTCTTTCGCAGCCTGCCACTCCACGAGTGGTTGTTACCAAGAAAATCACAAGCTACAACATATCCGCAACACTTCAGCATGATTAGGCAGAAAAATACATTACTTTCAATTAATTTGTACGCCTTTTTCGTCACTAGCCCTTAGCTACTGGTTGTACATTTTCGGGCCAACCCACTTTGCCGGTCAGTCGTGCACGGTGTCACAAGACTGCAACAACTAAACTGCATTAATCATCCATTATGCCAAAGAAAAAAGGCACTGATTTAAAAAAGATGGTAGGTTGGTGAGAAGGCATTTCTTTGCGTCTAGTAAATACACCGTATGACATTGTTGCACCCAGTCAGCATGTTACATAATGCCCCACTGCAGGCCACAGTGAACGGCAACGAGTCACTGCAAGATAAACCAATAATTAACGTTGTCATCAGCCCGACATCGAAGCCACTACTGTGTCAACCCAATGGCATCCTTTAAGAAGCCCCGAGAAAAGCACCACACTTGCTCTCCACTTGACTGGGCTTGGCTGAACAGCTACATAAATATGTCTCGAGACCAGAATAGCCTACCGTTCTCATATTAGTAATGCATGCACACAACAGGGTTTTAGCAGCGTTTAACATTTTGAACATTCTGGGGGACTGTGCCTTCACAAGGAAAACCTTTCTAGGTGGCACAGAATGCTCGAAGAAAGACAGACAACTCGGCCCTATCTGGCCCTAAAGAATTTTTTTCCTTGTCAAGTATGTTGTACCAACTAGTTGCACGGATGTATTGCCAATTCCTTCTTAATTTACAAGAAATACAAATGTAAGGCAATGACAGCTCTGTACTTGATTTATGGCTGAATAAAATAAGCACAACTGCTTTCCTACAGGTTGACCAAGCTTTGGTGGGTTTGATACAATGATCATGTGTTGTGTGCCAAATCTAGCAAAGGCCCAGCAAGCACAAACCAAGGCCAAAGAACACACAAAATAGAGAACGAAAACGCATGCAGTGGTGTGCCAGAGAAGCAGCAAAGCACTTGCCCTCATCAACTGATACATCATGCAATAGCGCAGCACAGGAGGCCAATTACGGTCAAGTAAAATATGGCCAAGTGGGAAGAGTAGCTGGGGATTGTTGCACCTTCTGTGTGACATCCCCAAAAGAGGCACATTTTTCCAAATCTTGTGCTGCACTTTATATTAACTTGAAGCCGCATTTCCATGGGATATGAGATATTTTTATTTCGAAAAGAAAGGAATCCCACATGACCAAGAGTTGATACACATTTCAAACAGCATGCGACAAATTCATTAAAAGTATGCACAATAGACAAGGGTTGACATGTTTCGTGAAAAAAATTACCTCACGGACAGCAATTCTGGCAAAGTAATGGTCTAAACTTATGTAAGCAGTACTGACTTTGACTTGACAGGATATCTATCAGTGTGCTCCTTTTCGACCAGCTTCCTTGCAACTGTTTTGTGATTGGGGTCCTGCCTTAAAGGGGTACTGACACCTTTTTTCGAAGGCGAGTTTACTCGGCCATACCTATCTCCTGTATGCAGACACTGCTCTGAGCAAGTGTGAAGCTCAGCAAATGCTGATATTTTAATTTGATATTAAAGCCAATTTTTCCATGACGCACCTACTGACATCGACACTAGCTTGACGTCAAGCTACAGTACAAATTCTGGTGACTTCACGCAGCAGTCTGGCTAGTTGTGATGATGTTAGGTACCAAAACTTCCAAGATGGCCGCTTGTGCGTCACCAACGGAGCCACGGTGCGGAGCGGCCGTGGAAACGTCACTATATATTGTGCGAACACGTGACGAGAAGCTCATACCGTGTTGTGACGTCAGGGTACAGTAGGAACCGAAACTAGCTTTTAAAAACATACTGTAATTACTTTTTCCGGGCGCACTTGCGCTTAGCACTACTTTTTCGAGGCTCTTGAGCGCTTGACCTATCATTTGATGCAAAAAAAACAATAACTGAAAATAATCGTGTCAGTACCCCTTTAAACTGTATGATCAGCAAAGATGGAAGATTCTTGTTGAGCCATACTTCTTACAGCACACTGTTTTGGACAAAGCAAGTCGGATCCCACCAACAGAAAGGCTTCATCCCAGGCCCGTAGCCAGGAATTTTTTTCGGGGGGGGGGGGGCACTTGCTGAAAGCCTTGACTATTTGAGAAAAACGCCTATTTTCATTATTTATTTTCGGTAAAACACCATGTATCATAAAAATTTCAGGGGGGGAGCCCCCCCCCCCCCCCCCCGGCTACAGGCTTGCTTCATCCCCTTCAATTCCTTTCGATAAAGTCATAATCATTAAACTAGTTTTTAAAAACAACAAATAATGTTTCCTATGCTTTCACTCTTGGGATCCATTGGTTTTATAAAGATGTGTGCTTCACACACCTAGAAAAAAAAAACTCAGGCACTGTCCTTGCTCATATCTTGCAGAAATGTTCACTTTTATGATAGAGCTTGCTCAACTTGACGCTGCTCACCAAGTTTGACAAGACTGTCTTGGTCAACACAAAGATTACTCATCTCATAGGCAATACTTTGTCATACTGACATATCCACGATGTTTTAAACATTACTGATGGTACAGACACAGGTGAACTCATTGTTAAACTAAAGACTGCCGCTCTTATATTCGCAAAATTTTTAAGAGAAAAATGTGCAAAGAAATCTCGGATGCGCGGTTACATTCTCGTGGAGGCCTTCCCAGCAGGTGAAATGTGCTTGCCCAAAGGCCAAAGGATCGGCTCTCTTCAACATCAGGACAGCCTTCATCCATACTGTCAATACACCCTGTGAGCAGGCAGAAATGCCTGGCCGCTGCTACAGTTACTTTGATCTTTTATCAACTTCGGACTGCTGTTGCAAGGCATCACACTCTATGGCACATATATTAAACCTTTGAGGGTCAAATTTTTTGCGCAAAATGCAGTCCAAAAATGTGTAATTTTTTATTGCTGAAATAAATTATTCAGACGATTCTATTTTAGAGAAAAATTATCAAATTCTATTGAGTGAATGTAAAGTGACAAAAAAAAAAGTAATCTTTGTTGCTACGTACTAGATAGACCTGTGCGGCGGCGCCGCCGCGGCATAATTGTGGCTCGCCGCCGTTAGTCTTTTCTTTAATTCCGAATGGGGAATCTGGACGTACAATACATCCCTTCGCCAGGGGAGCTCTTCTCAATGTGTCCATGTAATGAACTGTCCATTTCAGCCGCCACTGAATGGCGGGAGCTCGACGAGCAGCGCGGCCCGTTTCGGGTTCTCGTTCTGCAGCATCATGAGATCACGAAGCTTTCAAACACTCTCGACACAAATGATGGGGACGGAATGCACTTCAAGGCAACGAATGCAGACCTCAGATATCCGATTTTGGGTGCACATGTCGGAGGCCGTGTATGGACTTTTGACAGTGTTAGCCATCGATTTAGGTTTAATGCAGTGGCCCGTCTAATGCACCTGTGAAGGTCGGTACATATTCCTTGCATCATTCTCAAACATCTGGGCAGGGCCGTAACTAAGGGATGGTTGAGGGGGTTCTCACACCCCCCATACTTGCACGCCTTCACAGCGACCACCAGTTGCCAAAGTTAGCCGTTCTACACACAAACACCCCTCGAAAAAAATTCCTGGGTATGGCCCTGCATCTGGGACACATTCATATGCAAATTCAGACTTGAAAAGTTCCAGTTTCTGTGCATTTCGTCCGCTCTCTTTTTACGCTTGGAATGTGCTGGCAGGTTCGGTGCGGCGACGTGGTCAAGAGCGAGGCGACATCACGGCTCACCGCTTCTTCAAGTAACTGAATGTGCGCTGCCGAAATGGACTGTGGACATCTCCTTTAGATGAACGCATTGAGAATAGCTACCCGGAAGTGGTGGCGTCTTTTTCTTCTCCAGAAGCCTCACGAGTATTGGGCGCAAGGGCCATCACTGGTAGACACGGGTGCTGCAATCACTGTGACGTGCAGGGTTGGATCACGTGACCTCGCCTAGCTCTGGTGAAGGGAAGCGGACGGTTGAATTGTTGTTTTTAACCATGTTTTCAACAGCGTTGTTTTGCTCTCACTTCTTCTGTGTGGACCCCTAGAAACTACACAATCCGGAAAAGTGCAGTAAAAGTTATCGGTGGCGTGGTACTTTTCTGCTCCGTGCCACAGTGCAGTACGTACGCGAAGCGGCTAGGCATGAGCGTTCACTTTTACTGCCACCCTGCTTTTCACAAGCATGATGCCACTGTCACCTGTCTTTCTTTTTTGTTATTTCAAGCCTATGGTGTTAAAATGGACACCGACCACGAATATTCACATAAAAGCAAGCTGTTCCAGCTCTCGCACGGGAGCGTTGTTCACAGCGAAAAATGAATGCACAAACAGTCCGGTTATGTATGTTTTAAAATATGATGCACCTATATATATAACGCACGGACACGTGTGGAAAGCTGCCGTCATGATGATTAAGTGCATGCGCCGTTGTCTAGATTGTCAGAGATTCAAGATAATTAAAAAGTCCAGTTCTTTTCTTTTTCCGTTATCTTTGCCTTATCCGAGTCTATTTCGTGGCCAGTTGCTTCCGCATGTTCGGCCACGCGAACGTGCGGAAACCATTCTTACGTCATACATGTGCTGCTTGAGTCTTTGCTGAAAGTTACCCGCCTCGCCGACGTAGCTTCCACCACAGTTTGTCTCCAATCATAAGAGAGAGGTTGCAGCTGCATGAATCTCTAAGCATACTGGATTGCTTCCCACAAAGCGGAGAAACCGCTTTCGCCGTGCTTCATAGGGCCACGTGTACTAAACAGGAATGTAAATTTACCCATGCTTGTCGTGTCAACCGCGGCCCATTTTATATGCAAACCTACAATGAATAAAGTTGCACGGTTGCCCGCATTTCTTGCAGCAAAAATATGTTTCTTTGCCGCAAGCACGCGCTAAAGCCCATTCGTTACCTTTTACAAAAGCAGCGTGCGTGGCCCCCGTGGTCCACAGCAGACGACGCCGGCAGTCAGGACGCTGTCTAAGGCATTATGAGGACGTAACATTTTTTTCTAAGCAGTTATTTAGCATTTTGTACAGTCAGTGACAAAGCCGCAACAGTATTTTACTGATTTCGTTCAAGTGAAGTACAACAATAATAATAAAAAAAGCAGACGCAAAAGCGGCTGCGGGCTGAGTGGGAGAGGGCTGGCGGAGCAATCCACCCTTGTACGTCACAGGGATGCCTCCGCATGGCGGCGACACGGTATGTCCTCGCGCCCAATTGCCTGACCTTAACGCTGCCGCATCCTCCACCCTTAAAGGGGTACTGACAAAAAAATTTTGGCATCGCGTTTTTGTGCTGCAATGTGTTACTGGGAGCCTGTTAGTCATAACACAGCACATTGTTTGCTGCAGTGCGCGACGTAATTAATTACAGGCTCTTCATTACCGACCAGTGTCAGTTACACTTTCAAAAACAACAAGCTTCCGGGTGCAACTATCACCACCTAGCGGGTGCAGTGCTCAATCACGTCAGCACACAGAACTGTGACGCACTTTCGCGTGCTTCATGAGCAGCCGCCCAGAAGTAGGCTGCTAGAGCGAACGCGGCAAAAAAAAAAATGGCAGCTATGACGTCATCACAACTTGTTGCAGCATGGTCATGTGAGGGAAGTCGGGGGTCACCAAGGGTCACCTTTGAGGGTGCCAATAGCCCGAAAACATCGATCGCTCACGCAAATTCAAAATTCATTTAAAATACCTTCCAAGCTATATTCACTGTTGATATTTCGCAGATGATATATGCATGTTCACGGGAATTGATACCGCAGGCTATCTCGGCAGCAAAATTTTGTGTCAGTACCCCTTTAAAGGGCGACGACACAACTCACTGGATAGCACATACTTGGAGTCTTGGACCTAGTACTTGAACTGGTATAGCGCATTACGGGGAAGAAGACACGGCCGAGCAGACCGACACAAGAGGACAGAGCGCTAACTTCCAACTGAGCTTTATTGTCAAAATGCATCAAATATGTAGACTTGCGCAAGCATACAAAAAACACCCTAATGCAACGCCAACATTAGACACACCATCACACCGTCACATGCCACAGATTCATAGATGGTTTCCCTGATTAAGGAATAATAAAATATTATTATTATTATTCCTTAATCAGGGAAACAGTCTATGAATCTGTGGCGTGTGACGGTGTGATGGTGTGTCTAATCTTGGCGCTGCGTTAGGGTGTTTTTTGTATGCTTGTGCAAGTCTACATATTTGATGCATTTTCACAATAAAGCTCAGTTGGAAGTTAGCGCTCTGTCCTCTTGTGTCGGTCTGCTCGGCCGTTTCTTCTTCCCCGTAATGCGCTATACCAGTTCAAGTACGACGAACCAACTCGCCCAATCTTCAACACTTGTGGACCTAGTACACTGTGCATAGATAAATAAAATAGATAAGTAATATACATGCATGTCGATGCGTTAATACACTTTTTCCTTTCATTTTTACTCGAGTAAATCGATAAATAAATACAGAAGTAAAGACAATGGAAAACTTAGAATACAGCTGAGCTAGTTGGTAGGTATTCATGTTAGGAAGACATGACGTGGAAACACGGACACAAGAGAAAAGTCAGGAGAGTGAACAGCTATCTCTCACATAGACCAACACTCGCACTTGATTGATAGGTATCCCCTCTTGCGTGGCAATGCGCAGATAAATATTTTTGTCTAATTTCTTTTCCAGCGCTGTGTGATTTTTCAGTTGTTAGCGGTATTTCTGGTGTCTTGACTACTCTCCAGTGTCCGTGTTGGCACGCTGTTTTTATAAAGGGCCCGAAAACAGCCTCTGAAATACAAAAAAATGAGCACGTTATGCTCTCTTGGCATTTCTTGTCTTTTTGGTGCACATCGTGACACCAGAACAGTGATTACCGTGACATCATCAGGGTACATACTCTCGACTGGTCCATATACGAGAAATAACAGTTGTGAATTGTGTCCCACACTGCCTTGCTATGCAGCCGCCCACCCATTCTTGCTTGTCTCGCATGACTATCATGCACGATTAACTGATTTCGCTCCATTTTGTGCGTTTGCGACTGCGCATGCAGAGATAAAAGACTGTAGCCGACAATAATAATAATATCTGGGGTTTAACGTCCCAAAACCACGATATGATTATGAGAGACGCCGTAGTGGAGGGCTCCGGAAATTTCGACCACCTGGGGTTCATTAACGTGCACCTAAATCTAAGTACACGAGCCTCACACAGTTTCGCCTCCATCTAAAATGCAGCCGCCGTGACTGGGATTCGATCCCGCAACCTTCGGGTCAGCAGTGGAGCACCATGACCACTAGACCACCGTGGCGGGGCTGTAGCAGACAAGCGCGAAATCCTGATAAGTTCAATGCTCAGTGCTGACATTGTATGTGTGCTCTATAAAGAAATAAGCAGTGAGGAGATGTCCCCGGTAAGAAGCGTAGTGAAGGTGAGAACGAAACCAATGGCAAAGATGCTGGATTATATGATACTTCCAACGGATGAACCCTTTACAGCAGAGACGATGCCGCTTTCCAGGAAAAAGGCGAGACCACTTGGATGGTTTTTGAATATTTTTATTGCGATAGTAATCACATGGATATTCAGGACAGGTTTTCACCGTTGCCGTCGTTCTGTATAAACTCCAAATTGATAGCATCGCTCCGTGCATCGTATGTTCTACCCGCTGCTAAAAGCTTGTGAGCAAAGGAATACGGCTAAAGCAGAGATCAAACAAGCTGGCCATCTCCGTCACATGAAAAAACATCAACCTGTGTGCGAGGCCTGTCGTCGATTGCTCCTCAAGCAGAAAGGAAACGCCCCACCTGTCATTTGTTGGGCGAAGGAGCAGGAAGCGATGCCCAGGGAGGGGGACTGCGTCGCTCGAGCAGCAACTGTGAACTGTGAACTGTGCCATTTCGGCAGACATCAGCGAACGGCTCGTATAACTTCTACACGCTGTGAGCACTGTGATGTCACCGCTTCGTGCTTGAACCACTGATACGACAAACTCCACAAAAACCGCTTCTCTCACGGGAACTGACGTATTGCCATACACCAGCGTTTGAAGAGTTGGCTGCTAGCCCTCGTTCATGTAACATTACGACATGTTGCTATTGCATTCACGCCTCACCCTTTCGGTGAAACGGATATTTTTTTCAAAATTGAAGAGACAAATTGCTCTCCCCACCAACTCTAGAATCTATACCCCCTCGCGCCATGCCGCCACCGATCCGATGAATGCCGTGCCGTTCACGCGCCGCTGCCGGTGATTTTGGGACCAGCGCACAGGTCTACTACATACACAAGGTTTATTCATAGTAACATCAAGCAAAATCCTAAATAAAACACTGACACGATTGTTCATAAAATAAAAATTATGCATTGTATTAAACATAGCTCACAGACATACAAAAATAAGCGCACCAGTGTACTTTTCCGGTAACAGATGTTATCGTGCCCCGGGGAGCAATAAACAAGAGAGTCACAAGCAGTCACTCTTTGAGAGATCAGAAACCAGACAGCCATCAGCTATGCGGGCGCGAGAAGGATAACCACCCGAAGGACGAAACCGAAACCAGCCACACCGCGTGTGTGTTCTGATGTGCAAGTGAAAGCTGCTGCGCCGCTTCGGAAAGCAAAAAAAGAGAAAAGAAAACAATGGAGAGACATCGGCGCATGAAAAAAATTCCACGTATTCCCGAAGCGTGGCAACACATTCCAAGCAAGAGAAATGATCGAAAAAGGCGCGCGTTTTAAACATATGCTGTACATGTACGATGAAAACCCTCCAAGGGTTAAAAAGAATGTGATGACCTCCTTTGAGGTCATCACATTTCAAGGCCCTGATCCAGGCAATATCAAGGCCGAGTGTGCTGGAAATGAAGTCACTGTTTTATGTCATATGAAAACACCCACCGACGAAGAAAAAGGAAATCTGAATTAAAGCATGTTCCCGTAGAACCTGCGCAGGAAAAATGGCAAGGTGTTTGGAATACACAAGTGGACGGCTTATTCTTTGCGTGTTATGTGCGTGTGGTGCTTATTGGTGGGTTTCTTAGAAGGCACCAAACCTTCTTCCATGTCACACACTGTCTGCAAGGAAAAGTGTCACAATGGCCCAATTGGACGCTGCGCGGTGAAAAAGAACAGTGGACTGCTAAAAAATGGGCACTGTGACTCCCAACAGCTTTCGCACATAAGCAACTAATTGTGATAAAAAAAATCAGGGAGTTGTTTCATGGTCTTTTTTTAGCAGTAACAAATTATTTCCACCAAAACACAGAGTCTGCTTGCCAAGACTGTGAGTATGTTACAGTCATGGTGTATTTATTAAAACGTTCTATTGTATAAACAAGTTTGATAAGTTTCACATGTAGGATACAGTTTCAGCTACCTCTACAGCAATAAAGTGACTCTACTATATGCTATGTGGATAATGGGTACTTAATAAGTGACAAGAAACCTGCCGTAATTATTAAGAGAGTGGTCAACTGCAAGAGCACCAATGCACTTAACCTTTTCATGAAAAATGCCACCTCACTAGCTTTTATAAGCACACTTGCATATTCTGAAACCAGAAATGCATGCCAATTCATACTGAACAGTAAGTATATTCAGTAGAAAAAAGAGGAAAGATCTTGTCATTTCGTACACAAGAATTTGGCTTGCAGTCAAGTAATATGACTCTACTAAGCATCTCAAGGCCTAAAAGCGAATAGAAAAAAGAAGAAATAGCTTTTTTTATTTCAAGCATGCACTCATTGTATGTGGGTATTCATAACAATATCCCCTTCAGCAACGGTGTGCACAACTGCACACTGATCAACTACGAAGGCGCGTCTGCACACCGTGTGTTGCTTAAATGGCTTGAAACACAGTGTGCACGTTTGTACAGGCTTCCTAAGTGGACAACTAGCACTCACTTAACTTTCTTGTGCTGCGTATTGCTGCAGAGGATCACTTTGCTGGAGGCACTACCATATTCGGTGGTCATTCGACGTGCCGTGTTCCAGGACAAACATCAAGAGTATTATTTTTCTTTGCTCGAAATGAATACAACCGAAAAACAAACTAACCATGCATTTTGAGCCTAATATTTCATTCATTTTACGCAAAAATGGAACCTGACTACAGAATAATTAGATATTTTATTACATGCTAACTACTAATAATTACTGAAAGTCACACAAAACAAAGTAGAGCAATATTTTCCTTCTTGGGACGTAATATCAAGTTCCTTGGAATTATGTTGTGATGAGTGGACACATTTCATAACTGCCAAGTTTGGAGAAATGGAATCCGAGAGATTTATTGAGCGGGGAGGGGTCAGCTGGTGAACCCCCATTCAGCGAATCTGCCGAAAATCCCACATCCATAGTTCGAGGACAATGCGGGGTCTTTTTTGAATGTTGCATCTGCATTCATCCTTCGGTTAGGAGCAAGTGCTCGTCGTTTCTGTGTCCCTGCGCTATCTCAGCAAAAAGGAAACGCGAGTCAAGAGTACATTGCATCAAGAGTTTTGAAGTCCGCGAACGCGTTCCGACGTTGCCCGAGTACGCCATAATCCCCAATGGGGTGTTATAAATATGCGCGACCCCCCGAAAAAATGCACTGCCGGGCGCAATTTTACTGCTCCCACTCGGTAGGCTGTGTGTTCTGGCGCTACTGACGTATCTGAAAAACGTAGATAGGACTGTTGTACTTGTTTGCCACGTGGCCACAAAACTGCCCATGTGACCAGACTGGACGCGAACAGAAACGGGGCACAACTGTATTTCCAGGAGGTTTTCCTGTTACCCATACTCCCAGGTAGTCTGAGAGGCTGGGCAGGTTTTGTGACAGTGCCGTCGTAATTAACACCCGAAGGGGATGTTCCACCTGCTCATTCACGTTCATGATAACATCCCACAGCTTCAGTTATTAGGAAGATATTTCACCAGTGACATGAAATAAGCAAGGAACACACATTTGCTACTGAAATTGATTTACAACCTTTGTCTACCGCACTGTTCTTTTACAAAATGGCACCTGCGATTTATGTCATTTTCTTTCTTTTTTCTTGACTCCCAAGGGACAATGAAATCCCCTCCAAACAATCAACGTAGCTTAGCACGTACAGCGCAGATAACCTCCCGTGACAGAAAGCAACCTTCCTGCGATCTCTGCATGGTGGCTCACTCTGGAAGGTTGCCAGACAATCAACACACAACAATTAAAGGGGCCAACTGTCAATCAGCATCCGTGTGACGTGGGTTAATCCTTGTGCGTCCACAAATAAGCTGGCGAAATTTTAGCGCCTTTGGTCGAGCACCTCATTTATATTTGAACATTTTTATAAACATGCGAGCGGCCTGAGAGTCGAGCAACACCGGCGCACTCACAAGCCGTGACGTAACAAGCAGCTCGCTGTGGCAGCGTCTGCATTACGGCGAACAATATTGTTCCGTGGTCAGCTGCATGTGAAATCTAGATATTTATCCAGATAAATCTAGATAAAGTACTTGATTATGGGATAATAGTTACACTTACGATGAGTTACCCTTACTTATTGAGAAAAGGCTCACAAATGCAGTCGTGCTTTGTGAAATCAGCAAGCCTTGCACAGGCTTCTGTTCCTTTCGGCTGAAGAAAACAAGTACTCAACCCAAACCAGGCCATGAAAAAAATTACACCTTCGTGCTGAGGTATGTGCGTGCTGCCACGTGCGCTGAAGCATGACAGCAGTACTCACCGAATGAGCCTAGCTGGAAGCAGTATCAGTCAACAAAAACCACATCATGTACGACAACACAATCAGCGCACGCTAGTGCATTTTGGAGTGGCTAATGTGGGACAGATGCTGATCTTCCAAGTTGCAACAAAGCTTCGCAAAACACCTCCAAGGGCAGAGTCAAAGCCGCCTCTCATTGCATGCTACATTTGTGCCTTTGATCGGCAATGCACGAACTCACCTGCTTTCCTCAGATGAGGACAACTCACTGTCGTCCTCAGAGGACGATTCTGATGACTCATCGCTGCTCTCGTCTGCTGAACTGCTGGACTCGGATGGAGATCGCCGCTGTCGCTTGCGTCGGCTCTCCGTGCCAGGACTGCACACAGTATCACCACTGTTATGCAAAGCAACATTCTGACTAGCAGTGCAGCACAAACCTTTTGCAGGACTTGCGTTTGGATTTGGATGCCTGCTTCTTCTTAGGCTTGCTTTTTCGGTGGCGCTTCACCACCGCAGGAGATTCTGACCTGCACCACAGCATGAAAACCCTTGCGAGACCTTTCATTGGTTCGTGGAGCACTGTTGCAACTCGTGTCCAAAATGTATACTTGTGCCCACCACGTGCAGTTTTACGTGTCTTCATGCTTGAAAGCGTACGGCCACTTACCTCAGCTATTTGAAATTGGAAATTGCAGCTTCCCTGCGAGACCTAAATCGTACAAATGAGTGCCCAACTATTATGTTGCCACAAAGAATGAAAATGCTCGTTGCCATCACAATGAGAATGACATCTGTTTCGCTATGAAAGGCAACACCACTTCACAACATTTGGCTGTCTATCACCTCTGCTTCCTTACTTGACTGTGTTGCTTTTTTTTACAGCCCTTATGTGGTTGCGCTGCACTCTCTTTTTAAAAACTGCAGTGACCTCCCTCGCAGCACCAGCTTCCAAGCTGTTCTAATACATTTATAGACACAGGCTCTACTGGGGACTCAAATGCAGATGGACCCCATCCTGTGGACGCTTATTAACGTACAATCGCTGGACTGACTAGTCTACTGCACAGCCCCGTTGGCCTTGCATCCCATTTCTCCAACAAAGATGCAGCACAACCATTTTGCATGGGACCAGTAGACACCGAATGCGCAGCTCAGTCATGCATGTCGTGAATGCTGAAAAGCATCCAGACTACAGTCCAAGAAAACTCCAGTACTCGGTGTCACACCTCAAAATTTATGAAACCAACAGGCAACGAAGCCACGGGAAGGACATCGTTTGTAGCCTGCAGTGCAGTAATCATGACACAAAAAGGAAGTGGCCAGTAGGGAGCAAACCTACAACCTCCAGAAACGGCATTCGATGCTTCTAGTGGTGGTCACTCTCCCGTCCACTTGACTGGGTAAGCATGGGAGTGCTAGCTACCACAGCAAACACCCCTTTTCGCCAGATGGAGTCACGCAGCAATGCTGGCTAACACTCCGAGACAGAGCCATTATTTGTTTGATCCATCTTAAATATTACCATCTGCCAATAACAAACCTGTTGAGAGTCAGCGCTCTGTCCAGTTATTTTCTGCCCTGTCATTGATGCCACTTTGCCATAGTGTATACGAACCAACTAGCAAAGCTTACAACTCTTGTGCTTGAAGGAAAGAAGATTACTTTTAAGGGCTCGTTTTTCTTTGTTAGACACAATATTAATGAGGACTAACAGACAATAATGCCAAGGAAAGTATAGGAGGTGTTATTTGTTGTAATTGGAATGTAAATGTAAAGAAAGTAAAGTGGACGAAAAGATAACTTCCCGCCGGTAGGGACCAAACCTGCGACCTTCGAATAATGTGTCCAATGCTCTACCACTGAGCTACGGCGGTGGTCATCCTCCCGTCCAGTTTATAGGGACGTTCTCTCTTAGTTCTCATTAATATTGTGTCCAACAAAGAAAAACGAGCCCTTAAAAGTAATCTTTCCTTCATTCATAGCGAGGGTCTCGTTCTGGCAGACTTGATGCCTTCTCAGGTAGTATGCGAGGGATTATTGGTCAGCTGCCAGCTCGTAAAAAGATCACATGTTACGTGAAGCCAACAGGCAGAAAAAGAGTGTTTCACACTAGCCGCCTTGGCTGCGATCAGCGCTGACTAACCCTCCTAGGTTTAAATGCACATATATACCCTATAAAGTGGACGGGGGGGATGACCACCGCCGTAGCTCAGTGGTAGAGTGGCAAGTTATCTTTTCGTCCACTTTACTTTCTTCACACTTGCATTCGAATTACAACAAATAACATCCCCTATACTTTCCTTGGCATTACTGTCCGTTAGTTCTCATTAACTCTTGTGCTTGTCACTTATAACATCATGATACATTATGGCATAAACGTCAGCACAAGAAATGTAATCGCTTAATTTCTTAAGGCACTTTGTCCACACCTGTGTACACAATTGTACTAGTTGCGTCCACCAGTCGCAAAGAATGAGGAAGGCACATTCAGGTTTGGATGAATTGAACCTCCTGTGTGTAAAGGCAATAAGGCTTAAGAGTCGACTGGTGGCTTGATGAATGGCTCAATTCACAGACCCTGACAGCAAGCGGCACCCACGAGCAATGCATGGTAGAGACAGACTAACTAGATGTCACTTTCATTCCTCCAGTGATGGAAGCGACATTTTGCTTTTTGGAGCAGATTCTGGAGTAGAAAAAATGCTGCTTTAGATCAGCAATTGGTGTTTTTGGAACTGATGGCAAAATATTCCGTGTGACTCCTGGAGTTTAGAGCATCATTGAAGCATTTCATAAACATTAATATTTATTATTAAACATAATGCACATACAATAATCAGTGCTAATTGAAAGAAACATAATTAAGTAGATGGATGGTCACTGAACACTAAGAAAGATGAGCTACTATGTATTTAAAATGCCAGTACTTGTGGCAGAAATTATATTAAAGCGATAAAGCTGAACACCATCACCAAAGAAGTAGTTTATAAACGGTACGAGATCAAAGCAATCTGTTATTTTCATACTTCACCAAAATAGCCTGCACTGAAAATTAAAGAAAAAAAAGCCACTCTAGCTATGCACTTAAAATGCCCGTTCTTGTGGAATGAACGAGGTCAAAGCTGATAAAGCGATAAATGTAAGTCACACATCACACTTGCAACAGCGGCAGTTATTAATCGGTATGATATTGAACTAATCTCGCGCACCTTTCACCAAAATAGTCTGCTTGTCAGGTGCAAATATATTGCTAAATGAGATATACATTGACAATGCTAGTATGCAGCTAGTATACATGTGGCGTACTAGGCTGATAGTATACAGCTTGTTTTTGGTTTTGTTTAGGCTCGCTGGATGATCACACGGTTAAAGTTCATTGCTTTCAGCTTCCCAGTGCCATTTCGGAGCAGGTTCGGAGCAGTTGCTCACAAAAATTACAGTTTGGAGCAGCATGGAGAAGCACTTCCGTCACTGTTCCTCTTCACTACATGTACAATAAGCGTGTCTTTATGCTACAGTTTTAAGCTTGCATACCATCATTTTGCTGAAGGCACAACCTTGTTCGACGAGCCGTTTGACATGCCGCCCTCAAAGAGCTGGCACAATTTTTTTTTTTTGCTCAGAATAAGCGGAAAAGAAATTGCACTGTATTTCTAGCCTGAGACTTGATTCTATTAATGCAAAAAAAGAACACAAATGACTTCAGCATAGAAAAATAAAGTCAAACCCACTTATAACCATACTCAAGTGCACAAAAGCCCCCGTGATATAACTGATAATTGCTACCGACAGGTTGCATGAAAAAAAGCGAAATCGGGGACGGCAGGCTGTTGTGAGAAAACTAACATCGCATGGGAACAGACAACAACAAGGACGAGAAAGCTGCTGATTTTTCAGACATGCCTGAAAATTCGGATGCTTTCGTGGCACTGGCCCGAGTCCCATAGAGTCCGTGTATGAGGGAGTTTTCGATGCCGCATGTCTGACACCACATTAACGGAAGCCCTAGCAGATGCCAAAAGTCAGCTTTGCCGCATTGCCATAACGTTATGCAGTGAGGCATACCGCGAATCCAAAAGAGCACGCATGCCAGACAATAGCGAGATGGCTACAAAGCATGTCATTGCATGAGCGTGCGGTAGACGCCGGGGGTTGAGCAGCTTGAATTTCTCATTTTCTTCTTTCTTTTCAAGGATTTCGCATTCCATTACCTTTCACCACAGACACACAGCAGCCAGAATTCTTTGTTATAACCAATAATGCAACACGGGAGCATTGCTGTAAGCAAGTTATTTCACCGTAGAAAACATACAAAGGTTGATGGTGCAGCAGTTTCCCATTGTTATAACCGACATACAGTGTTAAAGCCGGAATCGTTGTAAGTGGGTTCGGGTGTGTTCAATTACAAATTAATTAAGATTAATTACTATAAAACATCCAAATCAAAGTATTACGACATTATTTTCGTTGCAATTAGATAGCGAATGCTTTGAAATAATAATGCGTCCATTTAGGTAGAAGTTCCAAGAAAGATTGAAGTAATGGAAAATCCTTGGAAGAAAGATGGCACCACAAACGTTTTGACAAGCCTTCCTCAAGGCCTCCAAGAAGAAGAAGAAGACAAGACCCGCGACACCCCCCACGACGTTCCCAGGATCCTTGCATGTGACGCATTTACCGACACTTGTTCATAGGTGGTGGGCTCACACAAGTTTTCGAGCACAGAAAAAAATGAGGGCGTTACACTACGACGCACAGTGCAGTCGCGGCTGTGTAAGCAAAGATGCACGTGTTCCACCGCTGCACTGCAAACAGTCCCTGCAAACACTTGCCAAGCAAGAAAATTGCACTTCCAAAGCCTATGGTTAACTCACGCAAGAGCCAGGCTGGTTGGTTCATTTACAAATCAGACAAGTTTGGCACCGGTTTGACTCCTTGCGACTACAACACCACAAATAGTTCCGTCATCAAGAATAGGTGACAAAATGTGGCTTCCTAGTAGAGGCGGAAACAAATTACATCTCTGTGGTCATCGGCGAAGCCAGGCTCAAGCTAGATTCACCCCGCACAAACAGTATGACAACTGTTTAATCACCTACTGCTTTCAAAAATAATACAGTGCCATTTATCCACTCTATAAGCGGTACCACACTAAGCCCAAACAACATTTTTCAGAGGCATGACGAACAGGCAGCTGCACTACTCAGACTCTCAAGGCATGTGACAAATGTGCATCCACTTAATTTGAAAATGTTGAACAGTTAACGTGCCCAGACATGCGGCGCCGACATAACAAATGCATGCAAATGAATGAATGAATAAATAAATAAAATACACTGCAGCAGAAAGCCTTCAATAAACTATTAAGTCCTCGTTTATGTGGAATCTGCCACGGTACTGCAGAGTGCGCAAACTATGCGTCAAGCGGCAATTAAGTTCGACACGCTTTCTTGATTTTCCAAGAACATGGCGGTGTCAAGAACAGTGGCGACCACCACTCGTCTTTTGCACATGAGCACCCTCGTTTTCATTGTTGCCCCTCCCAAATACAGTTGACTCGGCACTAAACCGCAACTCAGATCGCCTGCAGCCACTACCGCCGAGGTACCCGGTCCTTGTTAGGCGTAGCATGCGGGTTGCTCGCAACCACAACCAACAGTACCTGGCCAGCTAGTGGCGTTCTACGAAGCTGCCTGCGCCGGCTCTTGTTCAAGACTTCCCCGCTAAGGGAGCGCTCAAGTTACCCCACCTGAGCTTTGGCAGATGTGTGGGTGCACAACAGTGCGTGCTGTACGAGTGCTTGCTTTCAGGTTGCTTCTTCTTTGCAGTACTTATAAGTTTGGACGTTTCTTTTCATTACTGCAACGTCTCTAATGCGAAGAATGATTACACGGCATTACATTTCACAGTCTGTTCACAAAAGAACCAACTGCACCAACAGTGGTGAACATTTCTACCATCGGTAATCACTTTCTTTTACTGTTTTGTCGGTTACGGGAATGAACAATGACCCTACCTGTCGGTGAACAAATTCTAGCAACGTTACTGAGCAAAATCAAACGCACGAGTTCATCACGTTAGTTGTACAACATGTACGTATAATTTTATATTCATGTAACGACATTTTTACATGCCCATGATAAACAACCAATTAAGAGTAGCCTCTTCTTTAACCCTTTACTGCCGGTTGTCGCGAATTCGCGACATACCGAAAGATGCTTTCCAAGTAACACACGAAACGCGTGCTGCCTTAAACGCCGGCTGTCATGTATTTGCGGGGAACGTAGCTCTTAGCATGAGACATCTAGCGCCATCTCATGCAAGGTATTCCAAGCTGGAACCCAGCGTTGTGTATCAGTTGGCGGAGAGCGTGGAGCACGTGCAACAGTTCTGACTTCTTCGTTGTTTTCTGCCTGAGAAACGTATGTTGCATCTCCTATAAAATGTTTTCGATGTGCACACATCCAAGACGTTGCACACGACATGTTACGCTGTTTTGAAGTACGTTTTTTCTTGCGCGATCCTTGCTTCTTTGGTATGTCGCGAATTCGCGACATCCGGCATTTGAGTCAGTCAGTGATGACTGCCGGTATGACAAGTTCATGATGGACGTCGGCCCATTTACGGAAAATACGGGCTTCGCACGCACTTGCCACTTGAAGATAAAAGGGACCACACTTTTCTCAGTGACATCGAAGTGCAGCGAAGACGATGATATCGATCGGGATCCTCATGCACAAGCGCGAGTGTCTATCTATCAAGCAGTGAGGATGAAGACAAAGATGCGGTAGACTAACCACGTGCCTCTCTATAACACGCAGTGCGGTTTGAAAAAACACTCTCAAGAACAAAAGAAAATGCCACACTGGAAAACCGCTCTTCCTCAATGTGACTCTGTCCGAGCTCATACTGAATATTTCAAGGATTATATTTTTATGACACCTTCATGGATCACATCGATGAGCAGGGATATCTGATTGTGACGCAGAAAAATCATGAAAAAGAACTGGCTCTGTCTCGTCACGAGCTAGATCAATTTCTCGGTGCAGTTACATTCATGTCATGCTGTCGACTCCCAAGGAGTCGACTATACTGGGCGGCGGAGTCTACAGCCCACACGGTGGCCGACACGATGCCACGTGATCATTGGGAGACAATAAAGTCAAACATGCATTTATCAACAATGATGACGCCAAGTTACGTCGCCCTGAACAGATCCGCTTTATCTATGCGGCGATGCCATAGTTGCGTTGCCTTGAACATATCGCTGTATTGAGCTACATATTAGCTTAAGTGCCGGTTGTCGCGAATTCGCGACATACCTAAAAGTATGCATTAAAAGTTGAATTTTGGATAATAAAACTGCGGATATAATTAAAGGTTGCTATTTAAAGCTGAAAAGTGAAAAAACAGTTTTTTTCTTGGACGCTTTCATAATTCAGGCATTAAAGGGTTAAGAAAAAACTGCCTTGACCCTTTCCTCGCGCACTCACGTCACTACGAACTACAGTGTACTGTTATTGCTGATTTTACTCAGTAAGTGCCCTTTTCTAATTTTTTTCCTTCGTTTTACAGGGTGCACGCTCGCACAAGCATCTCGACTCGGCGCGAGCAGACGACTGCGGAGGTGCTGCGTGGTTGGGTGCAGTGCCAAAGCCACGGTGAAAAGGCCCCTAGCAGCAGAAAGAAGAGCCAACATGCGTGTGCTGGCATTCTGCTCGCTGGGCAGGTCAGGAGTACAGTAGGTCATGCTCGCAACTTGGCATGTCGTTGTGGGAAGTTTGCCAAAGACAACACGGAGATGGGCATTCAAGAGAACGCACCCTCAAGCTAAACCACACATGAAATGAAGTTTCGGTTCGCAGTCGGGAGAACAGCTGCAGCAACTCTCCTGCAAAAGTCGGCTAAGTTTGCAAGTCCGCCTGTTGGTGGCAAAGACTCGATCGCATCTTAAAGCATCGTCATTTTGCGGGCGTATCGAGGTCCTACGTGCTCTCCTCGTCACAGCTAATGTTGGCTAATGACATTCCTTCTCTTGAATCAAGAAGACAGAAGTGCCGCTTGGATTTTTTATGTAATCCAATTAACCACAAATTCACCCTCAATGCTTCGCTTTATGTAAGCCCTCTTTCCACAAGGCAAACACGGCACCATCGTTGTGATGCATTAACACCTATCTATGCTAGGACAGACACGTGTATGTTTTCCTTTTTTCCATGAACCATTTCAGAATGGTATTCTCTGCTCGCACCGTACGACTTCTGGTTTACATGTGCTTTTCTGTACTTTCTTTATGTGTATTCTTTTGCAATTTTGTTACGTTGTTTTGAACATGTATGCATAAGCATTTATATGTGTGTGTGTGTGTGTGTGTGTGTGTGTGTGTGTGTGTGTGTGTGTGTGTGTGTGTGTGTGTGTGTGTGTGTGTGTGTGTGTGTGTGTGTGTGTGTGTGTGTGTGTGTGTGTGTGTGTGTGTGTGTGTGTGTGTGTGTGTGTGTGTGTGTGTGTGTGTGTGTGTGTGTGTGTGTGTGTGTGTGTGTGTGTGTGTGTGTGGTGTGTGTGTGTGTGTGTGTGTGTGTGTGTGTGTGTGTGTGTGTGTGTGTGTGTGTGTGTGTGTGTGTGTGTGTGTGTGTGTGTGTGTGTGTGTGTGTGTGTGTGTGTGTGTGTGTGTGTGTGTGTGTGTGTGTGTGTGTGTGTGTGTGTGTGTGTGTGTGTGTGTGTGTGTGTGTGTGTGTGTGTGTGTGTGTGTGTGTGTGTGTGTGTGTGTGTGTGTGTGTGTGTGTGTGTGTGTGTGTGTGTGTGTGTGTGTGTGTGTGTGTGTGTGTGTGTGTGTGTGTGTGTGTGTGTGTGTGTGTGTGTGTGTGTGTGCATATCTATATATTAGTTTTTTGTACAACTATGTGTGCCTGTCCTGCAAGGACCACAATGTGGTCTGCAGTATGTACTAAATAAGTAAAAAAATAAATATCTGTACTCTACAACACGCAACTATTTTCCCGACAGAAAAACGAAGAGCCAAACAATGCTAACACGCATTTGATGTGGACACGAGTGCCTGTTCTGAGGGGGAGTGCATGCGCAACAAGTGGCCAGAGCCCTAGGCAACCACTGCCGACGTTCTCTTCCTGGTCGGCGCACATCCACCGAGAAGCGCGCTCACTTTCTCTTTACTCGGAGAATTTTCAGGCAGCCACATCAAGAGCCCGACGGAATCCCGTCTGGTCGGGGACAAACATGGTGCAATATAACAAAAACGCCGACCAAGGTAAAATACACAAAAATGAAAAAGTCGGCGTTTTTGGTATATTGCACCAGCCACATTTTAAACAGTCTTTCCTCTCGGGGCACTGCACAATAAGTGGTACTATGGGAGGGTATATGGAAGTCAGAAAAAACTGCATTAAGAGGTTATGTTACAGACGGTCCAAACCACACAAACAACATTTGTTTAGCACAGGAGCAAAGTACTTGCCTTGCACGCTTCCTCGAGCTCTTCTTCTTCTTGGGCACAGGACTCCTGCACATTCAGAAAAGTCAGTCCCTGGCAAAGCAATGGTGAGACAGCCACTTGCCTTTTGCTCTTCTTCTTCCGACTCTTCGGCTCAGGAGAGCTCTCCGAATCAGGAACAAGACTGGAAGACAGAAACCTCCACTTAACCAGCATTTGCCCACACAGGCCCCCAATTCCAACAAGGTTATGCTGAAGGAAAAAAAAACAACTGAAACACATCAGCCTATTGTTGGCTGTGAACATGCAGCTGTCGGGCTAGTTGGTGCATGTTTACAAGAAAATGTTTACTTGCTGTCGGGCTAGTTGGTGCATGTTTACAAGAAAATTCGACGACGCAAACCACCGAGAAGAAAAGGCAAAAGGAAAGAGCGTCAACTCGCAACTGACTTTATTCTTTCAAATCCACCACAATATATATACCATGTCACACATGCGCAACAACACACCATGCGTCACATCCAACATTTGGCCACTCTCAATGCACGTGCTAGTTCAGAAATCTGTCAAAAAAATCAAATTCAGCTGAACGCAGTACCACCGCCGTATCGCTAATGCCGATATCTTTTTTTTTCTTTCGGATGAGGCATGCTTGTAGCATCTCTCGCTCAGTCGCCTCCTTGCTTCTGCCTAGAATAGTGATACTGGCAAATCCTGCCTCACATCCACACGTGCTGCAGTGCATAGGCAAATGTGCCAAAAGGTTATTCTTTATCGAAAGAGCATGCTCCCTCGCTCGATCGTTTACGCATCGGCCGGCCTGGCCGATGTAAACCCTTCCACAGGAGAGCGGAATTTCGCAGACCACTCCCATTGCGCAGGTGACGTAGGGCCTCGCAACAGGGGGCAGGCACGGGTCCTCTTGAAATCTGTGGGCACAGGCCCGACAGTTTCCTTGGCACAGAAAATACCACAGTAACTTTGTACCTATTGGCCACCTTTTTAAGGTTGTGCGCAACCTTATGGGCGTACAGGACAACCACTGGTCTCTTCTCGAACCGCTGACAGTCCTTCTTTTGCCTTTTCATCTTTTGAAGCAGGGATTCAGCCGCTGCTGCAACGACCCGAGCGAGGATACCCAGCTGAATATAGCCGGCTGACCTGGTTGTCAAACCAGGTCAGCCGGCTCTTTCCTTTCACCTTTTTTTCTCGGTGGTTTGCGTCGTCGATTTTCTTGTAAGCATCACTACGGCGCGTCTGCATGTGGTCCTTCACAGGCTCACTGATGCATACATCCAGCGACTGAGATGTCCAGCTACAAGTGTTGTCCTTGACACACTGGTCCACTTAAAGGGGTACTGACACGAAAATTTTCAGTTGTTTTTTTTAATCAAATGAAAGGTCGAGCCTTCAAGAGCCTAGAAAAGGTAGAATTAAGCGCGAGTGCACCCTGAAAAACTAATTACAGTATGTTTTTAAAAACTAGTTTCGATTCTTACTGTACACTGACATCAAAACACAGTATGAGATTCTCATCACGTGTTCGCACAATATATAGTGACGTTTCCATGCCCGCTCTCCACCGTGGCTCCGTTGGTGATGCACAAGCAGCCATTTTGAATGTTTCGGTGATGCACAAGCAGCCATCTTGGAAGTTTTGGTACCTGAGGTCATCACAACTAGCCAGACTGCTGCGTGAAGTCACCAGAATGAGTACTGTAGCTTGACGTCAAGCTAGTGTCGATGGCAGTAGGTGAGCCATAGAAAAATTTACTTTAATATCAAAACAAAATATCTTGGCATTTGCGGAGATTCCCACTTGCTCAGAGCTGTGGCTGCAAACAGGAGATTTGCATGGCAGAGTAAACTCGCCTTCAAAAAAAGGTGTCAGTACCCCTTCAAATGCGTCAAGCACAAGCATGGAGTGGAGCCCCAAGCTGGCCTTCTGCCCCGCACATCGATACAATCAATTACAAGATCCCCGTCCTTCCAACCTTCCTCGTTGGCACACACCATCGCATCTCGTGGAAAGTTCACATTGTTGATGGGAAGTGGTTTGCGCATAACACAAAGGCAACTTTGTACCACCTGCTGTACAGGCCAGCACTGCAGTTACTCTAGTCGTGTCACTGCTGGGCACAGGTCGGCAAACTCACTCTTCAGTCGACTTACTCAGACTCAGATCGAGTCGTGAGTCCGAGTCTGAGTGAGTCCGAGTGAGTAATATCTTGGTGAGTTTGAGTCCGCTGTATGACATACTGCCGCTAATAAAAAACACACACACAAGAGAGACACGAACAGGACGACAAATGGGCGGCACTTCCAACTGATTTATTTCAGGCATGAAGCATAGCGATATACTATACATGTGACACACACATGCACAGAATAGCCAACACTGCCTAATCTACCCACCTCTTAAACAATCTAATCTCTGAAGACCGCAGCTGTATGGACGTGTCACCTATACATTCATCACCCAACTTACTGATGTAAAAGGCTTCTAGTAACTCACAGGCTGTCTGATATTTGTTTTTACCTAGGATCGTCACCTCACGAAATCGTGGTTCGCATTTGCAGACCTTGCAGTGCGCGGGATGATGCGCAAGTTCATTTTCTTTCCTTAGATTTCTGTCATGTTCCCTGGCTCGTACGTTCATGCAGCGGCCAGTCTGCCCAACATAATACCTGCCGCACGTCAGGGGGATCTGGTATACAACGCCTGTCTCACATTTGGTGTAAGCCGAGGCGTGTTTCACACCGCAGCCTGCGGATCCCTCAGCAGAGGGCAGAGCTGAGACAGCTTCACAGGGCAGAAAAAACGAGGGGAACATCATACCTGCCTGCCACCTTTTCGAGGTTGTGGGTCACCTTATGAAGATAAGGGACCACTGCAGGTCTCACGGTGCTAGTAGCCGTGATAGTCATGTGTGCTGGCAGTATTCGCCACATGCGAATAAAGGGCTGGTTCCGTACGATTCAGCTACTTCTAAGCTGATTAAGCTGGGTCTAGCTTTGCTGTGCCTGGATTCGGCGCTAAAGAAATCGTGCATTCACACGATGCAGGCTGCTTTTGACAAGCAAGCTAGGGACCTTACTATGGCAGGCTTCCCTGGCCCGTTGCTTACGTCAGTGGTGGAAACCCTCATGCAGAAGATTAAAGGCCGCAAGAAACCGGCGGTAGCTAGAACGGCTACTAGCACCGTGAGACCTGCAGTGGTCCCTTATCTTCATAAGGTGACCCACAACCTCGAAAAGGTGGCAGGCAGGTATGATGTCCCCCTCGTTTTTTCTGCCCCTGTGAAGCTGTCTCAGCTCTGCCCTCTGCTGAGGGATCCGCAGGCTGCGGTGTGAAACACGCCTCGGCTTACACCAAATGTGAGACAGGCGTTGTATACCAGATCCCCCTGACGTGCGGCAGGTATTATGTTGGGCAGACTGGCCGCTGCATGAACGTACGAGCCAGGGAACATGACAGAAATCTAAGGAAAGAAAATGAACTTGCGCATCTTCCCGCGCACTGCAAGGTCTGCAAATGCGAACCACGATTTCGTGAGGTGACGCTCCTAGGTAAAAACAAATATCAGACAGCCCGTGAGTTACTAGAAGCCTTTTATATCAGTAAGTTGGGTGATGAATGTATAAGTGACACGTCCATACAGCTGCGGTCTTCAGAGATTAGATTGTTTAAGAGGTGGGTAGGTTAGGCAGTGTTGGCTATTCTGCGCATGTGTGTGTCACATGTATATATCGCTATGCTTCATGCCTGAAATAAATCAGTTGGAAGTGCCGCCCATTTGTCGTCCTGTTCGTGTCTCTCTTGTGTGTGTGTTTTTTATTAGCGACAGTATGTCATACAGCAAGCAATACGAACAAGGCCAAGAAGTTCTCCTCGAGTTTGAGTCTGAGTGAGTTCGTTGAGACAAATTTTAGTGAGTTTGAGTGCGAGTGAGTCCAGTTGAGGAAAATTTTGTGGAGTCTGAGTCCAAGTGAGCCTAAGCACAAAATATATTGCTTGAGTGAGTCTGAGTGAACTCCAAATTTTTTTGCTGGCCTATGGTGATAACTAATCAACTTCATCATTACTACCAACCTTATGACGACTCACGTTGATACTCACTTTTACTCACAGATACTTCAACGCACTAGCGTTCATACGCCAGCTCAATATTTATTGATTAGAGGCATGCTGTTGGGACTGGGGTTGCGTGGCCGGTGCAAACACGTGTGGGCATCGCGCTCGGAGCAGTCAGAAGGACAAGCTGAAGGAAGAAAATACTTTATGTACAGTATACGTAAAATATGTGGCACAAATAACAGCCGACGCGGACTTAGAAGCTCAAACAGACGTTTATTAGCGTCCGCATATGAGCCTAGCACGTAAAAGATGGCTCCTTCCTTCCTGGTAGAACGAGCTCACGAGCACAGCCGCATGATGTTTTCTTCTTGTGGGATGAGCGCGGGAAATTCAACATTCCCGGCCGCGCATTAGTCCCGCCTGAAGTTCTAGGGGTTACAGTATGGCCCATCTAGTCACAAGGCCGTCTCTTTGTTTTATCTTGCACGAGCGAATGTGACCATCATCTCCTTCGTAGACTTCAATCCCCCGTGCGAGTTGCCACACTTGACGTGGAAGATTTTCAGCACGTACAAGTACGACATCGCCTTCCTCAACTTTCTTCTTATCCCTGTTATTGCAGAAGTGCGCTGATCTCAGTTGGAGCAAGTACTCTTTGGTCCATCGTTTCCAAAAGTTTTCTGTCAGGCACCTTCTGTACAGAAATCTCCGGGTGGCCTCCTTACGCGTCGAGATGTCCATTTCCTCGATGTTGCCTCGTGGTATCGCCATGAACCTTCTGCCAATTAACAGATCAGCCGGAGTCAAAGTGCATGGTTTGCCGTCTTCCGACTCAATAATGTGAGAAGTCTTGAATTGACAACGACTTCAACTTCTGCAATCACCGTCATAAGTTCTTCGGAATCGAGGGAGGCTTGTCGGAGAATCTTGCAAGCGGTGTCTTCACAGTTCTTACCAGCCGCTCCCACCATCCACCCCACCATGGAGTGTTGGGCACAATAAACTTCCATTTGATGCCTTTACTGCTCAGGCGTCCGGCGACATCATCTTGTAATGGCATGCTGCAAAGCTTTTGCAAATCCCCTGACGTTTTCTTAAAGGCCCTTGCATTATCTGAATAAATGACTTGGGGAAGTCCTCTTCTGGCACAGAATCGACGTAGGGCCATCAAGAATGCCTCAGATGTCATGCTGGACACAAGTTCTAGGTGGATCACTCTAGAAGCTGCACACGTGAACAGAGAAATGTAGTTTTTCGCCTCTCCTAACGGGGTCTTCACGAAGAGAGGTCCCACGAAATCCACTCCAACCACTTCAAATGTGTCCGCTGGTGTAACCCTATGCTTCGCGAGAGGAGCTATTGGAGCGTGTCCTGGTGGAACGGTATAACGTTTGCACAAGTAACATTCCCTGGTCACTTTTTTCACCATGCTTCGTGCTTTGCACACCCAGAAGCACTCTCGTAACTGAGTAAGGATATCACGCACACCTCCGTGCAGCGCTTCGCAGTGGGCTCGGTTTACAAGTAGCCTTGAAAAGTGATAATCGCTTGTCAATATAATTGGGTGCTTGACACCTTCAGGAGATTCCATCTGCATTAGGCGCCCTCCAACTTGAAGTATCCGATCTTCATCCTGGAATGGGCTGAGCACTGTGATGGGTGATGTTATGTCGACAAAACACTCTTCCGCAATAGCTCTGATTTCTGCGCTGAAAAATCCAGTACTGCTCGGCACTCGATAGCTCCTCTGCCGTGAGGGGACCAGTTTGTTTATCGCTTCCATGATGCCTGCAGCGATTGACGAACCTCTGCACCCATGCTGTAACTCTCAGCAGCTTGTCAAGTCTGCTGTAACGCTCCACTTGAAGTAGCGGAAGCGAGACGTGAGTGGTAAGGGACACTTGAACGGCGACCCTTTCACAATAGGCAAGTTTGTCGTTATCCGCTTTATGTACTGGTTGTGATACCCACAAGTGCTCAGGTTCCTGAAAGGAGTACTGACATGAATTTAAACATTTTTCGGATTGTTGCTCTAAATGAAAGCACGGGTGTCGATAACCCTAAAAAGAGTGTCTTGATGCCTGGGGATGCATTGCATGTATTTTTAATACCACTTCTTTCAACCAGCAGTTTCGGTTTCGGTTTCGAGAGGGCGGCTTCATAGTGACGTGTCAAGTCGGCCCGTGACGTCACGGACAGACAGCAACCCACGAAATATGCACCTGCTGTCCTTTGCTGTCAGTCGAACGTGGTTCATGATGAGTGAACTGTCGTCCAGTGCCTCCGACAGCGATTTCTGGGATTTAGGCTGCATGCAGGACCCAGATTTCGCAAACCAAGTGAGCCGACTTGAAACGTCACAGGGCTCTCCATGTGGTGAAGCTGCCTTGCAGATGCTGGGAGATGAAAACTTTAAAAATCAAACTTAAATATTTATACGTGTTTCCCGGATGCGGTGTGGGGAGAGCGTTAACACTACATGCCAAGGAAACCAAAAACGTCCGCTTCGTTGCACTTCAAAATCGTGTCAGTACTCCTTGAAGCCAGCGAGGTCCGTGCCACCACGATATGCTCGTAGCTACCTGGTCTAAAGATACACCTCGTGTCAACAGGTCTGCCGGATTGTCACACGACCTGTTTCCACTTCTGTGCATCGCCCTTAAGCCATGATAACGTTATTGTCAAATCTGTCCACATAGTGTAGCGTAGCTGGAAGCCCGTAAGTGCACTGGATATGAAGCTCAGCAACCTTGCACCAATTAATGCTCCTAGAAGTTCTAGACGAGGCAAAGTTACCGTCTTGATGGGAGCAACACGTGACTTTGCGATTAGTAAGTGAGGTCATCTTGCTCTGTCAGACACGATGTAGACCACTGCGCTGTATGCTAACGGACTTGCATCGCAAAAACTTGCAGTTCTATTTCGTGGGGCAGCTTCCCTCCGTTGCTGTTGATGTAGCGCGGTACCCTAATTGACTGAAGCTTTGTCAACTGGTTCACCCAGTCCTGCCATTCTTCTCGTAAACCTTGAGGGAAGCACCCGTCCCAGTTGAATCAACGAGTCCAGATTTTCTGAAACAGTATTCGTACAGACGCCGTGTATGGCGCGATGAAGCCCGTCGGGTCGACCACTCTTGACGCTACTTGTAGAACAAACCTTTTCGTGTCTGGTTTTGCTTTAATACAAGCAAGAAGATTTGCCATTGAGAAGCTGAATTCATCGCTCTGGGGACTCCAGGCAATTCCAAGTACTTTTACTGAAGCCTTATGAAGTATAACCATCTCTTGGCTGGTTGATCGGTGATCGCCTTCCAACAAGTTCTTAAGCTCTCTGGAGTTTGTTGTCCACTTGCGAAGATTCATGCCTGAAGAGAGCATGAGCTGCTGCGCCTCTTTACAAAACTTGGCAGCTTCGTCATCCGTATCAGCTCCTGTCATTAAGTCATCGACGTAGAACGATTTGCCCAAGGTCATCGTGGTTGAGGCCATAATTAGTGGCGCTCTTCTTATGTGATGAAGAATGGTTGCCGTCAGCAGAAATGAGCTGCATGTCACTCCAAAAGGTACTCTCATCATCCTCCATTCCTGCACTTGCTTCTGTATGAACTCAGCAACATCGCCTTCTTCAAACCACAGAAATCAAAAGGCATCTCTGTCCTCTTCTTTTATCGAAATCTGAAGAAAGGCCTTCTCGATATCTGCCATTACGGCGATGGGGTGCGTTCTAAACCGTAGCAATATCTTTACGAGGTCCCGGTATAAGTTGTCGCCCTTCTCTAAGCACTCGTTGAGCGACTTGCATCCTCGTGCCTTTGACGACGCCTCGAAAACGACTCGCACTTTTGTTGTCAGCGTTTGTTCCCGGATCACTTCTTTATGTGGCATGTAGTAAACCTTCACCGGATTTCGAGGCGTATCCTTTACTACTTCTGCATGTCCAGCTAGGAGACAGTCGCGGATCGTGGTGTCGTTAAGTTGCAGAAGACCATTTTTGCTGGATAAGCGGCTCAGAGGTTTCTTTAGTCTGGTAGTGACGACTTCCTTGTTGTCACATAGTTGAAATCCAGTTTTCCAGGGCAATGACACTTCGTATCTGTCTCCGCACAGTTGTATTGTTTCCTCGAAGTGTTGCATAGTTGTGCTCATCTCAATTTCCTTGTTTCTGGTATCCGATATGCCTATACTCTCTAGTTCCCAAAATCACCGGATTAGCTCTTCATGAACCTCTACTTGGGTCTTCAACATTCATACCATGACTCGGGAGTCAACTGCCTTTGATGACCAGTGTTTGGTGCTCCCTTGGAATGTCCATCCGAACTTTGAGTTTATGGCAATGAGTTCTTCCTCGCTTTCATGTCTGTAAATTTCACCTGTCATCACCGTCCACATCTGGTCCGAGCCAATCAGCACACTTATTCCACTTTCTTTCTCAATAGATGAGTGCAGCAGCTCATCGGGGAAATCGTGTCCGGTTTTCTTGAATTCTGCGACGAACACCGAAGTCATTGTGCTGTCCGAGATGTCTTGGCAAATGTGGGTTATCTCGATGGCTCTCAGTGCGATTTCCACGTCGGAATGTTGACTTTAGAGGTGAAGTTCTACGATGCGGAGTCTTTTCGCTGTGCAACTGCTGACAGCGAAAGTTTTGATTGCTATAGTAGCAAAGCCAAGACACTTCAACTTGAAACACCTTGAAAGTGCTTCGGTTACGAATGCGCATTCACTTCCTCCATCGAACACGCCTCTGACATAGCGACACGAATAATCGGTCACTGCCCGTGCGCGGAAAGCTTGTAGGAGCACGCAGGTCAGAGGATCACCCCTTGCGTTGTTCTTGGTTGTAGCTGCACATACAGTCGTACTGCTGCCTTTGATGTCTCCCCGCACTCTTCGGCTCAGCTTCTCTGGGTCGCATATACTGGATGCATGACGACCTCCCCAGCCCGAGCATGCAATTATTCTACGCCTGCAATCCCTTGCTCGGTGACCTTTACAGGTGCATCGAAAGCACCGCATGTCGGCGGAGAGAAGCTTCTTCTTCTCTAATAGCGGTAGGTCTCTACGGCAGGACTCCTTCAAATGCTGTGTAGGCTTGCAAAAGGTGCAGCCCATATCCGAAGATGGTTTTGAAGCTTGGTTATGAAGCACCGATGACGCTGGGGTCGCGCTGTGAAAGCGACGGCTCTTGTCTCTAGGATAAGCTGCCTCGTTGCATCCTTTCTGTTCCCCATAGTCACTTTTTTCGACGCTCTCCAGTTCGATAGAGACAAAGTGAAGAAGACGCTCTAGTTCCGTGTCATGCTGAACGTTGTTGGAGCTTTCAACTTGTGTCGCGCAGGATCGATGATATGCTACGACGATGTCATGTGGCAATGCCCTCAGCAGAACGTCGCACAGCATCGATGAGTATGACACCTTGCTAACACCAAGCGCCTCTAGACCCCGCATATTAATCGGCACTTGATCGTACAGCTTGTGGAGTTGGGCCACTTCCTTGGAAGACTGCACAGGAGTGAACCTTCGCAGCCTCGAAAAGTATTCCTGCTCCACGCGCTTTTTGTCGCCGAAACGTCTTTTCAGCATGGCCAACGCGTCTTCGTAACATGCTTCAGTGGTAGGAGCCCCGCTTCAGCCCCGCTATAGCTGCCACCGCGTCTCCTTTCAAGAAGAGCCTAAGATAGCTGAATTTCTCGGACGACGTATGATTTCTGTTCCGGTTGATTATCTGATCAAATTGCTCCTAGAACTCAAACTCGTTCCACTTGGACAAGTCACCAGTGAACGGATTAATTGTCAGCTTGGGTAACTTGGCTCCTGGCCTTTCAGCAGGTCCCATAGCCACCGGCACATTGCGAACTTTGATAGGCAATGCAACTGCAGATGTTTCGCTATGCTGGCGGCGTTTGCTCTGGAGCTCAGCTAAGACGCGGGTCGCGTTATCCTCATATTCAACGACAGTCGCGTACTCCGCCTCAAAGGCCTCGTCACTGATGTGGCTCTCGATTTCATTGTTTATTTTCTTCAGCTCGTCGTTGTTCTTGAGCCTCTCATAAATCGATTTGATTTGTTGTACTGTCGCGTCATCACGCTCAAGTAAGGCAGTTGCCTCTTTAATAAGCATGGTGTTCTGAGCCCTTCGCGTGGTCCTTTTCGTCTTGAGCCTGTCCATGGTGGTCAGCTGATCGGCAGGCCTCCGTAGTTCACGGCTGTTGTTCCAGTCGGTAGGCGCCAGTGATGTCCCTTGAACGTAGCTCCCGGCTGTCGCTTCCCTGGTTTAACGGCGCCAAATTGTAAAATATGTGGCACAAATAACAGCCGACGTGGACTTAGAAGCTCAAACAGACGTTTATTAGCATCCACATATGAGCCCAGCACGTAGCTCACGAGCACAGCCACCTGCTGTTTTTCTTCTTCTTCTTGTGGGATGAGCGCGGGAAATTCAACAGTATTTACATCATTCCTATCTCAGTGAACAGGCGCCGGCGCTCTCTAGTGCGCTGGACTAAGTAACATGGTTGGGGTCCACCCCCCGTTCTCCTCTCCACGCGGTGGCTGGGATGCCACCAATCCTGCAGCACTGGCAGGAACATAATGAAGAGCATGCCTGTGCCTCCCAAGGTCAATGACCAGTTGACTCTCGTTAGTGATGGGCACCCGGGATTAGGCCTTCTTTCGAGAACTGGCCTGCTGGTTGTAGATGCAGCCCATCCGGTTCTGGACAGAAAAGGGCCAGACCTCTGCACGGCGTCGGATGATCCACACCGCAGGTGCGTGGAGCACCATTGTTTCTCCTCTCATCCTGTTCAGGAATGTTGCCCCGGAATGTCTCAGCCGCTGAAAAGCTTGAGAGAATGATGAATGGCGTCAGCTGGCGGGGCCGGCAGTGTGAAGACTCCACGATTCCCAGTATCCTTCGCTGTTCGAAAGTCAGCGACATTGTGGCCTTTGTGCTGAGGCACAACCAGTGCCTTGAACCCCCTCCCCCCGTAAAATTTTTCAAAGGAAGTTCTTGATAAAAATATCTCTTGTGAGTTACATCTTTCAATAAAACTGTCCTTACTGAATTGCAGTCACTAACTCGTATGACAAGATACGAGATTAAAATGAGTATCGTAGAGCACCGATTATGCGAGATATTGGCGTTTAAGTGCGTGGACATCCTGATCGAAAAAGCTATTTATACGCCAATGGACTCATGAGTCAACTCACTCAGACTCGGATAGAGCCGTGAGTAACATTTTTACTTATTTATTTATTTATTTACACAAGTACCCTAAGAGCCCGAAAAGGGCACTGGGGATACAAGTGTGAGTACAAAAGGGGTGTGAACATATAAAGGTGAAAATCAACACGGAAACCGCAATATAATTTAAATAACATATCTTTAGTGTTATACAATTTCTAGTATCATCATGCTCGTCAAGCAATGAACACAGCTACATAAGAAAAATTGTAGAGGATGAAACACAATCCAGAGGAGGCAGCAAAAACGGTGCGAAAAAGATACACAAGGCAATGATGTTGCATTATACAATTTTAATGTGGAAGACGTGTTTTTACGAAATATGCGGATACGTTTAGGGTTTCCTTCCAAAAATGCCATTAGGGCAGCTTGGAATGGTGAGGAGTGGCACGACAGATGAGGGTAAAAGAGTTCCATTCTGCAATCGATAATACTAATGGCCAATTTTGATAATATACGCCTTGTGCACCGCCTATCCGCCTCGTGCATCGGTATGGTGGCGCCACCGCTCGGCTAAGGCGGTTGTGCCCTCTCCCAACCCCCCATAGGATCCCATGCATTTTGAATGAAGTTTGCGAATTCGTTGCGCAAAAACAAACTAGCGCCATCTCTCGACAATACGCCACACCGACGACGCAACACGTCCTCTTGCTTCCACCGACTGGCCATGCTCCAAGCTAACTCCTCTCTCCACTTTCTTTTATTTCTTTCGGTGGCCGTGAGAGTGCGCAGAGCGCGCACCCGACAAGACCGGCTGGGCTCGTCCAACACGCGTCTTCCTTGAATGTTGCAACGTTAATATTGTGTTAAGGCGGTGGCCACACGTCGGACGATGAGCCCTGATTTCGTTCAGCTGCCATCTCATCAACGGCAATGTTTCAGACGCCTCAGTTGTGTACTTTTGTCCGTTGGCTGCGGGACAAGATGGCCTCCTGCAAGACGGCGTTTTTCCAAGTCAGCTGTGTGCGTAGTTCTCGGCGTCGTAGCAGTTTGATGACGCGAGGACGTCAACTGGTGCTACATCGTGGGAACCGCTGAAGTGACTGCAAGCTTGACGACATTGTGCCAGAATATTCTAGCGTACTGTACGCGCACGATTGTGCTATACTTAAAATACCGCGCTTGGCCTCGAGCGTCAACCTGGTACGCCTGTGTGCAACAAGCGTCTTGTTATCGTTGTTGCGTCGGTTAATATTGAATTGCAATTGGAATACCGTTTTTGCAAAGGTAAGTGAAGCTGTAAGTAGTTGTCCTGCTATATGCTCGCTACTCCACGAACATTACTTCTAGAATCGCATTTTATTTTGAGCTGCACGTACCAAAGGAGAATCTAGCATACGAGATACATTGCACGCGTGCGCATTTCCTATATAAATCTGAGTAATGCCACGCGTGCGCATTTCCTATATAAGTCTGAGTAATGCCATGCTCAATTTAAAGCGCATGTGTTAGAGGATTGTGGCTTCAATGGTGAAAGTGATTAGATATTCCGAAATATGTGATTGCAATGCAGTTAGAACTTCCTCATATGTTAATACGGTCTGTGAACAAAAAAAAAAAAACGCTGTGTGAATGTTTGTTGGTCATTTGCTACAGTACTTTCACGCATTATTATGCAGCTGTGTGACGGCTGTTAAAACGTTCAGCAAGTTAGATTTTGGTTTTCTTGGCTTAGTTGAGTGCTACGAGTGTTGGGCGAAGATAAAATCGCGTGTCTTTTGTGCGTTTCTTAAGCAGGCATACAGCCGTAATAGTCATTGTTGTACTGTTTGGGGTGTTCAATAAAACAAGAATGCTGTTTTGTACTGCAACAATTTTTATTTCATCTTTGTTAACAGATCACGCAAACAACTTGGACACATGCACGTAAGAAACGTACGCAGTGCATCGCGCGCACGCATAAAAAAACGGGCCTGTCATTTTAAAACAAATAATATAGAACAATCGACGTAACAGACGGCATGGTTGTCTAGTGGAGCAGCGTCGGCAGTACAAATATCAAACCAGAATGAAACATGAATAGAAAAACGGAGAGTAACAGGCGCTTTGCCCACGGCTTCTATGAGCCGCGCATATCCACCTATCGCCACCGTCCGCCGTTGGTGGCGCCACCTGTACCACTGAAAGCAGCAGTGCACGAGGCGGATAGAGGCGCCACTGATAGCCACCTAGCGGGCGCCGCCGACAGTACGTGCGGGAAGCCGAGCAGACGACAGCGCTTTGCACAGCTTTGCTGTGAGGAGATGAATGAAGTTCGCGGCTGCTATTTCCCCTTCGTGCGGGTGCCAGACAACTAATTCTGCACTGGCAGCTGCAGGAAAGGCGCGGGCCTCTACGAAAGTGGACTTGTGCACGATGTTTTTCACGAACGAGCGCTTAACTAAGCGCACGTCGCCGATTTCGAACGACGGCATGAAAGCCTGGCGCCGACGGTTCGTGCGCGACAGAGCGCGCGCATCGAAAAAACAAGTATAAAAAGGCGCCGGGAGTACCCTCTCCGCAGAAGACGCCACGACACAGCCAACGAACGCGAAAGATCGGGATATTCGAGAAAGCAAAGCCGAGCCAGCGGCGCCGTCTGATTCCCCAGACGAATCGGTGAGAGGATCTCGCCCTTTCCCTAGCTTTCGCTGTGCTACGCACAGACGAATCATACGCACCTTCACGAACCCAGGCGCGAGCCGACACCCCGATACAGGCAATGCAAGCGCAGCAAGCGCGCGGGGGCAGAGTCAGTCAGCGAGGAGTTAGTCGGCGTAGAAGTTATGTCGTTCTAGTGATAGCATCGTTCGCTCGATCGCAGAAGACGTATTGTTTGATGATCTAGTGCTGTGAGTTAAGTATCAAGAGATGACAGTGACAAGTTTTGAAGAGGGTCGCCGAGAAGACATGTGATGACCGACTGCGGAGGAGAACGAACGTCCTCGTGGAGTGAATCGTCATGCCGGTGAATATCAAAGGTGCGTCGCGCAGACCAGCGTAACAAGATCCAGCTATGAGGTGCAGCTCGTGGTGAACATCCGCTTTGTTTTGTTTACAAAGGTGACGTCTCAATCACTTCGTGTTCTTTCTGAAGTCAATCATTACTGCATTTCTGTTTCTGTAAATAATAAATATAGAACTTAGCTTGTAATAGCGCGGTACATGTACCGCGCTAGTACAAGCTAAGTTAATGGATGACCAACTCGCCCGAACTACAACACTTCTGAAATATAGAACGTTTGAGCGAAGTGCCCTGCACGGCGGTCGAACCGAACCAACGCATGCTCAGGCTGATAAGTTTGGTCGTCTACCAGTGTCAACATGATCGAGTGCATCCAGCGAGCACCGATGTGGCAGAACGAAAGCATTAGAACAAGAAGCGACGTGTTAACCCGCACAATGACGAAGCGGCTCGTCTTCGCCAACGAACAGCGGCGATCCATTGCTTCCGCCGCTCTTGCTCAGGAGGCTTTGCGGTAAGTGAGTAAAACCGTGTTCCGGGCGCGTTTTTGTAGGTGTTTGAGCACTCCACTCCACAGCAATTGTTATTCGACATTCCTTGAAGTTTCGGCCACCACATATACGACGAACGTTGCTTATTTCACTACGGAAACGTGAACAACGCGGAAACACACGTACAACGACGTAGGAAACCACGGCGGCCGTCTGCTTGCTTTCCCGAGAGCAATGATTGAGTTCGCCGCCTATGGCGCTTCCGTCGGCGCGCACTAGGCGTATAGGTGCTATTTTATGAACGTGGTCTTGCCAAATTGACACATTGGGGTGTTACCATGATAAAGATGATGAAAAAACGACAACTGTGCAAATTTTTCTGCGCAAGTGATGACTTACGATATTTAGTTGGTATTTCTTTAAGACGAATACACTTTGGTAACAAGAATTTTCGTAGCAAGAATATGAAGATAAGATGAACAGGGCTGCTTTATTTTGAGCCAGCCAATCGATGCGCGAGTGCGCCTTGGAAAAGATGTTTGTACAACATAATTTTCTTGCTTGCGATAAGCATAAATGAAGCAGAGTGCTTTCAGGGAGTACGCACTTAACCAGAAAAAAAAGGGCCGCAATTTACATGCTGTCATGTGATGAAATGTGCATTGCGGCCAAATTTGTTTTCTCGATGTCAATTTGTGCACGTTAACATGTCACATAATAGTCATATAATTATGGCCATATGATGAGACATAATTTTGGCCATATGATGTGACAGTGTTTCATGAAGCCCATGCATTTGATGGTATCGTCACTTCATCAGTCACATATCAGCATTGGAACTTGCCAGGGTTACATGTGCATATCTATAGCCTTTAGGAGATGTGTTAGTTGTGCAAGGCTACTTTAATGACATTGATATAAATCAGTCGAATCTGTTGAACCACCTTGTTGAATAACCTTGTTTCTTCCCTCTCGTTATTTTGTTTTGCATTATGTTGCCATAGTGTTTGTGTAGTATACAGTACATAAGCTTCAATGTACACAGTATTTTCACTGTTGAGACAATGTCTGACAAGGTAAAAGTGCTGGTATTGTGTCCAGGTCTTCTTTTGTCCTCATTACAAGTACACTGTTAACTTTTGCCATGAATCAATACCAAGTCGCCCAATCTTCAGTCCTAAGCAGAGCAGCTGTGGTTGGTCAAGAATCTAGTGTCCAACGTGTTTAAATACAAAGTGAACCTCCCTAACATTCACACCCCTTTACACTATAATGCTAATGTCACTGACATCGAAAACTACCTGAATGGTGGTACACAGAACAAGAGTAACACTTCTGGTGTTGTTTCACAGTTCTTTACCTTCGTGTATTTTTTGCCCTGTGTACTTTAAGTGGAACGTTTACAAGGAACTACTTAGCAGCCTCTCAATTTTGCAACTGTTTCATGTTTTGTTAAAAAGTTGGCAATAAGTATAGTCAAGTGTGAGTCCTTCGCAAGAAATTCATTTTTATGGATACAGAAAGCTTAATGGACTTCTTTTTTGTATCATTTTCAGGAAAACATTTGTGGCAAAGCAGAAAGAGTTCCTCGCCCACTGCTGGTGTACGAGACAGTGTATTGTGGGAACACTCCACTGTGCCTCACTGTACACTATCTCGAACATTTCGTACATCTTACAGAATTTGGGCAAATACTACTGGGATTGATGCAGAGTGTTATGCATGATACTGTGTGCAACCTTTCCAGTAGCACGTGCACTTGAAAGTTTCACATTGTTGAAAATGACACTTGGTGGAACCGGCTTTATTTAGCAAACTTTATCCTAAAATGGACAGTTGGGTGAGTTGATGTGTATTCATAGTTAAAGAAAGTGTGGAAAAAAAAATACCCCGCAGCACAGAGAAATGAGAATGAAAGGCACAGGACGATGCGCTACTAGCAACCGTAGTTTAATGCAAACCACAGAAAGATGTACACGCACAGCATGAAAAACTACAAAATTAAAGAATCACGCAGTCGCAGAAAGAGTAAAAACATGTCTAAAAAAGCCAAGCACGTGTTAAACTTCAGTTGCTAGTACTGCGTCGTCCTGTCCCCTTCATTTCTACGTGTGTTGTGGTTTTGTTTTCCCGCTTTCTTTTACTATGAACTTAAGTCCTGACTGCTTTACAGCCTCTATACGTGCGTGGTCAAACTTTATTCAACCTCATGGCATATCAAATCCTAGGATCCAATGTGCCATCAGCCACTATTCATAGGAAATCTTTAACTTTGGGCACATGATTGCCTAATTTCAAGTTGACCTTGCAGTCATAATGCTGGGCATAATTTTCAATGTGGTAATTATGCATAAGCCATGAAGTGCGGAATTAAAGATGAAGAACTTTGAGTTGCAGATGGCACTAGCTGACATGGATATATTGTAAACATTGATGTACTAATTATGCATAATAGAAGTATTGGTACATTGTAGTCATGTCATAACGCCGACAAGTTCCCAAGCATGAGTGCGCATGTGTTTGTGATGTTTGTGCTGCCTTAACTCAGAATATATTTCGTTTGTGTTATTGACTCTCGGCTCTGACTCGGTCTTTGGACCACAACCGGCATTCGCTGGCGCACTAAAAGGACCAACTCTAAATTGTTTGCGCTTTCGTGGTGCGTTTTCGGAGGGCCGAGACGCCCGCCCTTGGAATCCGCCCGGCGAATGCCAAACCGATTCACGGGATCAGTGACAGCCTGCCATGCTAAAACGCGAATTGCAAATAAGTGCTAAGCGCGGAAATAGATTATCGTTCAGCTGTTCAGAAGGCACTGCTGCTCCTGCGTGCAGCTCGCGACAGTAGGCGCGCTTTAGATGCCCTTAAAGGGATACTGAACAAAAATTTGAAAAATCTACGAAAACACTTACATTCGACTCTGACGACACGACCGTTCCTATAAAGAGCATTTATTTCACGTAATCTGGAGCAGTTGATCGTATTTTTAGTGGATTGTGAGAGCGCGGCGGCTGCACGCCAGTGCGCTTGTCGACGGCCGTGACGTCGAATGCTCCAGCAAGAGGGGGCAACCGGCAAGCTCTCTCCTGCCCCGCCACTTCCCTTTCTCCACCTCTCAAGAACCGAGGGTGGCTCGGGGAGGCTGGTGTGGCGCTGAGCCTTGTCCTTTCCCCACATGGGAGACAAAATAACGCTTCTTCCTCAAAATTCACTACAACTACCGAGCGTGTCGCGAGCGCGCAAAGGTGCGAGGTGCGAGTGACAGTAGTTCCACGAGCGGTGATTGCGACCCCGAGTTCGACAGGCCTCCAAAACGGATGCGCCAAATACAACCATATGTGTGTGACCCTTCTGCTTCGTCAAGCGACAGCGAGGACGACGAGCCAGATGAGCCGCCATAGCCCAACGTGGGTCGGCAGCCGGGACCAGCAATTTATACAGTCACTCACAGTCACTATCCTCGAAGTGTTCGGAGCACAAAAAGTCACGCTTTGAAGGCACCCATGATGGCTGCGATGGGCACGCAGCGCGAATCCATACCCTTCGAAGCTTCGGCTCTGTCGGAAAGGTATGAAGGGCTTGTCGCTCCTGACGCTGCTTCTCGCACACCCTAGTGCAGAACAGCGTTGAGGCATTCTGCGTTGTGTCAGGTGCTTCACCGTTACCATTACTTAGCAGCACACAACACAAACGGCAAATTCGTAGACGCGGGCGCAAGCTCCGCTTGCGGAAACAAATATACGGCCGATAGCGCAGCAATGGCGTCGTTGGCTGCCGGTTGAGCACACGCACGGATAGCACGGAGAACACCTTCCCGACCATGAAAACACGTTTTGAGAGAGACGCGCGGCAGCGCGTGGCGGCTTACGATGTCGATTGGTAAGCAATTTTGCAGCGAGCACGGTTGGCGAGTCAGTATCCGCCGAGTTTCGCGTCACTTCCTCTCTAGTTCGCGGCGTGGCCACTAGACGCGCCAATTTGCGAAAAATGCATTAAATTCATTATTTTCTGCTAGTCTCTGGCTGAAATGAAGGTTGTTTCAACAAATTTCAGCATCCAATCTTTCAATTGGGGCATTTATCTCGGCGGCGAAAATTTTGTTCAGTATCCCTTTAATGTAGGCACATTACAATATCCGTGTAACTGTGGCGTCTGCGTGTGTAACTTTTATATGCTATGGGCGCGGCAGCCGCGAGCACGCCGGCGGTAGAAGAGAATGATGGACGTGGGCACGCTCGTGCTCAGTGGCCGTTGACAGTGAGTCACGGCCGAGTCTTGGAATATGGAAGACGTGTTGCTCAGTGTCTCGTCCTAGTCTCTGGGGGGTTCTGTGCATCGGTTGGCCTAGACCCCTACACAATGCGAACACAGGCGGTCTTAGAACAGCTCAGAACACGCTGCTGCCGCTGGACACGTACAGCTCGAGGCAGAAATTACGAAAATTGCCCCACAGCATACCGCCCACGAAATGAACATATGTTCGACCTACTCAAAATACCTTTGTCTGGCTGGTATCCAGGAATTTAGGGCGAGCGAAGCATTGTTGATATATGGAGAAGCACTCAAGAGGGCACACATTTATCATTTTTATAACGGCACGACCGAAGAATTCGAAGCCTAAGGTGTTCACTTCGGCCTGCATGACACCCCACAAATTATGTAGCTTAAACACAGGCCGATGGTTGTTCTTTGAAGACGACTGGAAGCAAAAGTACTCTCAGTGAGTTGGCAGTGGAATTCAGGTTGTATTATTTCGACATTACCGCTGAATATAGGCGCACCTTCGGGATATCTTTGACTTGAAGTGTATTATCCAAACGTTAAATGATCGTGTGCATTCTCTGTCAAAAGAATAATACAACAGCGTTAAAACCCTCAGCTATGATCCAACCCTTATGGTTCACGAGGGGCCGCTCTCCGGCCTGTTAATTAAGAACCTGCTTGAAACTCGATCTGTGCACGCACTGATCAATTCAGCACGAGATCCGTGGTGATCCAACTCAACGCCACATACAAGTTTTGTAAGGTTTGAGGCCAGTTATGACATTCAAAACTAATCGAAACAAGTTAGCACAAGAGGCTGCGATACCAAAAAGGCAGTGTGGCCAAATTTAGGTTGCGCTCGAACGTGCGCAGGCGCGCTGAGTTCAGCAGACGGCAGTTGGCTTCTACCAGAAGTGAGTCATCTTTTTGAAAAGTCGCAACAAAGTTTTTCCATATTTCAGCCTGTTTATTTAACTATTGTACACGGTGTCAATGGGAACAAGCACATCTGATCCAAACACCGCTCTTGATTTATGTCGGCTATTCGTCAATAAGGATGCTATGTCTCTTGTGATGCTGAGAAACAGATACGTGACGTCCACTGACAGGCGCTTGCCCACCGACGAGAGTGAGAACCGCCTCTGTTTGAAAAGAGGATGCCTGAGAAAATGGCAACTTCGCGCTCCGTTTGTAGCCTTTACGCAACGCGCATGACTGCAATATTGGGCTGAGCAGTTCATAGCCGTGTCTGCTTTCTTCAGGATGTGTTTTTTCAACAAGACTGAGAGGTTCTTCATGATCCCTTTAATGAGGGAAGCGAGTTTTCGAGGGCACGTTTCTTTGTTTGACACAACCTTAAAGGGGCCCTGGAACACTTTTGCAAGTAGCCACGGAATGGCTGCAATAAAGGAGCTTATTGCCTCACGAATACACTGCCACAAAGATTTTTAGAATCCGTCCAGTACAAGTGGAATTTCAAAGATTGCTTTCTCTCATCCCGATGAAAAAGAGCTGCAAGCTAAACAGGAAGGGATGGCACAGAAGAAGAAGAAGGTACGTCACGCATTCCTTGTGACCTTGAGCACCTTTTTTTCTTCGAATGCGTGGCTTTGCAGTGCGATCACGCGCACAGACTTATGGCGGCTTTCTACAGCGGCTGTAATAACTACCGAGCGCGCCGCGGTCAAATCAGCCAATGGCGTGGAACTTGGGTCAATGACGCAGTGATTTTGAGTAAATAGCATCACGTGACGAGAGAAGAGGAAGCGAACTTTAGCTGACTTTGAGAATTTATTGTAAATTCCAGGCCACGTGCCGTGCTATAATTTTTGGTTCGCGTGTTCTCGGAAGCTTCGACTACCGATCGGTAGCGTTTTCTGATCAATGCTGAAGAAGTGTTGCAGGGCCCCTTTAATGAAAACGAGCAGCCAAGTAAGGTATAGGGAACGTTAATTGTACTGTTTTAAATGTATTGTAATAATTGTGATATAGATGTGAAGAAAGTAAAGTGCACAAAAAGACCACTGGCAAGGAGCGAACCTGCGACCTTCGGATTACGCGCCTGATGCTCTTGCGCACATAATCCGAAGGTCGCTGCTGTAGCTCAGTTGGTAAGAGCATCGGGCGCTAGGGTTACTAACCGTCCCGGTTTTTCATACAACATCCCGAGACCCATACCATCCCTGTTGGGACAATTATGTGTCCCGGATTTGTTCCGGACCGTCCAGTCAGAAACTGTTATGTGATCCAACGCACACCCAACAACGCGTGTCACGCTACGAAGTTCGCACGAAGCGATGTTGCGGTGGCTAGCGGTGGCTGCGAGGGGCTTCAGCCACTTGAGCTGAACTTTCTCCAGCAAGAGGAAGTGTTGCGAGCAGCATGTAGCCAGCTGAAGTACCACTTCAAGAGGCCGCAACAAAAAGAAACAATCGATTTGTCTGAAAGATACCGCAATAAAGACAACTGATTTCGCTGGCCTCCTATGTTAGTCTACTCCAGACTTCCTTCACTGAAAAGCTGGTAACTCTTCCAGGCGCGTAATCCGAAGGTCATACGTTTGGTCCCTGCCAGCAGCAAGTTGTCTTTTCATCCACTTTACTTTCGTCTCATCATTTTTACAATTATTACAGTACACTGAGGGATTGGATGCGCAACCCATTGCCTTCAACACGACGGTGCCTCAGTTTCACGCAACGTTTTCACACGCAGCGGCGAGAGGGGTTGCGTAAGAGAGGGCACTGAGCCGCTCCCACAGCCCTTCGCGCCCTGCTCCCTGGCCGAAGCCGAGATGCCCCGTTTCCCTCCTTGCCCTCTCTCCAGACCCCACGAATGCGCACCGCTTTCTTGGAGGCCTCGTTTTTCGACTTGGGGTAGTTGTGAGAAACACAGCTCAATCGAGACGGGAGCCACCCCCTGCACACCACCCAGCCTTTTGTGGGTGATCTACCACCTCATGATCGGAGTGCAAAGCCACGAGAGGCAAGTACGAGAATTACCACTCTCAATCTCGTGTGCTTCCTATTTTGTTGCTTTTTTAACGTTGTCTTGCAGAACTGCTCCACTGCTTTGTACCTACCTGCATATCTTGTTGCATTGGTGGCCCTTTGGCACAAATAAACTGTGTCAAGCAAAGAACTCAGCTCTGTTACCACTGGCCTGACACCCACCACGGTCACGACTCAACGCGAACCACGAGTTAGGGGTCCAGCTCTAACTGTTACGGCTGCTGTGTAGTGCTAGTAGCAAGGGACAGACACTCCGTTAGAGCGTGGTGTGACCCAAGGACGGGACAGTTTCACACGTGCTGATCTGTTTGTTAAATAGTAACCCCTATAACACTTAAAAAAGTACAATTAATGTTCCCTATTACCTTACTTGGCTTCATTATCTGCTGGTTTTCATTAAGGTTCTGCCAAACAAAAAAACAAGAAAACTCCCCTCATTCATTCATAGCGAGGGTCGTGTTCCAGCAGAGTTGATGCCTTCAGGCAGTATGCGAGGGCTTACTGGTCAGCTGTCCACCCGTTAGAGGTTCACATGCTATGTGACGCCATCTGGCTAAAAAAAATGCTGCGCACATCAATCACAGAACAATACAAGAGGCTGTCGTTAATGAAACTGAATGCTAAACCCCTGAACGACCATGGAAAGGTGTGTTTGTTTATAGACGTATTCCACCACCCCTATGTAACGAAAATGCGATGGCGCTGTCGTTGAGTGTTTAGTTTCACGCGGTAGGCAAAAGACTCTGTGCCTATCGCAGTTGCTGCTATGTTTTCGCTGGTGCGTGTGCTGTTTGTCGTGTTGAAAAGAAGAATAAACAGTGCAGCGACGAGCAGTGTTAAATAGCGTCGGCCGGACGACGCGGCAACTTGGGCACAGAGCAGTATCGGCAATGCATCTTTATTGCCATCACCAAACCAAACACAAGACTGAGGAGCTACTGACATAACATTGCTGTACATCTGCCCCCGGCAGATGGCGCTCTTCAATACAGGATTGCTTGATCAGGCTACGCAATATGCTGACTACGGTGGCTGGCGTATATACACAACACCCCTCCCCCCTTAGTTCGGACGACTGCCAATGCGAGCACCAAGTCCCAAGGTGTTCGGGTATTTTTCGGGAACGCTGCAAGCGGCGTAGGTACAAGTGGCGGTTCTACACTCTCCTCTGGTGGTGCTGGCTGAGGTGTCGCTACATCGTCCGCGGGCAGCATGGCTGTTGGTGGCTCCTCGGACTCACTGTGGTCTTCTGTCTCGCTCCTACTCATTTCGCCACGTGAAGGGCTTGACGTGGGCCAGACTTCGGGCTGTCCTGCAGGTACAGTCTCTGCTACCCTAATCGAAGAACTGCTCCAACGACGAAGCTGGTCCACGTGCCGGCGATACACGCGGCCGTCCGGAAGAACAACTTCATACAAGATCGGGCCAGTTGCTGTGGAGATCACAGCAGAGGCCCATGGTGGGCCCTGGCTGTAGTTCCATGCAAAGACAGGGTCCTCAGGCTGGAATGTGCGTGGTGCAGGCAGAGCTTCTGTGAATCTGCGAGACCTTTCAGGGGCCCACTCTGGGTGCAGCCGGTCTAGCATGGTAGACAGTCAGCAGCCCATCAGTAACTCGGACGGGGAGCGTCCCGTGGCAGTGTGTGGAGTCACGTGCTGCTGAAGAGTGAAATCTGCCAGGCGCCGTGCCCAGCTCCCTTGGATTATACGAGATAGTGCATCCTTGGTAGTTCGTACCATCCTCTCAGCCTGCCCATTCGTAGGTGGATGGAACGGTGCAGACATTCCAAGGAGAATGAGGTTGGCGTCCGTGAACCCTCGAAATTCTGCGGATGCAAATTGGGGACCATTGTCTGATACAACTTCCGTAAGGCACTAATTACAGCACTTGATGTCACTGATGGAATTGGTATGACCTCGAGCCATTTGGAATAAGAATCCACCACGATCAAGAAGATCTGTCCTTGGCAGGGGCCGGCAAAATCCGTGTGCAGGTGCAACCATGGAGTCCGGGTCATCTCCCATGGGTGAACCGGTGCCCGCGGCGCCTCCAGCCATGTTTCCTGGCAGGGAAGGCACCGACGGACGCATTCTTCAATGGCCGCGTCCATTCCTGGCCACCATACATAGCTGCGGGCAAGCGCCTCCATTCTGACAATACAGAGATGATCAGCGGGCAAGGCTTCAAGGACATGGACACGCAACCTCTGCAGAATCGCCACAATGCCGCCCCACAGTAAGCATCCCTTGTGGACGGACAGTTCATGTTGCCTGGACACAAATGATGTGAATTGGAAACTCGGAGCACACCTTGGCCATCCCCTCCACACGCAGTTGAGAACACCGGAGAGAACACCATCCGTGGCAGAGTACTGAGCCACATCATCTGCATGAACAGGAGATTCTGGAAGTTCATCCGGAAGCATGACTACCTATGCAGGAGAAGGGTCGTCCTCAGGCTGGTGCATTAGGGAAAGTCTGCTGAGACCATCTGCATGGCTCATTTGTTTCCCTGGTCAGTGGACGAGAGTATGCTGGTATCTGTTCAGAAAGATGGACCATCGCAGCATTCGTGGCGACAGCATCTGTGGAGTTTGCCAGTCCGACATGAACAGCCCAAGGAGTGGCTTATGGTCTGTGTAGATCTGGAATGGGCGGCCAAATACAGAGTCATGGAACTTCTTTACTCCTGCAACCACAGCAAGTGCCTCCTTATCAATCTGGGAGTAATTCTGCTCAGCAGGAAAGTCCTTGAATAAAAAGCAATGGGTGCTTCTCTGTCATCTGGCATTTTGTGGCTCAATACCACTCCTATTCCATATGGAGATGCATCACTGGCAAGGATGATGGGATTCTTCTCATCAAAATGTGTCAGCATTTGGTTTGACGCCACCAGTGTCTTCACATGATCGAACGCTATTTGTTGTGGGGTTTCCCACTCCCAGGGCACCTTCTTATCCAACAACAGGTGCAGGGGTTCTGCGATAGTGGCCTTGTGTGGCAGGAATGCATGATAAAAATTGAGAAGACCCAGGAAAGCCTGCAGCTCGGCTTTGTTCAAAGTTGGCGGTGCATTAAGGATGGCTTGCGTCTTGGCCTGTGTTGGATGGATACCTTCAGCAGCGACTCGGAAACCCAAAAATTCCACTGGAGTCACTCCTAGCTGGCATTTTTCTTTTTTGACCTTAAGCCCTGCATCTTGGAACCGCTGGAGGACCTCTCAAAGGCAATTGAGCACTTCCTGGTGTGAGGATCCCGAAATCAAAATATGGAATGACACCTGGTAGTCCCCACAGGAGGTTCTCCATTAAGCTCAGGAAAATGCCAGGTGTGACGCTGACACCGAATTGTAGTCGGCGAACACGAAAAGCACCCTGATGAGTCACAATGGTCTGTGCGTCTGCAGATTCATCAGTCACACAGGCAGCTGCTGGTAGGCCTGTGCCAAGTCTAGCTTCGCGAAAACAGCTCCACCAGAGAGAGATGCCAGCAGGTGGCTGACTGCTGCCACGGGATACGAGTGCTGCTGCAAGGGTTTGTTGATTGTGCACTTATATTATAGTCTGCACAGATGCGGACGTCTCCATTTGCCCGTCTGCAGTGGTAGCCGTCATCATGACGCGTGCGCACCAGAGCCGCCGGGGCTAGTTTTCCTTTGCGGCGGTGTCCATCGACTTTCCTTCGCGTCCCACCCTCGTCGCCAGTGTTAAATAGCGTTGGTCGGACGACGCGGCAACGTAGGCACGGGGCAGTATCGGCAATGCATCTTTATTGCCATCACCAAACCAAACACAAGACTGAGGAACTACTGGAATAACATTGCTGTACATCTGCCCCCGGCAGATGGCGCTCTTCAATACAGGGCTGCTTGATCACGCTACGCAATATGCTGACTGCAGCGGCTATTGTCAATACACAACAAGCAGTGTCACGGTTATTTGCGCAGGAAGGCAATGAAATAAGTTTCTTTTTTTTTTCGGTAGCTCTTTACGAAGACTGTCACAAGAAATTAACCGCAGCTGTAAAACGAGAGAAACTGTCTCCGATGCCAGCTCTTCAGTTATGTTTTGAGGCCAGCAGAAAGGATTAGCTTTGTCAAGCATTCTTCATTGTAATGTGCTGCACAGGATTTTTTGGCATAAGCCTTGTGTAGAGGCACAGCGAGCACGTTTATCAAAGCACGTTAACGTTGTGGATAGCACTGTCATATGCGGAGAATTCTTCACGGTTGCCATTGTTGATAGAACCACAGAAGTCTTAGACGCGTCAAAAGGATTTCGTTGTACTCGCGTGAACTAAAGGTGTCGCTAGGTCATGGTGCATGTGTTTTTTTCTGCGTGGGCCCGGTTCATTATGGCAGCAGCGAACGAAAGGATGACTTCGACTATGCTTTTCCAAATCGTATGCGGCCGCGATGACACACCAGACACAAGTGTATCTTGCAGGGCTGCTCTGGCTCCGTGCGCTTCCCAATATTTCGATGTATGTCAGAATTCACAGAAAAACAGCACTTGCCCAGTCTGTTTACGGGCTGTACGCATTTCACGGTCTCGACTTGAGCATACGGAGAGAGCTGCGGTTGGCAGACTTCTCCATCAGAATTTAATCATCAGAATCATCAGTCATCAGACTTCCCCATCAGAATTTAATAACACAATTATTAGCTATAGGCATTGAACGGAGGGTTGTAGCATGGATTGCGTGCTACTTGAGAAACAGAAGACAACGTGTTTCCATAAATGGCTGTCTCTCGAAGGAGTTGGCAGTGTACTCGGGTGTCCCGCAGGGCTCAGTCCTCGGGCCTCTTCTTTTTTTAGTTTATATTAATGATATTCATCTTTGCGTCGAGCCACCGATCCAAATTAAACTATTTGCGGACGACTGCGTAGTATACACATCCATAAATAATCAAGAAGACCAAATTAAACTTAATGATGCCTTACGCTCAATTAATGAATGGTGTGAAAGGTGGGGACTAAAAATAAATCCTTCAAAAACAAATTCCATTATGTTTACCAACAAATCGAGGCCCCTTCACTCTATATATTCTTTAGGAAATGCTACTATAACGAGAGCTGATCGCGTTAAATATCTAGGAGTCACACTTACCAGTAACCTCAGCTGGGAAATGCATGTTGAAAATGTTTGTACGGGTGCACTGAAGAAATTGACCTTTTTGAAGAGAAAACTGCGTAATACTCCTCCCACGGTAAAGCACTAGTGCGACCAAAATTGGAGTATGCCGACATTATTTGGAGCCCTTGGCAACAATATTTGATCAAAAAAATCGAAAGAGTCCAGAATTTAGCTTTGCGCTTTATATATTCCGCTTACTCCCGACATTATAGTGTAACAAATCTACGTAATAGGGCAAGCCTACAAAAACTTGAGCAGCACAGGATAGTATCCAGATTAAAATTCATCTACCAACTTTATCATGGGGACTTCAAATTATCACGGGAACGTTATCTTCAGCAACCTTAAAAACTTTCAGCCAGGACGAATCACAATAAAACTTTTAGGCAGCCACCTAGCCACATAAATGTCCACAAGTTCGCTCTCTTTCCTCGCGCAATTTTCCATTGGAATGCGTTATCTGCGGAAGCAGTGAATGCTGCCTCGACGGCTTCATTTATTAAACACATTGAAGGTATTAGTTTTTCTGATGTAAGTGATGTATATTGAATATACCTTGCTTTGAGTGCAATTCAATGGCTTACTTATATTGAAAATATTTTTAGTTGAGCGTAGTTATGATGTCTCACAAAAATATATATGCACTGAACATTGATGACTTTCGTGGTGTGTACTTGTTATTTATGTATTCTTTGAATTATGCCAAGCTATCCAGTGTATAACTACTTATTGGCTGATTGTATTGTTTGTATTTCACTCCTGCACGGGCCCGAGGAGGGCCTGCAGTATCTGTAAATAAAAAAAAAAAAAAAATAAAGTGTATCTTGCAGGGCTGCTCTGGTTCCGTGCGCTTCCCAATATTTCGATGTCTGTCAGAATTCACAGAAAAACAGCACTTGCCCAGTCTGTTTACGGGCTGTACGCATTTCACGGTCTCGACTTGAGCATACGGAGAGAGCTGCGGTTGGCAGACTTGACAAGTGCGTAAGCGCCTTGTCCCCAGCATGCAGTTGAAGTAATCATCGCAGGCGTATCACGGATGGAACTTTCACTGAGATCACCCCTGCCATTTGCATGAATAGTTTCCCCGGCACATTTGTTATATGTGAGGATTTACCGTAACAATTCGTAACTATGTATTTTCACTTCGTGCATTTGCATATCGTACACAAGAGCCTCTTGCTGAGCTGGGTCGGTCGTTCTTGCATTAGTTAACAAATTAAAACATACACGTGTGATTCATAAGAGAACGGCAGCTAGCCCAAGTTTCAGTCTTGTTACAATTTATTTCTTGTACATCGGGCTCTCATAATTGTTATATGACATACAACCAAATAGCCCAAGTGTGACCTAGACTGCCGCAACAGCGATGATATTTCTCAAAGGAGTCACAATGCTGCCGTTCAGATACCTCATGCTTTGATAAGGTTCTGAGAGCTGCACATCAACACAGCTTGTAGATGCTCATTTCAGAGTCCCTCTAACAGCCACTGCAACTTGCTCTGCTGTGGCCTCCAGACTGGCCGTGCCTGTACACATGCAGGAGATGTGGTGCTCGGAAGCAGCTTTTGCACCTGTTGCACCAGTTGTCAGGTGATCATAGAAGGCAGTAGCGAGGTTCGAGCTGGGCCGGCTGGGTGGAGCCTACGCGCCGCGGCGTCGCTACAAGGGCCCTAAATATATCGACGGCACCTATCACTGTTTACAAACATGGAGTAGGTCTATACCAGATGTGTCGAGAGCATCATAATGCACTGCAATGCAAAATCAACATTGTTGGAACTACTACACGGTGCCATCAGGTTTTGGTTTCGCTCACCAGGCAATCACTGCATATCAAAGGCTACAGTTTGGCAATACAGTAAGAGCTCGTTAATTTGGATTTCTTGGGACCGGAAAAACTGCCTGAATTAACCAGAAGCCGAATTATCGAAAGCATCAAGAAAACAAGAAATAAATATCTATTTCACGCTCAGTGCCTGTGGCCACCTTATGGGCTGGTCGCATCCTTTCAATGCTGTACTGTCAAATTACAGTCAGCACAGGTGGGAGTATATCTGTCAAGCCCATCTGTGCCTGCTCCGCTTGTAGGAGCTTTCCGCCTGTAACTCAAAGCAGGGCAATCCTACTTCTCCTTGAACGTGTGCCAATGGCCGGGTGGTTGGCCTCTCGGGCCTGCCTTGTGGCTGAACTTAAGTGCATTTCCAAAACTCCTTCCCACACAGTGCTGCACACTTGGAAACAGCTTAAGGACCACAGGGCCTTCGATCAAAAAAGGAAGCATCCTGGCTGTAAGACTTTAAAATGGTGAACATACAGGTCGTCTTCGTAACTCTGCGAGTAGTTCAAGGCAGCTGTATGTGACTGACCACGGTTGTCAGCAACAAGCGAGCTGCTACCAACATTTAATGGGGATGACAAATGGGCCACGAAGAGGGCCACTTCCGGTTTGTACCCTATTCTAACGCACGTGCAACTTTAAGATCTCTCAAAAACAGATGCCCGTTAGAATTAGGCAAATATGGTAACCAAAAAAAAACACAGTTATTCTGGTCAGAGAAGATGACTGATGGTCAAGCACCATAGAGATCATGATCACGTACTGCACCATAGCTTTCCTTTTTTTTTTTTACTGGCTGCATGAATATAGGGTAGAAACATGCTGAGGGATCGCAGACTTTACCCTCTGGTATTTCAGTTGGCTTGGCTTCTGCGTCAATATCAATTTTCTATAACTCAATAGATGGACAAGACATGGCATACATGCAAGTGAATATCACCTACGATGCTTGATCAGAAAGCACACGAAGTATATACACAGATTTCACACTGAAGGAGCCACCCAAGTGGCAAACTCCTACCAGTGTAGCTGCTGCTGCTGCTGCTGCTGCTTGTTGTGCAGAGCAGCCTCTCGGCTCTTGCGGTCGGGGTCAAAGGAGCTGCCTTCCACAAAGAAGCTGCTGATGCCCAGGGCCTCCTTGAGCTTGGCGTTCTTCTCATGGTTGGCCTCGGCCATCTGGTGCGTCTCTTTCACACTGCACGCACAAAACAACAAAGAGAAATATGGTTCAGATAAGAACGTCGGTGCATGTTTTGTTCCTGAGCAACGTGCTGTTGAGGAGCTCGTCATTTACTTGACACAAATTTCTCCTCTCAAGATGGCGAAGGGAAACGTCCCACACCAGGCACAAGAAGGCGGAGATCGTTGGTTCCGTCTCCAGGATACTTTCTGCGCAGTCTTCCTTCAATGCCTGTCTCGCGTACTGTGTGCATTAGGGCTGAAGAAACCGCTGCATGCAAAAACCCAACTCGAGTAGTATGCATCTAGACCAACTTTTTCCCATAATTGCTTTCGCCAGCAACAATACTAGGATGACTACAATCACGCATATGTACAAATTTGCACCTTAAAGCAACACTTGGTCTTTTTTCTGTCAATTTGATGTTTCGTGAACATATTTAAGACCTAAATATTATGACAATGGCTACATGCTCGCTCATTTAAGTGGTCGTGTGGGAACGTCAATTTGGGCACTTTGGCGGCTTTGCAACTCCAATCTCCCAAAAATAATACCACATGTTTTTACAGATTCAGTTAGAGCACACACTGGGCTTTAATTCTGGGGAGATTAAAAATAATGGAAGATGGCTTTTTTTTTAATTGCATTTCAAAGTATTGCATTTTTATAGACATGCCTTCACTTGCGCATTTTTGGTTTGCGTTTGACATCATTCTCAGCAATCATATTTCACGCAATTGTTAAACTAATGTGTGGCAACACTCTAGAAAATTTTGGAAATTCTGGGTGTTATAGACGCAGAGCAAAAAGAACCTGAAACTAGAGCGTCATTGAGCAATGTGCCTATTTGCAATTTTTTTTCATACATTACCGGCAACAAAACTGCAAGATAACAATATTTGGTAAACATACGTTACACGTAGTATGGCAAGAAAATTTTGAGTCTCACAGCTACATCACTGATCTTGTAGGACTTGGTCAAAATCCCATTTTCGTGCAATTCACAAAAAGCGGTTCTGCAGAGTGGAGACTTGCTAATTTTTTTCACTAAGGCAAAAATTTTTTTCGCAAGACTAAGAATGGTTTCGTGGCCCTGGAGACTCAAACCACAAAATATATTTTTTTTCAGCGAAATTAAAGGGGGTCCATGGACATGCACCAACATTCTTATCTGCACACACCCTATAGTACTGTTACCAGCAGTCTGAATCGTGTTGGAACAAATGCGAACTTGCAGCAGCATGCTTCACTGGACTGCGCGGTGCATTATGGGAGGGAATAATGAAACCACACTCTAGAACACAGCCCTGTGCTACTTTGTTTCCCACCGCTTCTTATAATGAGAGGGCTAACATGCACTCCATTCCTCGGGATGTCTAGTGGGAAGGCTAGGCATGTTAAATACTCCTCGGTTACCTGGCATCAAGATTCATTCAGCTAGAGGTATATCCATGTTGGTCATGTGATGAATCTGAAGTTATACTAGATTAACACGGTCAGTTGGTACGTTAGCATGGTTGAGCATGCAGTGTAGCACAGACGAGGAACAAAAAATTGGATAACTGATCCCGTAGCGCAAAATTTGACACTGGACAAGAGAGGGACCAAGACGAGCGCTTACTTCCAACAAGGTTTATTTCGAGGAGCGTACACATATATACTCTCGAAATGCGAAAAACAAACAAATCATTCAAGAATCCCACCACTGCCATGCGCGAAAGTCTTACATTCTCAGGAAAGACAATTCTTTTTGACAAAGCCCGAGAGAGGGAGTGCTGACACAGTTCAGCCCTAATCTACAAATCCTCTCTGCCTCGATAATTTCTCTTGTAGTTTTATTTCTGTTTTTTCCCACGATAACGGTGTCATGAAAAAGCGGTTTGCAGCCACACGTGCTGCAGTGCAATGCCAAGAAACCATCGCGACCATTCTTGACATTACAAGCATGTTCCCGGAGCCGGTCTTTAATACAGCAGCCAGTTTGTCCTATGTATTTCTTGCCGCATGAAAGAGGTATCTGATAGATTGCATTTGCTGTACACGTGACGAACGGGATTTTGTGCTTTTTTGAGCAACCTCGTTTTGCATTTGAAACATCCTTAGTGCACAAGTACGACAGCTTTTTCGGGGCAGAAAAAACCATCTTCACATTGGCCCGCTCCCCAACCTTTTTCAAGTTGTGGGAGACTCCATGTAGATACAGGACTACAGCAAGCCTCTGAGGCCTTACTGGCTCAACATGTGGGAGCGCTTGTTACGAGAGTTGAAGCTTCTTCACCAAACTTTCGGCGACTGAAACCTGTATGTGAGAGGGGTACCCGGCATTCGAAAGTCGCTCTGCTTGCTCTTTAAAACTGGCTGCCATTAGATGGGGGCAAGACTTTTGTAATGCATTGCGAAAGCACAAGTTAAAAATACCTCTTTTAACGAGTTTTGTGTGGGCGGAATGGTACGGAAGCAGAGGTTTGTTGCTCCTGGGCTGGTACGCCCAACAGGTGTGGTCTTCGTGAAAAGTAAAGGCTATGTCTAAAAATCTTAGAGTGTTGTTAGTTGGCAACTCGTAAGTTAACAAGAGTGGTTTAAACCGCTCCTTGATGAAATTGAGGATGTCTAGAGCACAGGACATGGGGTCACAGTCAAGAAGAATGAGGAAGTCGTCAACAAATCTAAAAATGCGCGTGATATGCTTGTCACGTAGGTCGCCGGAAACAGTTCTGTCAAGCTTGGCTAAAAACAAGTCACTTAAGATCGGAGCAATACATGACATGATGCATATACCCTCCATTTTGAAGGTGGGGCTTCCCGTCCCATTGGATAAAGGTAGCTCTCAAGTAAATGGATAAAAGTTCTAAAAAACTACTAGACGGCACACCAGCACTGTTCTGAAACGCTATACTACCTAACTTATCAATGCATTCTTGTACACAACAAAGAAGTGATTCATGAGGCAGCGAATAATACAGGTCTTTTACATCAATCGAAAATGCGCACATGTGCTGATGGAACGAGGGCAGATGAAATACGGACTCTTTTATTTTTTTGTCACTTTAACTAAAAATGGGCGAGATCCTCTCGAGTTAACACTTGGAAAATAACTTCACTAGCGTACGTTTCTACTGTTGGCTGCTCAGAGCTGTTAGATGAAGCTCCCCAATTCGGTACCGATGCCCATGCTTTTTCTTTTTTAATTTTGTTTCAAAGCATGCTTTTAATTTTTACATGATTAAAAATAAAACCTATATTTATGAAAACAAAATGGCCGCCGTGACAATATATGTGTGCCCCCTTGTGGTTTTCCTGGATTTACGCCACTGCCTTAAGGGTCTGTATTTGCAACATGAATATGGTACTATGAAGTATTCCAGATTATGCGGCACTTTGCTAGCAAAACTAAGGCCTCAGAAATTTGGGTCAGCTGCCCAAAGCTGCTGCATGTGCATAGGCTCATCATCGGAGCTGCTTCAATGCCATCCATCATGAAGAAATACAGTGCTGCTTCAAAAACACGGACAAAAGAGAACACAAGAAAATTGGCATTGTCCTTCTTGTGCTCTTTTAAATGCCAAGCGTTTCTTAACGAACCCTAGGCACTTTGAGCGAGCGAGCAAGCGCCTGCCTGCCTGCAGGCTTGATTGATCCCAGCAGGAATCAAACCCAAGCATTCTGCGTGGCAGTTGGGTATTCTACCACAGAGCCATGCCACGCCTAGAAAGTGCTATGGAAAAACACTGTACGCAGGCGTAATGTCGGTGCAACGTCAACTGTGGTTGTGGTGCTGGCTGAAGAAAATCGAGCCTCCAATGCGTAAAACAAGGGTTTATTTATGATAAACCGCAGCCCGACTCCGTGGGTTGCTGCTTTAGCGCGTGCTTCGAGCCAACCTTCCTCTTTCTCTTCTTCGATATTTTTCCAACAAAACTGCCCCGCGCACAGAAGTTCACAAAGGGTTTGATTCCAATGGGTGAATGTGTTGAATTGGCCGTTTAACGGTATTCCCACCCGGTAGTCTCAATGTACAGGATCTAATCTTGCCATCTTTTCCTTTATGAAGTTCCTCTATTTGTACGATGTTCCATAGTTGCCGGCGCTTGTTGGAGTCTTGCAGAAGAGTGAGGTCGCCTTTCTTAATTCGGTCAGACGAAGTCGTTGACTTGGGAAGTGGTATTGTTCTCAAATCGGAGAGGTACTCTTTTGACCAACGCTCCCAGAAAGATCTTCGAGTTTTCTCTCGTTGTTCCCAGATAGGTCTAAGGCGGTTACTATCGACTGTAATCTCAGCAAGATTTAGGTCAGGAAGTGCAGATATTCGCCTTCCAATGAGAAAGTGAGCCAGAGAGAGAGGGGTTCCGGATCTCGACAGTCGTTATAGACATATGTGATTGGTCTGGAATTGATGACAGCTTCCACTTCGGTTATGGCGGTCTGTAGCTGTTTCTCCGTAAAAGACGCCTTTCCGATGGACTTCTTCAACACCAGCTTGACAGACCTGATAAGTCTCTCGTAAAAACCGCCCCACCATGGTGCATGATCGGCAATAAATTTCCATTTTATACGATTGTTAGCGATGTACCTACAAACTTCTTCGTTTCTCAATGATTTCCACAGTTTTGAGAGCTCTCTCTTGCTCTTCTTGAACGCTAAGGCGTTATCTGAATATATGACCGACGGAAGTCCCCGTCGCGAGACGAAGCGTCGGAAAGCATTAAGAAAGCTTGTGGCAGCCATATCTTCGACTAGTTCGAGATGAACTGCTCTAATCACGGCACACGTGAATAGGCAAATATACATTTTGGCGTAGCCATCAGAATGTTTAACATATAAGGGACCGGCAAAATCTAGTCCTGTTACTTGAAATGGCTCTGAAGCGGTCACTCTTTCCGGTGGTAACGGAGCAGCTACTTCGGTCATAGGTCTGGCATTGAAGCGTTGGCATACTATGCACCCTCTGATGATTTTCTTGATTAGTTGTCGTCCTCTTATCCAGAATCTTTCCCTTATTTGAACGAGTGTATCACGAACTCCTGCAAGAAGCAGTTGACGATGGTGCTGCAGTACGATAAGCTCGCAGTAGTAGTGATCCTTGGGTAAGACGATTGGATGCTTCTCCTCGTAAGATTTTTTGCTGAATTGTAGACGTCCTGCGATGCGAAGAACTCCATTGTCGAGGAAGCATGTCACATCCCGGAGTATAGAATCACGTATATGCTGAGCTCCTTTAGAAATGTGATCAATTTCCTGAGAGAAGGCTGAACTTTGGACCTTTTTTATCCAATAGAATTCGGCGGCTTGTATTTCTTTGGCAGTCAGGGGCCCCTGTGATAAATCTTTCCGCTTCATCTTCGATACGAATCTTAATGCCCAAGCTGTGACTCGATGTAATCTCGAGAGCGAGCTGTAGGTATGGATATCCAGAATTGGGTGATTCTTTTGAAACGGAAATTTCCAACGATGTTATTCGAGGAGTACGTTCTTCCGTGGCGCTTAGTGGAAAATCTGTGGAGTTCAGAATGCGTTGTGGTGGCCATCCATTCTCTTTAGAAATAAGCCAGTTGGGTCCCGTCCACCAGACAGAGTTTGTTAGTAGGTCACGGGCGGTTACTCCTCTCGTCAAAAAATCAGCAGGGTTTTGCTTTCCGGGGCAGTGTCTCCACGTTGTTATGTCTGTTTTACTCTGAATTTCCGTTACCCTATGTCGAACGAAATCTTTCCACTTGTGAGGATCCCCGCTAATCCAGTACAGTGCGATCATGGAGTCAGTCCAAAAGTGGACTGAAGTGATGTCCTCGTCCAGCTCTCGACGTACGTAGTCGTACATCCGCGCTGAGACTAGACAGGCTAGCAGTTCTAGTCTGGCAAGGCTTGTCTCCTTCATCGGTGCCACCCTGGACTTGCACAAAACAATAGTTGAACTTTTGTTGTTCGTTTGTCCTGTCGTGGAAATGTAGCAAACGGCACCGTAGGCTGACTTACTGGCGTCAGCGAAAAAATGGAGTGCATATTTGTCGTCAGGTCCATGCGCCCCCGGTCGGTAGAACCTAGCTAGTTCTATATTACAAAGCTGGGGAAGTTTATTGCACCAACTCTTCCATTCGTGTAGAGTGTCTGAAGGCAGCTGTTCTTCCCAGTCAACACCTTTCCGCCAAAGTTTTTGGAAACAGATCTTCATCCTTATTGTGAAAGGAGTCAACATGCCAAGAGGGTCGTATAAGCGGGAGGTCGTCTGTAGCATGAACCGTTTGGTATCGGTCCTTTGCTGAACGAATTCCAAAGCGTTTCCTGGACTGAACGACAGTACGTCGGTGTCTGGACGCCACACCAACCCCAGGACTTTCAGCACTCCAGTTAATTGTCCTAGAGGCAGCTCCGATGGCTGTGTTGGTTGCGTGCTAAGTGCGCGTGGGTCATTTGAAGCCCACTGGTGTAGTTTCATCGATGCACTTGAAAATATCTCCGTAACTTCCGCACGCAGTCTTAATGCGTCTTCGACGCATTCCGCTCCCATTAAAATGTCGTCAACATATACTGAATTCCGTAGAAGTTTTGTAGTTTCGGGGTAATTAACCGACATCTGATCAAGGTGATGACGTATGGTCGCCGCTAAAAGAAACGGACTGCATGTCGTGCCGAATGGTACTCTGGCCATGCGAAAGGTGGCAAGGTTAGGCAATGGTTGACCGGGACTGGGCGCCTTCTCCAACCACAAGTACCGCAATGCATCTCGGTCTGTGCTGTTGACACTGATTTGTAGAAATGCCTTTTCGATGTCAGACTAAAGCAACGCGATGTTTCCTGAAGCGGAGAAGCAGACCTATAAGATCAGCATTGAGGTTCGGTCCAGAATGTAGGCTTTCGTTTAGCGAGAGTTCTCCCTTTTCATGGGATGAAGCATCGAATACTACCCGTACTCTTGTTGTGCGGTCCTCGCGTATCACTGCATGGTGTGGCATGTAATATACCATATCCTCTGTTTTATCTTCGGTGACCCTCTCTGCTACACCGTCGTTGGGGTATTTGCGTATGGCAACATCATACTCTTGTAGCAGCTGAGGGCATCTGCGAAGCTTCTGGAGAAGCTGATGTAGACGAGTCTCTGCGTTTGCTAGATTGTTGTTGTTAAGAATTGTTGGTTTCCATGGAAGCGATACCACGTAGCGACGATTCTCCATCTTGATTGTGCTGTTGAAGAAATCCAGAACTGTGTTTTCGTCTTGAGTCTTCGTGTGCTCCTGAGATTTTATTCCCATGATTTCTAAGTCCCAGTAGTTTTCCATTGTAATTTTACAATCTGTCACTGCTTTTAGAACTAATGCCTCATTACAATGCGTGACTGTGGCGAAAGAGGCTACTGGCCCATGGAGAGTCCAGCTTAGAGTAGTCTCGACAGCTTTGAGTCCATTGTCCAAATTTTGTGCTGCTCCCGTAACAAATGACCAATAATAGTCACTGCCGATTAAGACGTCGACAACGTTTGGGCTGTCCGCTTGATCGATGTCTGAGAAGTAATATCCTTGGCGTTCAAGCCTGTCGATGACATCTTTATTCGGTCGTGGAATGGACTGATGACAGATATTAGTCGTGACGAGAGCTTCGATTAGTAGCGAATTTCCACTACGCTGTGAACTTAGAGTGACAAGTGCGCGCTGGAAAGTCTTCTCTTCATGTTGCCCTCCAAAATATCCCACCGTAAGGCTCTCGTGATCTAGTACTTGACAACGTAATTTTTCAGCCAGTTGTTCAGTGACGAAAGTGCGCTGGCTGCCTCCATCGAATAAAACTCGAGCTAGGCATTTGCTCTCTTGGCTGGCTGCCCAAGCAACAGCTGTCTGAAGGTATACGCGCCGTTTTGAATTGTCGGCTCCAATCATTTCGAGTTGCATCGGTGTCGGTGATGCCCGAGCACCATTAGTCGGTTTCAACATCCGAGGGTCGCACATCGTTTCTGCGTGGCGTCGATTGCACTTCGTGCATGTAACATTCCTCCTGCAATTTTTCGCCAAATGATGTTGTAAAGTACAGCGAAAACATCGACGTGTGTTTAGGAGCCTTTTTTTCTTTTCCTCGAGCGGAATCGGACAGTCGCACTTTTCTGTATCATGAGTGGTGGACTCGCAGAAAAAGCAGGGTTTTTTTTTTTCGGAACTGGTTTGGCAGATGAAGTTAGAGACTCCGTTGTTAAACGTTGATGGCGCGAAGATGATGTCTCAGTAGTGCAAACCTCGTTTACTTTAACCATCTTCGCGTCCTCTTCGACAGAAATGTGTAGGACTGATCGTTCGCGAGACTCAACTTCGGTTTGAATAAAAAACAGTAAAGACTGTATGCTCGCCTTCAGTTCCTGAGAGTGCTTGCCCGTGTTTCCACTTTGTCCTCGTTGCTGTGTACTTTGGCGTGCGATGGTCTTGTTGAAGTCGATGACTAAGTCGTGTGGAAGCGCCTTCAGGAGGATGGGGTAGAGCATTGCAAAATAATTGTCTTCTGGTACTCCGAGAGACTTCAGGGCACGTGTTTGGGACTGCACCGTGTCGCATCGCAGTCCTTGAAGGATCGCACGGGCTGTATGTCGATGAGTCGTTGCATGTGAGTTTGAATTATCACGTCGCTTTTGGCAAATCGCTTTTTCAGAATGTCCAGTGCTTCAGCGTAGCAACTTGCAGTTGCCGGAAGTCCCGCGATGGCCAACGCCGCGTTGCCGGTCAAGACCGAACGTAGATAGGTGAATCTGTCGACGTCGGTGAGTCCACCGTTGTTGTGGATCAGTTGGCTGAACTGTTCCCAAAAGGGCGTCCCGGGTTTCGGCACCACTTGAAGAAAATCCTCCAATGCGTAAAACAAGGGTTTATTTATGATAAACCGCAGCCCGACTCCGTGGGTTGCTGCTTTAGCGCGTGCTTCGAGCCAACCTTCCTCTTTCTCTTCTTCGATATTTTTCCAACACTGGCTATCTAATTTTATAACAAAGCAATAACCGCTACATATCTACTCCTAAGATACAGGCGACATGTCAGGTTAATGTCTGTGGTTCCAGTGTTGGTTCACATGTAGGGACACTCGTCTGTCTCTGAGGAACACCCCCCTTGCTTGTATATCATGAGACATTTACCAGTAGTTTTTATATGGATTTGAGGTCCTGGACATCCAAGTGCAGAAAGTGGATAGCCAAAACATCATTAATACTCTAAAGGTCAGATTCAAACATTTTCCGAGGTCAATGAATCGCACTGGACCTTGCTGGGTACGCAGACTTTTGCCACTTCTTCAAAAAAGGCTTGACACCGTTGTGCGAATTAATTTTTTTTTAATTTGCACATTGAGCCACCCACTTGTTACAAGTTCATGCTGGAAATTGCGTTATGTGTGGAGTAATGATAGCTGCATGAGCCTTGCCAATTTCATCCATCCACCACAAGCTCAATACAATGCACAGAGGTGCTTGTATAATTAAGCTCCGGCATACAGACTTGAATAAAGCATTTCTGGTTTCAAGTGAAAACAAAAATTCCAGCTGATGGCACAGATACCGGTTATCAGTGTTACACAAATCAGTGTGCAAATAGCCCCAGCTACTTGCATGCAAATGAAACCGTTAAAACTGTGGTTACTGGCAGCCAGATCAAGAAATGTGGCCCAGCAATCATCTCAATTTTCACTGGCCCAGAGATCATTTCGGCTGCACTGCATCGACACTGTTTCATCATTTCAGCGTTCATTAGATAAAAGGTTCTGACAAGCATGCAAAATCCTTTTATTACACTAAATTTTATTGGCACAAGGGCATCTGAGGCCAAAAAGTCCCAGTACAAGCATCATGTCATTTTAGGTTAGTAGTCTAAAAATCACTATTTAAATAAATGCCGTGCAGGGGCAGATCTATAAAATATATAGAACTATTGTTTCTCTAAATATGAATGCCAAAATTTTTACAAAGCCTTCAATTCATTGGCTGCAGCCTCTCACAGTAATTGAGTCGGCAAGGTCAGAGTCCCTCACTGCACAATTCTTGCCTGAGCACTTAAGAACTGCTAGGGCTCAGATTTACTTTTTTGGCAACATGCTCTACCTCGCATGTGAGGCCCAGCCTGGTGGCTAGGATGGATATTTCTAAAAACTTTTTTGCAAGATAATTAAGAACGGTTAAACATTGGTAAGAATAGCGCGGGATGAGGTGGAATATGGTAAAGCTCCCTCAAATGGGTCAGTCGCTCTTGGCGAAGCCATTGAACGAGGACATGCAAAACGGTTAGACTCTCTTGTATACATGTCGGTGGACCTGTCAGGAGGTGTTTATGTGTGGCCGATCCGAAGCCGTGCTAGGGTGACATCTATTGAATTTTTGTGGTACAAGTTTTGTTAGCTGCGGTTTTACTAGATGTCCACTTGTTTGTCCAATTCAGCTTGCCAGTGTCTACGTAGCCCTCTACGTACAACAGGTTTTAGGTCCACACCAGGAACAGAGCTTACATTGATAGTGTGCCGACTAGCTCGGGCATTCTTGTCCACTATTTCATTGCCTGCGATTCCAGAGTGACCTGGAACCCAGCATAAAACAATAGAAAGCTCTAGGTTATAAGCCGCATGGATCTCATTAAGAATTTTGTTGACAACAGGGTTTCTGCTGTACTTGCCACAGGACAGGGCTGTAACAATGCTTAAAGGATCTGTGTACACATAGAGCTTTGTATTTTGTGTTGTATAATGTGCTCAATAATAAGCAGAATACGATACGCTTCAGCTGTGTAAATGCTGATCTGTGTATGTAAGGCCTTGGCCACAGGCTGCGCAAGGTACAGATGTTTGAGACTGTGATCCATCAGAAGAGAAGGCAGCTGAACGATATTTGTGCTCAAGGGCCAAGAAATGTTGTTGAATTAGAGCACTTGGAAAAGTTTTTTTTTTTTTTTTTTTGAGGCCTTTAAAGGACCAGTCACAAGTGACTGGACGCTGCTTCCAAGGAGCACAGACTTCAGTGTGGTCAACTTCCTGTAGTTCCACGAAATGAATTCCAAGTTTTTCTACAACAGGTTTTATTGCCAATAGAAACGGTGGGGCGAGTGAAGGCCGGTTTATATATAGCTGATTTGTGGACACATCATTTAGAAGTGTTTTGCATGGGTGCCGCTTCAGGGACATGATTCTGATTGCATAGGCGACTCTCAGGTATGTGCGCTGATAGTCCAGCGGCCACTGAATTGACTCTGCATAGAGGATTTGCACAGGACTGGTACGGAAGGCACCAAGCACCAGGTGCATGCGTAAGTGGTATACAGGGCCCAATAGCTTGAGTGCTGTCTTTGAAGCTGACTGGCATACTACGCATCTATAATCTATGCATGACAGAACCAGGCTTCTAAACAGAGATATGGGACAATACTTGTCTGTCCCCCACGAGTGATGGGATCTTTAGAAGGTTCATAGTGTTAAGGCATTATGAAGTCGAGAGTTTGGCGGAAACCCGCCTGGCCGGGGAAAGACATAGACGAAGGAAACACAGCGCCGACCAAAAGTAAAAATATATTCTTAAAAAGACGTTTCGGCTCCCACACGGGAGCCTTGTGCACAATGAAGCATGTGCAGCAAGTTCGCTTACTTATAAGGTTGTCTAATCACATGTTTGAGGCAACGGGCATACACAGGCGGAAGATTACCACAGCTCTTGTTCAGCGTGTGCGCAGTGGTTTGAATAAACAATGATTCATTGTTTACGACGAATCATTTTTACAACGAATCATAGACGAATCATTGTTTATTCAAACCACTGTGCACACGCCGAACAAGAGCTGTGGTAATCTTCCGCCTGTGTATGCCCGTTGCCTCAAACATGTGATTAGACAACCTTATAAGTAAGCGAACTTGCTGCACATGCTTCATTGTGAACAAGGCTCCCGTGTGGGAGCCCAAACGTCTTTTTAAGAATATATTTTTACTTTTGGTCGGCACTGTGTTTCCTTCGTCTATGTTAAGGCATTACAGCTTCAATTGTTTTATATGCTGAATGAAGGTGAGCTTAGCATCAGAGATTACGCCGAGGAATTTTCGTTCTTTCGCGACGACTAGGCTTTGTCCATTCATTAATATGCTAGGGTCTTCGCCTGGAGAACAAGTAGTCTTTCCAATGTTAAACCCATTTTCATCAGCCCATTTCACAACACCCAACTGATTCTGGCGTTCGCATATGATCAAGCTGCACGACTTGAAATTGGTTTGGATGTCATCCACATAGACTGCATACGATATCGCAGGTGGAATAACAGAGCAAAGAGAGTTCATTTTAACTATAAGAAGTGTGCAGCTTAAAGGGACACTAAAGAGCAAAACGATTTTTCTCATATTAGTGAGGTACTCTTTCACGATACCAAAACACCACGCTTGTGGCGAGATGACGCTTAGTAAGCGAGAAAACACGCAAAAACAAAATGTGGGTGGCGACGCCACCTTGAAGCTTCTGCGCCATTCGACGTGACGTCACGTTTTGACGGCGCCTACTAGGCACTATGTAATTCCTAATCGGTAAAAATGAAGTACATTGTCCTTTGAGTGGGCCATAGACTTAACATACCAAGTTTGGGGTAATTTTGTTGAGCCAATGGCACCAAAATACGATAAATACACCTTGAAATCCGTGACGTCATGCAGGGAGATTTTGGCGCGAAATTTAAAAATGAAACTTTGCACTTGATTTTCCCCGCTAATAATAAACCTATGATGGCGAAATTAACGACATTAGAGTTCTCAGAGCACAATTTATCGATGTAAACCGATTCAATGTTTCTCTTTAGTGTCCCTTCAATACTCCTCCTTGCGGCATAGAGTTTCCTACAATACTTACTAGAGGGAACTCTGGCGCTAGTGTCTATGGGAGCTGCAATGCATCGCGCTTCAGCCAGCATGGGAATCATGGGTAGTACACGGATTTGTCTAAACTTCGTTCTTTCGGCTCCGTTTGGCTCCGCGTCGCCTGCATCCGCTTTGTCACAAAACGAAGTTCAGCAAAAATCAGCAGTTTCACTTCACCAATTTAACTTCTTTAGGCTCACCGATTCAAATCTGGTCACGAAGTTCACAACGATCCATTCTTTTATCCGAAAGAAAACCAAAACATAGCAATAAACAAAGCCACAAGTGCATTCGAAGCCCACAAGCACGAAGACTAGGCAAATCCGTGTACTACCCATCATTCCCATGGTGGCTGAACGACCGCAGCGCCAGAGTTCCCTCTAGGTCATTTTAGGAAACTCTATGCCTTGCGGTACTCCCTTTTTTTAAGAAATATGTGCGACAATACACTGCCTATTCTTACACAAAGCTGCCTTTCAGATAGGAAATCTCTCAAGATGTTACTCAACCTACCACATATTCCAAAAGACAATAAGTCTTGGAGGATTCCGTATCGTCAGGCAGTACCACATGCCTTCTCAAGATCCAGACAGTCTTGGTTATGTATCACTACATATGAGAGACTCAAGGAGGACAAGATTATCTGTTGTGGACCTAGCTCTTGGGAAGCCAGATTGGCAAAATAGACCACTATATTCCAAGTAATAGATTAAACGGCAGTTAATAATTTTTTCAAACACTTTGAGTAGGCAGCTTGTGAGTGCCATAGGTCTGTAACTATTCACCGAGGTAGGATCTTTGCCGTGTTTAGGGACTGGAAGGACTACTGCCTCTTTCCAAGCAGAGGGTACGTTGCCAGTATCGAAAAGTGTCGTTGTAAAGGCCTAAAAAGCACTTTAGGGTTTCGTCGGGGAGATTTTCTATCATTTCATAGGTAATTGTGTCAGAACCAGGTGCTGAACTTCCACAAGAATGTAGGGCAAGCTTCAGTTCGTGGAGTGTTAGTGGTTGATTGTATCCATCTGATAAAGGCTTGTTCGGATGCAGAGGTACACTTTCAACTATGCTTTTATGGCGTAATAACCTGATACTTTCTCGAAGTGTTCGCCGAGAGTATTTGCTTGTTCTTCTATTGTATCACCAGAGGGAAAGGATTCGGGTGTTGTCCTTTGTGAACCCTATTATCCACCTTGCTGGCATCTGTGTTTATTGAGGATACACAGGGTGTCCAGCTTTCCCTTTTGGCTATACGCCTGCCATTAGCTTTGCAGCTTTTCAAGTGTGCTAAGTTTTCTACAGTTGGGTACCGAGCAAAAATGCTCCATGCTTTGTTCTGGAGTTTTTTTTTGCAATTTCACAATCATCATTCCACCACGATTTTGAATTAACTTTATTTGCGCTAGACTGAGGTAGGCACTTTTTAGCAGAGGTGAGGATCTATTCGGAGATATAGCTGGCCATCTCTTCTACATCCAGGAGGTCCACCTCTTTGAGGCGTAGTGTACATTAGAGCCTCTCCCATGTTCCGCCAATCAACCCGGTCCTGTGCTTTCTGCTGCCACGTTATACCTACAAACTCCTTTATCTCATCTACCCACCTAATTTTCTGTCTCCCCCTCACGCGTTTGCCATCTCTTGGAATCCAGTCAGTTACCCTTAATGACCACCGGTTATCCTGCCGACGTGCTACGTGCCCGGCCCATATCCATTTCTTCTTCTTAATTTCAACTATGATATCCTTAACCCCCGTTTGTTCCCTGACCCACTCTGCTCTCTTCCTGTCTCTTAAAGGAGTCCTGACACAAAAATTTTCGCCCCGCGTTTTTTTGCTGCAATGTGTTGCTGGGGGCCTGTTAGTCATAACACGGCACATTGTTTGCTGCAGCGCGCGACAGATAATTAAATACAAGCTCCTAATTACCGACACAGCCTCAGTTTCGGTTTGACAGAGCTCCTAAAACGACAAACCGCCGGGTGCAACTATCACCACCTAGCGAGTGAAACGCTCGGTCACGTGAGCACACAGAACAGTGACGCATTTCCGCGCGGTCTGTCGTCGTCGGGCTCATCGTCGTGTGATGGTGACGATTTTCTTGCGGCGGGGATCGAAGGAATTTTCGACGTGGCGAATCCCTTCATGTTTGACCCGCTGGCGAGGAGCGATTCGTCGGGAAGCGCGTCAAAACAGAAATGGCGGCTACGACGTCATCGTAACCAGTACCGGCTGCAACGGTTACGTAGGGGAAGTAGGGGGGTCACCTCGGGTCACCTCCGAGGGTGTCAATGCACTAGGTGCGGCCTATTACGCTGGATCGCGCTCGCGAACTTCAAAATTCATATAAAATACCTTCAAAGCTTTATTCGCTGCCGATATTTTGCAGATGGTACACGCACGTACACGGGAATCGATCCAGCAGGCTATCTTGGCCGCGAAATTTTGTGTCAGTACCTATACTTAGGTACTGACACAAAATTAGGTACTTAGCTACTATACTTAAGGCTACACCTATCATTTTCCTTTCCATCGCTCGCTGTGTCGTCCTCAATATAAGTTGAGCCCTCTTTGTAAGTCTCCAGGTTTCTGCTCCGTAGGTAAGTACCGGTAAGATGCAGCTGTTATATACCTTCCTCTTGAGAGATAGTGGTAGACTACCATTCATGATTTGATAATGCTTGCCGAATGAGCCCCATTCCATCCTTATTCTTCTAGTTATTTCACTCTCATGGTTCGGCTCCGCGGGAGAGGCCTTTGCCCTGCAGTGGGCGTAGACAGGCTGATGATGACGATGATGATGTACATTAGAGCACTGCACGGGCTCGGGCCTACCCGGAAACTTGGGCCTGGCCCGGCCCGTGCCGGGCCTGGTAAAGCAGTTTTCAGGGCGGGCTCGGGCCTGAAGCTCCGGGCTTAGGGTTGGGCCCGGGTTTGAGGTGGTGAGCTCGGGTCGGGCCGGCTTGGACTTTGCTCAGTTCTTAAAGAGACACTAAAGTGAAACACTGAATCGGTTTAGACTGATAACGTGTATTCTCAGAACCCAAATATCAATATAATTTCACCATCATAAGTTCGTTAATAAAGGAAAAAATCAAGGTCCAAGTTCCATTTTTAAATTTCGTACCGAAATCTCCGCGTGTGACGTCGTGGATTTCGAATTGTATTCATCGTATTTTGAGAACATTGGCTCAACGAAATTTCCAGAGACTTGGTAAGTTAAGCCTATGTACTTCATTGACCTCAGACGTCAATGTACTTCATTTTTACCGATTAGAAACTACATAGGCTGTCGTGCCTGGTATATTTTGATCCGTCCCTTCTCGGCAACCAGGTTGTTGCTACGATAGGGCAGCGTCGTACCCGGACTCGGTTTGGTAGCGTAGCCGAGCCTCCGGGCTGAGGAACTGATGCTAGCAAGTTGGGAAAAGAATAACAAGTTTACTGGCGCTTTTCGTACACTCAATTACATCGTTACAAGGAAAGAGTTCAGTGACGAGCGAATTGGATGAGCCTGTTACCGAGGGCTCAGAGCCCCATTTCTCACTCAGCACCGTCGTTTTAACCCCTCAGTTTTGCTCCTCCTTCTTGATGACCACCAATCACACACACGACACCTCCCACCATGGCACAGTCCATTTCACTGTCGCTGAGGGGTCGTTGCACACTTGAAGCAGCAAGGGTCCGGCGGTTGACGGCACGCAGGTGGGGGAAGCAGGACAACAGGTTCCTCGTGCTTGCCCCTCCGATTCTTTCCGCGAAGGCAGAACGTGCTTGCTCCTACGATTCTTTCCCCGAAGGCAGAACGTGCTTGCTCCTGCAGTTCTTTCCCCGAAGGCAGAACGTGCTTGCTCCTGCAGTTCTTTCCCCGAAGGCAGAACGTGCTTGCTCCTGCAGTTCCTCCCCGAAGGGCAGAAAAAGGTTTGCGGAGACTCCCGTCCAAACATACCCGTCAGGTGGCTTCGGCAGCGAACCAAGCCAAGCCCAGGTGGCCCATTGTCTCCGGCTTTGCCGTCCCAGACTTTGAGGCCGAGATTCTGCCCATTGTTGGTCACTCGTCGTCCCAGAAATTCCGTTTTGTGGAAGGATGCAGGTGTTCTAGCAGTGTGAGAACGCCTCGCCCGCAGATTCTCATGGTCAGCGCATCGCCACTGACTGCCAGTCATAACAAGGCCCACTTGATGCCATCAGAATCTATGACGTCACGGTGTTTGCTGTGTGAACTTGAAGGTGGCATCGTCATCCGCATTTTCTCGCTTACCAAGAGTCTTGTCGCGACGAGCGTGGTGCTTTTGGAATTGTAAAAGAGTAATTTACTGATAATAAAAAAATCATTTTTCTTTTCAGTGTCCCTTTAAATTTGTATATATATGTTGTGCATAGCTATATGCCCACATTTTATCTCAAAAAAACGCTTTTTTTATGTGGGGTAAGCTATGTGGAGAAGTTTTACGAGGGACAAGTACTGAGCTTCTTTTGCTTCTTGCATATGGGGCTACTTGATTTATATGAAACGGGTGAGATAAAAGTAAGTAGACCAGGCGCCTCTATATGGTTAACATCTCGCTATTCTGTGCTTTATTTGCTTTAGTTATTGTTTTATATCCCAAATGTTACTCTGTAATCGCAGTAATAAATGTAACATAATAAAACTATACCTATGAGATACCATCGCTAGAGTGATCACAGAGCTCCAAAGTGGGGAAACGTTCTTGAAAGTCAGAGCCCCCCGCTAAAACAAAAGGACTGCACGGAGTCTTCATACACAGAATCCCTATAAAGGCACATTCTTGTTCCGGTGCTCCGTCACGGCTCCCAGTGGTCATGTGACGCGAGATGGACATGCACAGCCTGCTTCGTGTGCTTACAGTGTTAACGTCCAAGCTTTCGTCTTGTTCCGCTACATCAGGGGCTTCAATCTCTTCTTGGCTAACGGGCCGCATTCATGAAAATTTACCCCCCAAGGGCTAGGACGAAGGCAGGAGCGTGGCAGGGGGGAACAGGTTTTAAAAATGTCAACTAACGTTGCCATTTCACAGCTGACCTTTCCCATATCTCATATACAGGATCATTTCTGAAGGGGATTTGGCAGCAGGATTCCAACAACATATGGATACCCATAACGACTAAAATCTGGACGGCGATTCTGAAATATAGAGCTCTTTTTTTAAAGCGGTTATGTGTCAACACATGGTGACCGCAGAGGGTGCCTCATGAAAAATATGCTTTCGACCTGTCATGCCTGCCTATCTCAAGAACATACTTATGAGAAAATTTTTAAAAGATGGGATGAAGACAGTCATGTGTGGGCCGGGGGCTGCTAGCGAGAGGTCCGTGGGCCGCGTATTTGAGGTCCTATATAGTGCGCTATATACTGCGAGAGCTACACGATACTGCTGCAACAGCGTTGGAATGTGCAGGAATAGCATAGGTCCATTAAACAAGGCGTGGGGCAAAGCATATTCACTTGACAATATACCTGGCTTTAAAAAAAGACGGTTACAAATTCCATGCCGGGTGATGTGCCCTCACCTCGAACCATATGCATCCAATCAGTAAGTGTCAAGTAGCTTAGTCGCGCCTTTGTTACCTCCTGCCGTCCACCTCCTGCCAGTCCCACCCGCGTAGTCCAATGGCCACCTTCTAGCAGTACAACATCGCTGGGAAGGCGTAAACCACTATAATGTGGAAAGAACGAGCACGGTGCAAACTGCATAACATACACTGCTGAAAAGTGCAAGGAGAAGCCCTCAAAGGGGAATTTTATATATGATATTGATGATTGGCACGACGTTCGGAAACGAGAGATTTGAAGGGATGACAGCTATGCTGATTCTGCAGAGGTCCACAAAAGCATCCTAGATTTGCTCCAGTGGTGGAAGTTAACAACGACGACTGCCGACGCCTTTGCAATCTGCAAGGCAGATGTGGTGCGCCCCTGCGGCTAGCACGAGCAGTGCAAGAAGCTTTAGCGCAGCAGGATGTGTGATGCAACAGCGCATGGCATGCTTAAAGCCGGAATCCCTTGATACTTTGATTTTTTGCACAATAACACGTGAAGGAGTAAACTACAAACTATGCCACAAGAAACGTACGGCTGATAAAAGAAAACAACACCATCAGTCAAGCAACACTGGTGATACAGCAGGCAGGAGCTCGGGCCCATCCACGCAGAGATAGCTACGCCTTTTAAGCTCGAATGTGCAAAGTATTGTGAATAAGACTACACAACTGGAATTTCTGCTCCTGTCACAAAGCCCACATGTTGTTGTAATAACAGAAACATGGTTGCATGAAAATATATCTAATGACTGCATTATTCCTCCCGGCTATAGACTGTTTAGGAAAGACAGGGACACACGTGGTGGGGGTGTTGGTATTGTAGTAAAAGATACTGTATCCGCTGTGCTGATTGATTGTGATATTCCTGAAACAGTTTGGTGTAAGATTAACTTTCACGGTGTTGTTTACGTTGTCGGAGCAGTGTATCGCCCACCCTCTGCCTCACCTGAGTTCCTGGAAAAAATTTGTGCCTTTCTGTGTGCCAATGTCAAAGCAAACACAAAACTAATAATGACCGGCGATTTCAACCTTCCTTACAGAGATTGGCAAAACCCATGTTCTGTTGGCTCAGATTCGTCTGGAGCAGGAAAATTATTAGAAGTTATGTTCACGCATAACCTAAACCAAGTTGTGCAAGAAGACACAAGAACAACGCCAACATCGCGGTCATTGTTGGATCTGGTGTTTATGTCAGATAAAATAAGCGCACATACTGTTAACGTTGAAGATGGTATTTCTGACCATAAGATGGTTGTTGTTACTGTTGCAGTAAGAGCCAATGATTGTTTAAGGCCCTACATTCCTGTACGCCTTAAGGATTATGTGCGCGCGGATGACGTTTCCGTCCTTGATTATCTGGAGTTGGCGCTTGAAGACTTTGTAGTCGATTTCGATATTAAAACAGTAGAAGAGTTGTGGCAACACTTTAAGTTAATCGTACAGCACTGTGTGGACAGCTATATCCCGACGCGCATAAAAAAAAAAAAAACAAAGCACTGAAACCCCTGGATAACCAGGGATATAATTCACAAGAAAAGAAAAATCAAAAGGCTGCGTAAACAGAAAAATAGGTCTGCCCGGGTTTCTCGACTTCGAGCTGAGTTAAAGCAAGCACTGCATTCTTCTAAAAAAACTTCTTTGGTGACACGCTTAGCCGCTTCCTTAGAACGTCACCGCAGAAGTTTCGGCGATACTTCAGTGATAGGAAGGAAGAGGTACAGGAAATAAGAAAAGAGAATCAAGTACTGATAAATAAAAAAGATATTGCAGATCACTTCAACCACTTCTTTCAGTCTGTATTCACCGCGAACCATGATGACGTCGACGTAAATTCGGAATGTGCAGCGCGTAGCCAAATGGATGATGTCGAGATAAGCCGAGAGGGCGTATTTGAGCTGTTATTAAATTTAAATGCGAAAAAAGCGAACGGACCAGATGATACACCGACCCAGTTTCTTCGAAGGTATGCTGAATGGGCGTCGCATTACTTGACACTTATATTTCAAAAATCTCTGAAAACTCATTCCCTGCCACAAGACTGGTACAGTGCGGTAGTAATTCCAGTGTTTAAAGGAGGAATCCGAACGAAGGTGAATAATTACCGGCCTATATCCCTTACATCCATCTCTTGTAAACTTTTGGAACATATCATAGCTAAGCATATCATTTGCTACTTGGAAAATAACTCTTTACTTTATCCCCACCAGCATGGATTCAGAACGGGCCTCTCTACAATCACACAACTCATACAGACAATTCACAATTTTGCTAAGGCAACTGATACCAGGGAGCAGGTCGATGTAATAGCCATAGATTTTGCCAAAGCCTTCGATAAGGTGCCCCACAATAAGTTGATTTACAAGCTGGAAACAGTTGGACTTAATACCACTGTTATAAATTGGATTAAAGCATACTTAACCGATCGCAACCAGAAGGTAAGAATGGATGGTCATGTCTCCGATTCATACCGCAGGGATCTATTTTCGGTGTATATCAATGACATTTCTGCTATCATGGAGCCAGGTGTAAAAGTGAAACTGTTCGCGCATGACTGTTTATTTTATTCTACAGTATGAAACAAGGAGGACCAAGTTAAAATTAACAGATCTTTACAGGCGTTGAGCGAATGGTGCAAGAAATGGAATATGAAAATTAATTATTCTAGATCTACATACACACATATTAGTACAAAGAAGTACCGTCTTTCGTTTTCATATACCATTGGAGATAAGTGCTTAATAAATACTGCTCAATTTAAATATCTAGGATTAACGATATCGCAACATTTATCCTGGAACAAAAACATAAACAATGTTTGTTCAAAGGCATACGCGAAAAAAAACTAGAGGGTGCAACACCCGATGTGAAACTTACTGCGTACAAAACCTTTGTGAGGCCAGTTCTTGAGTACGTGTCGGTGGTGTGGAGCCCTCATCAAAATTATCTAAAGAAACAATTAGAAAGAATTCAGAGGTACGCCGTGCGATTTATATGCTCCCGGTATCGAGGGACAGAGTCAGTCACGGAAACGCTTCCTTCTTCTAACCTGCATCTGTTAGAAACGCGCAGGCGGAAGAATCGTCTGAAGCTATTATTTCATATAATAAATGGTCAAGTAAATATTAACAAGGAAGTACACTTACTGCCACCAGGTAAACAGAGCTCCAGAAGGAACCACAACAGGACACTCACACCGATAGGTTCAGATACTCCTTCTTTCCGGACGTAATTGAAATATGGAATGAATCGCCGATGTGTGTTGTCAAACAGAACGATTTGTCCAAATTTGAACAGGCCTTGGAAGACTATCTGTGCGAGTGTACCGCTTGACCTTGATGTAACCGGTATTTGTGTATTGTGAATGATGTTCTTTTCTGTTTTTATTACGTTGCCCTCTCTGTAAGGACTCTTGCAAGAGAGTTGACAGTATTGTGAAATAAATAAATAAGAAAATTATAAACTGCATATACTAGCAGTGGTGTGGTATATGAAAAGAATGCTATGACAAATAGGTTTAGAATAACAGAGAGCTGAGCTAGTTGGTAAGTATTCATTCTAAAAAGACAGCGCGTGCAAACACAGACACAAGAAAGAAGTCAGGACACCACAAACGCCGACTAACAACTGAAGAGACGCACAACGGCTGAAAAGAAAGAAGGCACGAAAACTTATCTGCGCATGCCCATGCAACAGGCGAACCTATCAATCTGGCACGCGCGGTGGTCTACGTGGAAGATAACTGTTAAGACATTTGATTTCATCTTAATGCAAGTTAATCGACGGTTGGCTCATGCATGCACTACCACTATTCTCGATATGCCATGCTTCAATCATCATCATCTACATCATTCTACAAGCAAGTGTTCGGAACAGCAATGGGAGTGTCGGTGTCAGCGTCTTGTGCCAATATCGCATTGGAAGCCCTTGAAGAAAAAGCCCTCGCAACGGTCCAGCCTGCACCGAAATTATTCCTGTGGTACATAGACGATTGTTTTTTATTATCCGCCGTGAAGATGTCTTCCCTTTTCTGGAACACCTGAACTCATTCCAGAGCACAACTGAGTTCACCGTTGAAGAAGAAGTCAACGGTCGCTTGGCTTTCCTGGACGTTGACGTCGCACGTACTGCATCCGGCCTTTCAACAAGCGTTTATTGAAAGCCTACGAATACAGGGAAATATCTCCACTTCGATTCGGCTCATCCCATTGGTCAAAAACGATCTGTTGCATCGGCACTGTTTAACCGCGCACACCGATTGTGTTCTACTTTCGACTCACAGAGAGCTGAGTTGGAGAGAGGGACGCAGGACTTGATCGGCAATGGCTACCCCAGTCGTTTTATAAAAACTGAAGAAAGGCGCGCAGCTGACCCCTCTGCCAGGGCAACGACAACGAAGAAGCGGGCTGCACTCCCCTGTGCACGAGGCGTGGGCGAGTCCCTTTCAAGAATATTCCAAGATTACGACATCCCCTCAAGCAAGCTGAAACCACAACTCGTTCGAGTCAAAGACCGCCTTGAGAAGGAAAGATACCCTGGCGTCGTCTACAAAATTCCGTGCCAAGATTGCCAGGCATGCTACATAGGCGAGACTGGAAACTTTAAAAGAAGACTGCAGCAGCACCGTAATGACGTAGCCAAAAGGCACACGATTTTGAACGCCCTGGCAGAGCATTGTGAAAAAACTGGACACTGTCTTGATTGGCAATCGGCTTCCATCATCGAAAAAGAGAAAAAGTTATCATATTGCCGGCTCATCTGATCTTTTTTCATACAATCTACTACTAACACAATAAATCGGACATGGGGTCCACTCCCTGAGGTATAGACGGTTTCGCTGTTTGTAAACAAACTGGCGTGCACCGAACAGCCTGCCCAAGAAGACTTCCGGTGCGCTACTTCCGGTAATACCTTTTCAATGGTCCCGGCTGTATTTCCTGGTGTGTTTGAGTTTGTTGATCTATTATTTCTGGCGCATTCCTTCAGAAGTGTTTAGAGCGATGTCTAGCGTCTACATGAAGGGGCTCGACGACGTCGCACGGGAGGGGTACAAGCAGAAACTGCAGCCGTGAGGATCCGCTGGATAGAGAAGTCGTGCAATTAGAATAGAGAAGTCGTTTAATTCGGCTTTTCGACAGGAGCCAAAAACCTACCTTTTATCACAGCCGCGGACATATTTATGTATATTCGTCTAGGCACACAACCTCACGATAAAACGCTTAATACTGCGCCTGTGTCACGCCGGGCACTCTTGATAGAGATCGGCACCGGTCGGAATCGCCAGCAATCCGACGTTTTCGGTGTGACTGAGATAATATAGATGAATATACTCATGTGATGACGTCAGGTGCGGCTGAGTCAAGCGAACTACAACAGTTTACTCACGAGTACAGTATTCAGGAATCCAACTTTCAAGTTAACCCGCCTACATATACTGCACACTCACACCGAAAGATAATTTAGCTAGAGTTGGACGATGTCGATTGGCGGCAACAAGACAGGTACGTGATGAGTCATTTGCTCTCACTGATACGAACCCATTCGCAGGCATCGCTCTCATAAAATGCAAACGCAACGGCAACAAAACATGGGCACCGCGACGTACACTGTGCGGGAATTCATGTTGAGCGCGGCTGCTTTGGTGCCCCGCGTGTTGCTTCGAACAGTACACATCACTGATGAGGTTCCAACTTCAGGAAACACCTTTAAGGTGGATTTTCTGCGTTAGCCAGCTTTCACATCTTGCTATCCACTTCAGGCATCAGCGTACTTATATGCCACGGATGGAAGATGATGGCGTTCGACGTGTTCTTTTTAATTGGAAACCTTCGACTAACGTCTCAGCATCGCCTCTGTGCCATTAGAGTATGCTTTGAACTTTACTTGCCTTTCATAAAGTGGGCAGAACAAATCTACGCGCTTTTTATGGGAATCCAGTTTTCTCGCTTGATCGCTGCAATCCAGCAGGTGCTCTTTCTGCCTTCATCTCTCGGGAAACAGAACGTTTTGACTTGCGATAGCAAATTAGCTCCGTATCGCAGACTGCATCCTGGCACTACAGGGCAGTGCCCGAGTCGCGAGCGCTTCATCGGGATAATTCTATCAGCAGAAAAAATCGAAACACGAACAGCCGCGGCCAGCAACGCAGGCTAAAACCACGCTAAAACAAGGTAAACAGGAAGTTTTCTAGGGCGAGTTTCCGGTCAACGCACAACGTTGCCAGAGAACGGCAAGCGCTGGCGAAACCGTCTATACGCAAGCGCGTTGCACTTTTCGACGCATATACGAGGGGCGTTCAATAAAGATTTCCCCTCACCCACTTCCTGGGGATGGAGAGCAACGAAAGTTTGCAGATTTATTAGTCCTTTTCTACATAGGTGCCAGCCAGGGACGCACACTTCTCCCATCTTTTTATGCAACTGTAAACACCTTGCTTGTAGGAGTCGACAGGTTGCTGCAAAAGCCATGTTGTGACTTCAGAAATCAGAGTCTCATCATCTGGAAAATGCTTGCCCTTCAAATATGACTTCATTGTTGGAAAGAGGTGGAAGTCCGATGTTGCGAGGTCGGGTGAATAAGGGGAATGCGGTAGCATTTTAAAGCCGCAGGAGCGTGCTTCCATCAACATGCGAGTTGTGAACTGGGGCATTGTCTTGCAGAAGGCGGACACCTTTGGTGAGCATGCCACGTCTCTGGCTTTTGAAGGCCTCCCGCAATTTCCACAGCAGTGAAGCATAGTATGCCCCAGTAATCATGGCACCCTTTGCTAGGAAATCCATCAAGACTACTCCGTGCTGGTCCCAAAAGACTGTGAGCATGACCTTGCCAGCCGAGGGCTGGGTGTGTGCCTTCTTTGGAGGCGGTGAGACCAAGTGCTTCCATTGCGTCGACTGGACTTTAGTCTCCGGATCATAGTGATGGACCCAGCATTCATCCTGTGTAATCAGTCTATTGAAAAAGTCCTGATGGTTTCCATGGCACATGGTCGAAAGAGCCTGGGAGCATTCGACTCGTTCCTGCTTTTGGAAAGGTGTGAGCAGCCGGGGAACCCAGCGAGCGGATACTTTACGAATATGAAGATGGTCCTGAATGTTTTTTTCCATGGACCCCACACTAATCTTGACATGTTGGGCTAGGTCTCGAACGGTAACGTGGCGATTTTCCAAAATGGTGGCCTCCACTTACTGGATGGTGTGTTCATCGACAGCGGAGTGAGGTCACCCTGCAATCGGAGCCGCTTCCACCGAAATCAGATCCTATTTGAATTGACGATGCCAGTTCTTCACTACATCTTATGATGGGGAATCCTCCCCATAAACCTCTTTTATCTCATCGAACGTCTCCCTTGGAGTGCTGCCTTTCAAGTACAGGAACTTGACGGCTGCTCTGTATTCCACTGCATCCATTATCACACCTCACACCACTTCAGCACCTCTAAAAGAAAAACCGTCATTAGTTTAGAGTTACACATCGGCACGTGACCTACAGTGACTTATGCCATTGCACATGCGCAGTTTCAATATCCTGCTATAACTAGAAGTGAGTCAGGGGAAATCTTTATTGAACGACCCTCGTATAATAAAGACCACCATGCATTCGTTCATTGTGAACAAGGCACCCGTACTGGGCGCCGAAACGTTAATTCTGTTGTTTTATTTTAGTTGGCGAGTGCACGTTTTTTTCGACCATGATTTTTCCTCGCCAGACGAGTTTTCGTCAAATCCTTGACTTTACAATCCTTACAATGAGCTGTGCATACTCTTAAGGATTATTCGATTCCATATGAATGTCAACTATCGAAAATCTCTTATCATTTGCTGGCATTCTAGCTCATGATGCAATGTTCATGAAGATTACAGCACATACAGAAAAAGGACCGAGAATGATACCAAAGGGACAAATATCGTGTGACCAAGAGGATGCCACTTCTGGGATTGCCACTGCAATCCACACTCTGTGGTGCCACAGACAGCACGGCGAGATCGGTGAATCTCGACAAGGCCTCGTGTGTCAGTGCTCGTCGCCATCGAAAATGAGCTTTTAGCACTTGACAAGACTTCTGAGTGGGTCATTTGACTGTTCCTTCCTGGTGGTGATATCTTGCCTTCTTGTGATGCTCATACATATGCAAGCTACCCACCCTCAATAATGAAGTGCTTCTTTTAGGTTCCTTCCTGTGTGTCCTTTCCAACTACTGACAAACAAAAATGGCACACGTGATACCTTGGAGACTGCCCACTCAAGCAAACAATCGGCTCATGTGGAGTTGAGATAGCAGGCTTGTGTGCAAAGCCCCGCAACAGTGGAAATTCAGCCCTTGTTCTTGGAATAGTCTTGGCATGCCGTGACTGAAGTGGTTGGCTATCACAAGGCCACCACAGATGTCACTGCTACAGGGGCACCAGTGGTGGCAATACAGTCTCCCATATTGCATGCAGCAAGTTGGTGCAACAAAAGAGCCCTCACAGGGCCAGCCGATGGAACAACAAAATTGTCTTCTTTGCCAGGCAAACAGAAATTTTTTTTCCATCAACTCCAAACTTGTGCAGGTTACACAAAAACTAACCAGTTACAGTTACTCCCACAAAAAATGTAACTGATTAGAGCAACTAATTACTGCCACCAAAAAAATCATTTGAGGGGTTATTGAATGTAACGGATTACAACTGTCTTCCGCAGGGCAGCAACTCAGGCAAGCTCTCTCTTGAAGCCTCCGTCTTCTTTTATTTTGCTCTTAATTGTCATTAACAATTACAGAGGTAAAATAATAAAATTCATGCCTGGATACTCCTCTAGGGCTGCTGACACATTTTCACTTGCAATTCCTTTACTTGATGTGGTGGAAAAGGCAGCATTCTAATGTGCATTGCTGCAATGGTTATGCTTGAAGCGTAACACTTTGCAGGTGGTGGACCCAACAGAGAAGTGGCTGTCGAGGCCACACCTGGTTCAGTTAGACTAGCCACGGCCGCTGGATAAAAAGCGCACGGGTACGGCCTGCCGCGTGCTCCGAAACCGGCGTGACGGGCCTAGTTTCCCGGAGCACCGCCACGGCGCCACCGGGCGGGGACGGGTTTCGCGGACGCCCGCAGATCACATGCGCAGCGCGCTTGCGGCAGTTATGCTTGGGCGCGTGTGTCTTCATGTGACGCCCGAAATCCTCTTCTAAAATTTATCTAGCGTGTGCACATCAGTTAATTACCAATATTTCTTGTTCATTCTTGCAGCGCTTGGGAATTTTTGTTCTTGCCTTGCCAAAGAAGCAACTTCGCGCACCGATCGCTTTTTGCGGAAGTAATCGCGTGGGCATATTTTTCTGGTATCCTAGAAGACCACAACTAACCAACCTGGAGGCGCTGCACTTTTCTTAATGCATCGAAATTCTTTATTTTGGCTCTGAGTATGTTGATATAGATTTAATCATTTCATTTAAAAAAAGTGATCTCAGAAACTGCAGCGGCCACTGTTTATTTGACACGAAATAAGATAAACTTCTTCCTTCCTCCAAACATGTTTATAGTACACATACGGTACGGTATCGCATGCAACTGCCATGAAATATTGCTTATCATATGTGCGACCATCTCATAGAAGGAGATTCGAGTCACTTTGAAATTTCAGTGACTACATCTTCAATACTGACAATTGGGCGAGCTGTTATGGATTAAATAATATGAAAACGGTCAGATGGAAAGAGTGATGAAAAGGCTGAAAAACACACAAACACAACTGCTTGCATTCCTGCGCTTTTCAGTAGTTCTGTTTCTTCCCCTTACGCCGTTTTCATGATCGTGTAATGAATTGAACAGTGAACATAAAATCTGGACAAAATGTGAGAAGTTATTTTATTTATTATCAATTCAGGGCTCATCCCTGCCAGCTGCAAACGGCGGCTTGTTGCGAACGTCGTTGAAATCCAGCGGCCGTGACACCACCTTCCCGTTTTCTCTTATCTCTCGTTTTTTTTTTAGTTCCCACCTTTCAGGCCGCGGCACCTTTGTCATCGATTCCGGTTGTTTCCGAACGCTGTCGCGCTGCGGTGGCGTGCGTTGCCCCGCAATGCCATGTGGTACTGATGTTGGTTGCCGTGAAAAGCACGTGTACTCCCTTTATTCAGAGAGTTGGGTTGTCTGTGGTCATTAGCGGTACGGGTCACAGACTCAAACTTACCTCAGCAAAACATGCGGAGACAAAAAAGTGCATAAAAGCGGCTGGTGGGCGACGACAAGATTTCATTTCAAACAAATATACGTGGCAGCCAGCACACACATTGCGAGCGACTCACAGGGACAAAGTTAAGGTGTGTCGCTTTTGACAGCTATACGGTAAAAAACAACAAAAAAGGGGGGGGGGGGAGGGCGGAGGTAAACGCTTTCCTTATACTCGTCTCTGTTTTCTTCTTATTTTTTATTATTTTGTTATGCCTCCAGCTTGTGAGCCCAAATTTTGGCTTCCCATGTCTACTTCCAGTCTGTGCAGACCATAAAACCTTTCGTTTTGGTCCTTTGACATTAGCCGCTGTACAGGCACTGGTGAATCTTCGTTGCACACGAACGTGATTGTCTTCTGGCAGTCTCCGTCATGTGGTCGTCACTTCTAATGAATATATAATTCCGCAGCCTTTTCAACAAAGTTACGAGGAGTGCGTCACTATATTTGTAGAATCCGTTAGTATCAAGCATCCGAAGCTGAATTACTTTTTGGCACAGTATCATGTATCAGACATCATGAAAAAGATTCAACGTATGTTTTTACATGCACTTCCTGTGTATAAAGAACATGAACGTGTTTGCCAGATGTTTCAAATAAATACCTGTCAAGCATTTTCAGAAAGGTGCTGAAGAAATGTCACGGAAATCAATATGCTAAAATAACAAACGATGCATTCATTACACGCACATATATATAACAACCACTTTTTCACACATTCAGCGCCATATAATGTTGCTACACGCATTGTGGAATATTCTTTCAGACACAAAGCAAAAAGTTAGTCCTGGAAAAAAAAAGTGCCAGGAGCTCGGCACGTACACGGAAACTTAAGTGGCTATTTAATCAGATTACACGAACGGACTCAACTGAATGCATGATATGTCGTGACTGCGATAGATGAGATGGAAAAAAAAACCGCTTGGAACAGCTGAGTGAGATCGCTGTTGCGACCACCACAAACTAATTTGCTGCGGCTGCTGCCCCAACGGAGCCGCCGGCACCCGTTTCCCCTTCCCCGCCCCGTCGCGCCGCAGCGGCCGCAACTGCAACTAGGGCCAACACGCGCTCTCCCATAGAAAGGCGCCCGACGCGGCAGGCCGTACCGCGCGCTTTTTATCCAGCGGCCGTGGACTAGCAATGTAATGTCAGCATGGCTGCACAAAAAATGTGGCATAAATGCAGGCATTGCACTCTTCTAGGCAGTAGAGTGTAATTGATCCACAAAAAGAGATAATTCAATAAACTACAGAACCACCAAGGTTACATGCAACTCGTTGCTTACAGGCTCCATCTCACTTGGAGCGCACTGCAAGGTGCTCCCAGTTTTTCCTCAACATCACATAAAACTATTTTTCAACTCTCATCTCAAACACAATTAACATCAGGGAAATGATGCCAAAAACATAAACCATCGATTTTGCAAAATCCGCGGCACTACCGGGCATTTTACAATCCCAAAAATTAGGCACACAATGTCAGAGAACACAAGGTGGCATTAATTTCTTTTCTTTTCGCGTGTTCCTGCAGTTGCGCTCCAGCACATTTATTGCTTCCATGCGCATTCAGTGGCCGGCACATGCAACACATAACGGGCGGCACGAACACCCTTGCACCAAAAAGATGGACGCGCCAGCGACGCTCACCTGCTGTCCTCCGGCCCGGTTGGCGCCGCGGAGCCTGCCGGGATCGCGGAAATGGCGGAGGAAGGATCGATCGAGGAGCGCGCGCGCGGCCTACGCGGAGCGGGCGCCCTCTCGGGATGAACGGGAACCGCGCAAACAGGCCACGCATACGACTCGCGCAAGTGCGCTCCCCAGCTGCGCGCAAAGGACCGCAAATAATGAACGGCCGCCGGCGGCGTGTACCTGGTCCTCTTGGAGATGGAGAAGGGCTTGACACCGGCGCGGTTGGGCATCTGCGGCTCGACGGGCACAAAGCGGCTCGGCTGGACCCTGGGGCTAGACTCGGGCGTCGAGACGACCAGCCCTTCTTCGTCCTCGTCGTCCATCGGCGGAAAGGACAGCATCCTCCAGGAGAGCGTCGTCTTCGTCGTCGTCGTGGGTGCAGTACGTGGCACGTGACGAAACAGCAGCTGCCGCGTCAAGGGGTCATACCGCCAGGGTTCGCGCGTGTTGTGAACAAACCCGAAACGCGCGCCTCGCTAGCCATTCAGTACACCACATATCGTCTGTTGCGGTTACGATGTCGCAGTATTTATATTCAACCCGATTTCTGGTGCATCCCCGTACAACACCCGCTTCGGGTCAAGATTTAAAAATATTGCTTTCTGATGACGACCGATGCCGACACCAGCATCTTTCAAGCGTATTATGCTGGCTAGCACTGACAGCCCCCGGGTAGCCAGAAGCGGAAAATGAAAGGTCGCAGCGTGCAGATCCAGCAATAAGTTTTAAAAATCGTGGCCTCCGCGATCCGTTGCTGCGCGCTGCCGGAGCTCATCGGGGAGGCCACGAAAAAACGCTCGACGACGTTTTCCACTGTTTAAAGTTGAAACCACAAGGATTGTCCGTAATGCAGCTCGAACTAGAGCACTGCACGGGCCGCATTTTCCGGCCCGGGCCCGGCCCGGGCCCGCTTTACGAAGCCCGAGCCCAGCCCGGACCCGTGGTTCCAAGCCCGGCCCGGGCCCGGGCGTACTTGACCGTACCCAGCCCGAGCCCAGCCCGGGCCCGGGTGTACTTGACCGTACCGAGCCCGGCCCGGGCCCGTCGTTTCAAGCCCGGGCCCGGGCGTTCATTACTAAACTAATCCAGGGCGCGCTTGTTCATGACCAGACCCGACCCGGGCCCGCTAGAGGATCCCGCAATCAGACGTTCTATGAAACAAGACTCAAACTGAGGCTGCGGGTCCGTCATGAAGTCCCATTAAAGGTGGATGAAGACCCCAAGAGACGAAGCGGGCGGTCTTAGCGAATGAGCTTGGCCTCTCGTGTGCAAAGCGATTCTTAAGTCACTTTCGCCGCAGTACTTTGTTGTCATGCAGAAAAGCGTAGTAGGTATCGGAAGGGGCGGTCACGGGGCACAACACATCTGGCTCGTTAATTACACAAGCGCGCATGCACCGTATATTTACGAGTACAAGTATGATCGTTGACGTCTAAAAACTTTAATGGCAATCATTCGGAGCTGTTCATGACGTCGCTGCGGCCCTGAGAAACACTGAATCAAAACGTATGCCAACTTTCTTTTGTCGCATACTAATTTTCCATGTTTTCTAGTGATACGAATTTCGGATCATACGAATATTTTTGGTAACCCCGCGAGATTCGTATCACCGAGGTTTTACTGTATGTATTTTCTAATAAAGGAACACACCGCCTAATATACTTACGTATTGATGTTGCGCCTCAGATATGCGTAATATTTGCTTTTTGATCGACAATGTTGACAAGTATGAACGCAGCTACCAGTTCAAGATGGCTGGGCGCTCAGCAAGTGCTTAAACTTTGGCCGGGTGGCTGAATCGTGCGACACAGAAAGACCAAAATTACTGCGTATCCCAAGAAAGACTATCGTCTTTACTACTGAGGTACGGGGAATCCTCTGCAAACCAGCGATTATGAAATCGACGCCGCTTCGAACAGCGACGAGGCGGCGGCCGGAGACGCACGCTTGGGCCATGCTGCAGCTGCTAAGAACAGAGAGGACAGGCGCTTCTATAGACGTCAGACTCTGGAGTTTCCAAGACGTGTGGCGCCACCTGTCGGAGAAGTATTGAGTAGTGCATGACTCCCTCGCACAGTTTGCTATGGGACCAGGTGCAACTAGCCAGTGCGAAACAACGTTTGAGCTTAATATCGCGTGTGTTTGCGCATTTAACACACAGAACGAAAGCTGTGAATTGCTCTCCGCTAGTCGGACGCGCCACCGTACCGTCGTGAAGTGCTTGCCGGATCACTCGCCAGAACGACGGCGAAAACAGCAGCAGACGAGCCCCCTCCGCACGAAACGCCGCAAAAGACGCACTGTTGCGTTGTGAATTGCCACGGACGTAAAAGACTGAATAACAACGTTCAGTTTTACCGATTTCCATAGTTGTCGTACGAAGAAGAAAGGCGAGAGCGCTGAATATGGGATGTTGCGAGCGTGTTCGGTAAGCGAAGTACCCGCGTTCTCCACAGCCGGTCGCACGAGAAAGTGTGATAATGTTGCTCTGCTGTTGTTCTGCGTAGCCCTGATAGAGAACCGTGGTAACCTTGACTATGAAGCTCAGCAGAGGCTCTGACCGCGGTGCTTGTCGTGTAACACGAAGTGAGCAGCTAGAGGCAGTCTGAAGACGCGTGATACGCACACCGCGACGAGTTGGTCGTCACAACACATCATCGCGGACGTACGTTTTGAAAGCTCAGAGTTCTGGTTCTAAATGGCTAACACGTGCGCCATACAAGTAAATCGCAGAATGTTGGTCGTGACCACCTTCAGGTTTGTTTCGCCCGTGTCCTCCGCGGTTGCCTTAGCTATCTCGGAGGCCACGGTTTTGCCTTTGGTTGTACCCCGCGAAAGTGGACGCACGTATCCCCATTTGCAGTACACACAAACGGAAGACGACCATCAAGAGACCATTTGGGGATGCGTAATAAAACAGTCCAATGCACAGGAAGTGAGAGATGAATTTACGGAGAATGCAACTGCAAAGGCGAAAATCGCCGGCCCTTTCGTCCCTGATGAACGGAGTTTTGTACCACTGATCGTAAGATGCATAGCTAAGTAAATTGATCGTGTATGAACTTTATCGCTGTGGCATTACGTATATACCCGATTTTAACGCATTTAGGCGCTAGAGAACGGATGTCAGAGGGCTTGCCTCGAATTCGATGTCGTGTGATGCTCGCTTGTTTGCGAGTTGCAGCGCGCGGGAATAACTAAAACTTATTTTGCATTGTACTCGCAGTTCGCTTTGATAGTTTCCTTTGTTTCTGAAGCGTGGATTGGCGGAAGAAGCTTTCCAGGTCCTTGATTTTCAGGAAGCGCCTCGACACCAACGAAAGAGGAGGGATATATTGTGGCCTATGCACATTCGCTTGCGGACGGCTCTCTTTGCACTACCCAGTTTGTGCCAGGGCTGCGATGAGGGCGCTGGTGGCGGTGTTTTTCGCAGCGCCGCCTGGGCAGAGTCTGACGTCTATTCTGTCAACGCCTGCGCCAGCGCAGATTCCTCCGCGCGACCCTCTCCCCTTTATGCGCGCCACCGCCGCGGCGCGGCGCTGTGTTCTGACACTATCGTGCGCCTTGCCGGCATTAGGGTGGCTAGAATTCTAGCCACCCTACCGGCATGGCGAGCGCCCGCGCAGTGGCGCAGATGGGTGTGAGAACAGCAATACAGATTTTTTCACCACCTGTAACAGCTGCTCTGAGCTTCTTGAAGGACCAAGCAGGGCACACATGTGATACCAAGTTTGCAAATGTTGCACCTACAGTGGAGAATTATGACGAACATGCACAGGTGGTTCGTTCTAATGGATGTGAGCAACTGTGAGCAGCATATTCACCAGAACAACCCGGACACCAGGCAGTTTTCAGACGCAGAAGGTCCCAGACTTCACTGGCTGGAGCTCGTCTTTCTCGAGTACCTCGACATGCTAAAGAAAGCTAGTTCACCCGAAAATTTTCTCAGCCATGCCCTAGTTTTCACCACAGTTTCCAACGTGCAATGCATACAGTTTCTGCTGAATGAGTGCGACATCACGTTTGCTCACAAGGAAATTCTCAAGCGATCCGATAGAATCATTGTTTGCCGTTGCAATGACGTCATGGATGTGAGAAGTGCTGTTTCTGGACTAGAAAAAATTTTGAAGACAGGAATAGTCGCATCATCCGACAGAAGCAACGTCAACAGCTCTACTTCCTACTACTCTTCCCGGGCTGTTCGTGGAAGTGAGGGGCACGCAACAAACGCTGCGAGAAGTTTGCTTGTCATCGAAGCCCTTTTTTGCCGACTCCCGATATGACAGCCATATAGCACTTGTTGGGGGCTACACAGCTCGCGCAGTGAGCGGAAGAAGTGCGTGTGAGAACTGTGTCTTTAGTTAGGAAAGCAAAAGGAAACTCTGCTGTGGATGGGTTGATTTCCCCCCAAGACAGGGGTGGCCTCTACTACCCGACACAAGAACTCATTACAGTTCTTTATGGACTGAAGAAATACGTGGAGATAATGCTGTCAGACAGAAAAGCCCTTCTGAAACCAATGGAGCAGTGTTTGCAGCACAGTGTCAGTGCACAGGCTTGCCTGTGTTGAAATGTAAAAGCTGCAATGATGACCAGAGAGAGGCTTTTGTGAAAGCAATATGCAAAAAATTTATGAAGCCCCTATTTTCAAACCATGCATTAGACATAAGTGACAGAAATGCAATGGCTAAAATGTATCACAGCAAGCCGCTGTCACGTAAAGTACTGAAGCTTTGAAACGGCATCAGGGGCGTAGCCAAGGGGGGGGGGGGGGGTCAAACCCCCCCTGAAATTTTTCAGTTTTGCTTGCGTATATATATACACACACATACAAACGCGCGCACGAACGTACATAAAGTATGGTTGAACCCCCCCCCCCCCCCCGAAAAAAATTTCTGGCTACGCCCCTGAACGGCATATATTGGTTCTGTTCTTTGATTTTTTTTTAGTGAAGTGATTTGTGCATCTGTGTTCCTTCACTGTGCTATTCGAATTCGCGCTATCTAATATTGAAGAATATAAGCACTACATATAAGCTTAATGTGTTTGGTGTTGGTAACACCTATGTTGCTGTTGGCATCGTTAAGCAGCTGTAAACAACTGGTTATATAATACATGGGCGTCTCTTCAAAATATGTGTCCGTATATCATTTGCACATTTCTCTAGCGTCATTCCGCAACATTTCGCTCAATGTGAGAAATTGCGACACAGTCACCGTCCTGCGCATGCTTCGCATAACATCGATTCCCACGGTACGTGGGATCTGCCGAATTTTCTTTTTTCATAGCTTGAGCTGCTGCTATTTTGTATAGCTGTGATACTTACTTCCGTGATAAAATATATACATGTTCCCTTTTTTGTTTACAATTTTCTGGTCATTATGTGCATGAACCTGTAGTTGATCTTGCTTTGCATCGATGTTATTTCCTCTTTTATGTTGAAGGAATATCTATTCGTATTATCACATTTCTGTGATATTGCGTTATCTGCAGCACGCGCCAGCTCTTGGCAGAGAATTGCTTAGCCTGGCCTTTTGCTGCAGTGAATAAACATTGTGGTATTGTAGTTCCACTTTATTGACTTTTTATTTTCGTTTTTGACATTATTTTCACTCTGCTAAGCCCTACACACCCTGAAGCAAAAAATTTTCACAAAGTTGAGCGCTGCGAAGCTCCACAGAGCGACTGGCGCAGTGACTTTCTGTGGCGGAGCCGGCGGAGCGTAGTGTCAGAAGCTGGCGCCGCCTCGCGGCAATCCCGTAAAACACGGTGGCCGCGGGCGAACAATAGGATAGCGGCCGACGTGCCAGGCATCTCAAAGTATAGGAGGCGTTGATTCTGTCCACAAAAATAAGCAGTCCGGTGGCTAAACAACCACGGCCGGACTAGAAAGGCGCGCTAGCGTTCTCGCGCTGCTTTCCAGTCCGGCCGTGCAACAATAAACTATTTATTCAACGCAAATGGTCGGCCCGCTCACGCTAGCGGCAAGCCTGCCGCAACGGCGCGGTGCCGCAGAACGTCCGCCGTCGCCGCCCGCGCGAGAGCTGTCCAACCATAGCTACCATAGCCTCCTTGCACGGCAAGCTTCACCGGCGAGCCTCCGAAAAACATGGCCGCACTGCTAAAAGCGGTTGTCGTCCACCTCGAATCTATCAAGTGGCCGCCGTGCGCTCTGTCGCGTGTAAGCTCCGAACTGCTGCTTCCATTTGCTTTAGATTCATGTCCTTAAGCTTCGACAGCGAAGTATTCGTGCCAATTCGGCCTTGTTTTTGAGAGCCGTAGTCAAATAATCGATGCTGTAGGCTTAGCGAGTCGAGGTGGGCTCTTCCGGATGCTCGGAGGACATAGATTGCGCGTTTGTTAGTTGTTTCTAATCCTCCATAGCTGGCGCCACTTGGACCTGGCGCCAGCTTGGGGACACTTTATTTGGTTTTACGCGACGCTTTTTTTAAAGGGACTGTCTACCGCTCGGAAAAATTTTTTTGATTGTGGTGAAATTGAGAAGATCGTTCGTCACATCGGCGGCAACGAGCGCGCTTTCGTCCCATAAAAAAAGAATTATAATTTTAATCTGATGTTGAAAACCGTGAAAGAATGACCGCTAGCGTCACCCAACAGCAAAGTGATCGCAATTCCCGCAATCTATAGGTGTGACAGACTATCCACGCAGGTGGACTTATTTTGCTTAAAAACAAACATGTAGAACTTGAGAGTGTATTTTCCGCTCTTGAAACAGCTTTCGATTGCGTCAAAAAGTAATTTTTGCTGTATTTTCTTATCTCACGCGCCCAAAAAGACGCCTGGCGGCGCTGCCGACGCCGCCGCTTTCGAGTTCGTCAGCTTCAACATCCCGCGCTGGTTGTACCGTTACGCTGCACTGTCCTTAGGATGTCTCGCGCGTGCTGCGCTGTGAAGGCATGCATTTAAAATCGCTACATCAGTACAGGAGTTTCGTTACATCGTTTGCCTGAAAGACCGTTACAGAAACGTCTGTGGGAAGATTGCGGCAGCAGTGCTAAAATAAACGCATAGACTGCAATCATAGCAAAACGAGTGTTCTGTAATCATATAATAAGGCTTCATTAAACCGATGGTGCGCTTAAAACGACTGTTACATTCATTGCATTAGTGTTCAGAGAAATAAAAGAAATCCTACAGAAATGACATGTGCTTTCGGTTTTAAGTTTTACCGACACTACAATCGTCATCGCGTCCACCAACCAGTGTTGTGGGGCGTATTCACACCAATGGAAGAAGACCGAACGCAGATCGAAAAATTCTGTTTTAAAATTTTCTACTCACTTTCCAGAGAAACCGCTGCAAGGTTGGACACTTCAGACGGTATGCTTTCGAATGCGGTACAAAACAGAAAAGCGATGAAGGACGGTAGACAGTCCCTTTAATGCCGGACAGACTAAAACGCTCTACTGACTGCTGGAACCATGCCTGGCAACGACACGGACGACGTGCGCACTTCTAGCGTGAAAAACGCGGAGCCAAAAGCAAGCAGCTCGAAGCGTCCCGCGGCAGACGCAGACGACGCGGAAAGCCGAAAGCAGACGACGCGGCCACGGTGTTAGAAGTATTATAGGTGGACTTACGGCGCCTCCGGAAGCGGCGAACTTCTGTCCGCGGTTTGTGGCGTCTTGTTCACAGGGCCCTAGATGGCGCTACACTACTGGTGGCTCAAGAGCGGTATCAGGCGTGGTCGCTTCGGAGCCGCGACCGCCCCTCGAAATGAATAAAAAAACTGTGCGTTCGCGCTATAACGAGCGCAAAAATAAATAAATAAATAATAGCTTCGAATAAATCGAAATTTGGACGATACAGCCGCTACCTGTTGAATATGTTGAATTTGCCACCGCGAAGGTTGGCGGTGGCAAATTCAACATATGCTTTCCACATTCGGACAATTAAAGATATGACAGTGACGTCACGCTGAAATATGACAAAAATTAGTTCTATCTGTAGAAGTATAGTTTAGATAGTTAGAAAAAATACCGCATTAGCCGTAGTATTACAACAGAAAATGCACACTGTCTTTGCTGTCGCGAACATTCGAAGTAATTTGCGGTCGTTGATCGCGGATAAAAAAATGTGTCACGAATACGACTGTTTAGCTGGTCGTGCATAAAATACTGAATTTTAGCGAATGCCAGCAGCTAAGTTTGAGGCACCGACGAAGGATATGAAAAAGCATCCTGGTTTGGCACTGCGAGAAGGGGATCCATTATGAATGGTGGATATATGTTTCCGATTCTTCTCTGTTGCCAACTGAGGAATATATTTCACTGTTTATGTCTCGCATAGTCACCCGAAGACAGCGTTACTACTTCGTCTTTCAAGGAACACGTCGATCGCGGTGTGCGGAGTCTTTACGAGCGTAGCCAGTCAACCGCGATGGTACACCGGTTACGGTACTCGGCTGCTGACCGAAGTTCCCTAGTTCGATCCCAGCCGCAGCGGTCGCATTTTGATGGAGGCGGCGTGCTAGAGACCCGTGTACTCTACGATGTCAGTGCATGTTAAATAACACCACATTGCCGAAATTTGTGGAGCTCTGCTACGGCGTCCCTCATAATTAATCATAACGTGGTTTCAGCACGTAAAACCCCATATATTCTCATTGTTAACAAGCGTAGCTTTCGCACGGAGAGAGAAAGACTGCAAACGCACGTAGGTGTTAAAAAAAACGGGCCAACTCACGGCGTGGATGAACTCAAGACGATGAACTCAAAACGAACTCAATACTTCGTCGGCACGGCGTCATTAGCCAGAGCCGCCTTTCGTGATGTGCTCACAAGAACGTGCCCTTTGTACACTGCTTCCCACGTCTTCGTTATGTACCTCGGCTCGAAGTGCTTCTCGCACACGTAATCAGTCGACTGCAGCACGCGGTCCTTGCGCGGAATCGCATGGCGCCAAACATTCAGGCGTTCCGCATCTCAGGGTGCAGAAAAATCGACTTTTCAATGCAGGTCTTGTACACAGAGTTGCACCGCGGCACAAAACACTTTTTGCCCATTTCACGGCTTTCTCACTCGAATAGCATGACCTGCCATCGCACAAAAAGAATTAAACGAGGAAGCAATGTGGCGACAACTGCTTCGTCACCGTGGCTTGGTCGGAAGAGAGGCCGGCGCGCGCCGCTGTGAGCCTCTTGACTGCTCCTGCCATCTCGCGGCGTGACGGCGCGGAGGAACCGAAGTTCGACGCAGCGAGCGCACGGCGCCGGTGCTGCGTCGTTTCACCTGTGCTTCTAACACCGTGGACGCGGCGCGCCGTAGTCACGGCAACCGCTCCTCCATCGCTGATTGGCCACACTGCGACCGGCAAAGAACGGCTGACGTGCGCGAATGAAATCAGAACGGCAAACGGCGAGCTGCCGTGCCGCTACCGTGAGCGGGCCCTTAAACTGCTCAGAATTCCATACGCGTCTGCCGATGATGCCATTACGCCGGGCTCGCCTTCTTTCACACCAGTGCCTCCTCGCACACACACGCTGTCGGCGCACTGCGCGTCTCGTCCTCTAGCCAGGCGCAGCCGCCGTGCCAGGCGTCCGTGCTGGCGCGTGTCGCCCATGCGCAATCAAACTCACAAGAACAGCTGTGGGAATCGAGCGCGCCCTCCACTTTGGCGCCTCGTTCCCCAGTTAGCGCGTGTGCTGGCCCCGCGCGGCTCGAGCGCCGGGAACCGCCGTTAATCGGCGACATGGCTACCGTGGCTACGCCGCCAGTCTAGCTGGTCTAGCCACCCTAGCCAGGCCTTTCTGCCTGGTCCAGCTAGCCATGCGTCGGTATTCCCCGCACGGCGCCACGTGTCCGGAGATGTCCGGAGAATGCTCGCCGCACATTACGCTAGCCTACGTCACTGCGCTTCGCCGGTCCTCATTGGCCGCCAGTGACAACCCCCTCTTCCAGGAGCTCGCTTCTGTCTGGCGCTGGCTTGCCGCGCGAGATGCTGCACGCGAGGTTGACGCGCTGCTCTGGCAGACGGCTTCTCGCTCGTTCGCTCGACTGAGATCGTCGACGTTATCGTTACTTGCGCATCGTCACTGTGGGCCTGGGGCGTGGCCTGAACACGTCATTGTACTGTCGATGTCGCAGGGTGCTGAATGATCAGTCGAAGCTTCGCACGCTGTTTGCCCTCAAAATAAAATAACTCGTACGTAACGGACACAATTCATACATCGCTCAAAAAACTTACCCTATCGAGTGAAGGCCACATCTCGAGGTTGAAATTTTATGTGACTGCTCCTTAAAGTTTTTTATGCCTGTACTCCACTTGGAATTACAGCCTTCCAGCGCCGAGGGAGAACAGCGAAGCGCCTTTTCGAAGAAGCTGAATGAACCCCGACGACCAACGCTCACCGTAGGCCTCCAAAACAGCACGTCATACGCGAAACGCAACGACAGCATAAAAATGTTCGGAACCCTTCTCAGCTATCTTTCCATTGCTCCATGCCAGAAATTGGACCTCAGCAGCGCAACGCTCGAGCTGCTAGAGGCAACAGCGACGGTCGTGCGTACGCGAAACGGTGAAATGTGGCAACTCGATAAAAGATTATATCTGCACATCAGAAACGGCTCATCGCCGACGAAGCACACGAACATACGCAAGTGAGCGGCGCTCCTTCGAGGGCCCATTTGTGTGCACACGCCGGGTTTTTTCGCGAATTATGCGGCCCAACGGGAGCTTCGCTTAAAAATGCGGAACCCTGTCAACAATCTGGGTGGTGACGCATGAGACCCAAGGAATCCCAGCAGCCTTTGCACGAGACTGTTATTGAGCTCGTATTGGCCTCGAGGCCCACCACTAGAAACGCCGGCGCCACCGTCGGCGTGACGTGCTTGGCAGGATCACGTGGTTTCAGCGGCCGCGTCGGCTGCTTGTGGCGCACTGCCGCGTGCTTTGAAAACGAATTTCAAGTCCCACATGCGCTGCGGTCTGTTCAAATTCGGAAGGTTTCTCTCATTTTCTACTCAATTGAAACCATTGTAATAGAGTGGCTGCCTCCGAAGGCGACGAACATATGGGGCTCTACCGCTCGGTGCCGCAGTGCCGCGCTTACGCAAAGGAGCCCAGTGTCAGCCTGCACTGGTAACCGCGGGACAAGAAACAGCGTGAAGCATGGGTTGTAAAGCTAAGAACCGGCAAGTAGCCATACGCTACGAGTTTTGTGTGCAACAAGCACTTCCGCGGCGAAGACTTTTGTTACTGCGTCGGGCCTGCGATGTTCGGTGAGTAGCAGACAGCGCACACTGAGACGATGGCTCGCGCGCGCTTCCCGCCTGGAAATGATGCTTATCTGCCACAGGATGGTAAAAGCGCTACCTTTTACCACGTGCGATGCCATCTCAGAACCCTCCAATGCGACCTCTTGATCGTCGGCCCCGTGCTCAGCGTCCACAAAATCGGCTGCAGATGCGCAAGTCATTGTTTAGATACGTTAAATTAAAAAAAAAAACGCACAGGGTCCCTTATGCATTCGTTACAGATGACTAGAAGGCGAAAGCCATCTTCTTGTCAGTCGATGTACTGATTCTCCCGCGCCCCCCTCCAAAAGCGTTCTGCGCCTAACGCGGTTTTGCACGGCCTCCGTGACCGATCACGGAGGCAATGCAAAGTGACCATGACGTGTGAATACGTCATCATGTGACGTCACATTATGTGACGTCATAATGACGCTACTATGCGATCTGTGACGTCATGATGACGTCATATGGTGACACCATCACGTGACGATTATTTTTTGCATCACTCGTGTTGACGACGCCGACGGGCAACCTTTTCGTTTGATGAGGCATGCATTGCTTCATAAGCTACATAAATTTTGCATTGCCTCCGTGATCGGCCCACCGGCCAACCCCATGTATTTTCTTGGAGCCTCATTTATTTACGTGGGAAAGATGCCACCCTGTTGGCGTTAGACACGACACTGCTGCCAAAATTGCTGGGGTGCTCGCCAAATAATTACTATCCTGTTTTGCGGCTGCTAGTTGCTGCAATAACTTCTATTTTATTCACCGCTATTTCAAGTTCATGTGGGTCCTAGTTCACAGCCGACGTTTGCAGAACAAGTCCGGCAAAACGTTACTGTATTTTCTTTCTTTCCCTAGGCGTCGCATATGCTACTACATGCTCGGTCTCGTAGACTGGTTCTTCTTCCACCAGCAATCTCGAAGTGGTGAAGCTTTGGTCTATGAATTTGTTGATGACAGAGAGCGGCAAGTTCACTGGAATGCAAACGGAACGATAATTAAGGAGCATTAAAAAAAGGCGTCGCATTTGCTCACGTTTTGTGTGAGCACCAAACGAAACGAATGCGCTGAATAAAGAAACAGAAGCAGCGGCATTTGCCCGCTGAGAAGACCGATCAATACGCAGTGCGAGACAACTTGTCAAATGACATTGAAACGTACCCGAATTTAGACCGAAAAAGAAAAAAAAAACACTGAATCGTCGGGACGGCAGATACAAAGTTGCCATGCGCATCGAAGCCGCAGTTGTAAGGAAATTGTTTTTGAACTGCTCTGATAGCGTCCGCGCAACAGTAGTTGTTTGTTTACTCACAAATTCTCATATTTTGCGGCCTAAATTTCACAGCGCGGTGCCAAAACGCGCTCGTAGCAAAAGCGAAACCATCAGTACGAACATACATGCAGACGCTCATACATGCAGAGGCACCGTCAGTCGTCGCGAACCCGTGCGATCGCTGGCTTGAGGCTTCTTTCTGTTATGCTCCGTTTGTTTATACATGCAGTCTACTCTAACGAGATATTTCACATAGTTTGCACTCAGCGAGTCACTATCTTTCACGCAAGAAGCCGGTTCAGGGGTCTCCAACGCGGTGACAGCGTGAAGCGGGTGCTCGGTTTTCTGCAAAGAGACAGCGACTGGAGACTATCTTGTGCTTTCAGTTCGTCGAAAATGATTATTTTGACATTAAAGAACACAGTTCATTTCGAAAGTACTTACAGAAATGCCCTGGAGGGCTTCCGCGAGGTGTTTTTGTAGAGCGCCGACAGCAAAACCTATGGGGAGCGCGCCGGCGGTATCCTGCCTAGCACGCAATCGAGGCGCGTCCGATAGAGGGCGACTCCGTAACTCCTCGAGGCCAATAGCGAGGGCTCCCGTGTAGCACAACATCTCGACGCCCCGACAACGAACACTGGTGGCGCGGCGATGTAACGTCACGGCAAGTAGTCGCTCGGCCGAGGATCGCCTTTTTCTGCGCCCGCCGCGTAGCGCTCTTTCGCGATACGGTGGTGATTACTGCTCATTCTTGCGATGCAAATCTCCCAAGGTAGAAGAAGTTTGCACTAATAGCGAAAAGTTAAGCAAGCTGTAGAAAAGGGTGTGGCTATTTCGCGCAAAGAAATCACAAGGGTTAAGGGGAGCGCAAACTTTCGACTGTTTATTCCAAATTTACTGCAGTAGTATATATTGTGGGAATCGAGCGCGCCCTCCCCTTTGGCGCCTCGTTCCCCAGCTAGCGCGTGTGCTGGCCACGCGCGGCTCGAGCGCCGGGAACCGCCGTTAATCGGCGACATGGCTACCGTGGCTACACCGCCAGGCCTTTTTGCTTGGTGCCGTTGTCAGATGGGAGGAGACGCGGCACCCGGAGGCGCTTTGTCCCAGAGTTCTACGATACTCATCAACCCATCATCATCCTGCGAGCCATGCGTTGGTCTTCTCCGCACGAGCAACGTGTACGGACATGCCCGGAGCATGCTGGCGCCACCACGTGACCACGCTAGCCCACGTCACTGCGCAACGTCTGTCCTCATTGGCCGCCAGTGACAACCCCCTTCCCCTTTGAGCTCGCTTCTGTCTGGCGCGGGCTTGCCCTGGCTTGCCCGCGTGAGATGCTCTCAGGCCAGCACGAGAGGTTGACGCGCTGCTCTAGCAGGCGGCTTCTCGTTAGTGTGCTCAACTGCTGCCCTTTGTGTGATAGTCGTAGTGCCGCTGGCAAGCGTACTCGATCGGTCTTACGGAGCTCCCTTTACGGCCTGCAAGCCCGTGACTGTCGTACTGTGCTGGATCTTGGGTTAATAAACCCGTGTTGTTTGTTGACATCCTGCCTCGAGTGCCTTTTCTGCGCCATGCTGGAGAGTCGACGAACCCGGCTGTAGCGTCTTTGTTCGCTGCGGCAGTGGAGAACGTCGCGTCCCTTGCCGGTCGCCTCGTAGGAATGGAATAAACATTTTATTCAAATGGCAAACTAAGGTTCCCGTGGTTGGAGCCCCTATTCCAGGGCCCCACTGGCCCGAACGGCTCGCTTGGCCTGGTCCAAGGTTGCCTGCTGGCTTCCCAAGTCCTGCCGGGTGAGTCGCACCTCCCACGACCTATCGAATTCGTTGCGTGTGATGAGTGGCGAGTTGCCCTCTGCTGGTCTTTGTCGGCAATTCCAAGTGATGTGAATGAGTGTTGGTGTGTCGCCACACCAAGGGCAGCGGTCAGCGTATTGGGACGGCCGCATTTTACTGAGTGTGTGTATGTTCGGATATGTGTTTGTCTGTAGGCGTCTCCAGTCCCTGGATTGCCAGCTTGTGAGTTTAGGGTGGGGTGGCGCCATTGTCTGCCGCGCCCGTCTTTGGCTCTCGAGGATATCTCGCGGCAGCGTAGGTATGAAGTAATCCGCCCGGGTCGGCATGTCGTAGGGTAAGCGTCTCGCAAACCTATCTAACCTATCTCCACAATATATGCAAACGCATGCGCAGAAAGCAAGGCAAACATCGAACATATAACGTTTTGTGTAAAATTCAGATTCTGGGGAGAAGCAGGGACAGCACTGCTCGAGAACTGTTGGAAGCTTTTCACATAAAAGCACGAGGTTTATTATGCATTAGTGACACTTCATTGTTCCTTTCGCAGGCATGAGAGCACGTTCTTGCATCGCAGGTTGTGATTAAGATGGTATCCGATCGTTCTAAGCCTGCCCTTTTGTCGAATGTCTATAACTATGTATTGCATTGCACAAAACGTTATCTGTTCGATGTTTGCCTTGCTTTCTGCGCATGCGTTTGCATATATATACTACTGCAGTAAATTTGGAATAAACAGTCGAAAGTTTGCGCTCCCCTTAACCCTTCCCTTGTGATTTCTTTGCGCGAAATAGTCACATCCGTGGCTTCTGAAAGAACATGAACCGACTAGCCCAACAACGTCTGCTTCTGGAAGCTGTAGAAAAGTTTGGATAATACAGCTTATAGTGGGCAAGACATTCTTTGTTTTCACCATGCCCTCCACAAGACATCGGTGCAAAAAAAAATTTACGCTTCTAACTTCATTACAACTTGGCGAAGACTCCACGGTTAGAACACGCGTCCCGAAGAATTGCAAATTAAATTAGGACATTTTCAATTCACTAACTACATTGCGGTTTATCGTACAAGCTATGTCTGCCTCTGCAGATTATCTAGATGACTTGACAAAGTTGCGCTTTCTGCTACAGGAGACTTTAGATGAATCTGTCTATCGTAAAGAATCACTTAATACATCCGGAGCAAAATAATACTGCCACGCACACAATGGTTTCGGAAATGCTGAGATATGCTTGCATTATATGTAAACATTTCTTCTCAACACTCGTCGGGGATTATGTGGCCGTATACCCTGATTTGCATGAACTGCTGGTCCGATCAACCGCCGGGTCACAAGCGGTAATGTTACATTCACATGGGAGCACTGTTGATAGCAATCGCCTGAAAGTCGAACGTTCTGAGCTGTTTCGATGGCGCTCTCGTGGTCCACGTATTTATTAATTAAACGTCCTTCACCTTAATGAGTCAATTAATGGTCTCGCACGCCATAAAGGTTCATGATGCTCAGGGGTATATCAACTGCAAGGAAAATTAATTTACGAGCTGGCTATCTAAACTGGTACTTATACAAGTGTAACAGCGCCGTTGCTGCGATGCTGCATGAAGACACAATCGGACAGCAATAAGGAGTGTCCGCAATTAACCTCAACTTGTTTATGTTGTGAAATGAAGCCCCGAAATTATTGCGAGGAAAACGTGAAGCTAAACAACATGAGTGAGCGAGTACACAAGAAAAATTCGGCAGATCCCACGCACTGTGGGAATCGATGTAATGCGAAGCAGCCAGCAAAGAGCTGCATACATCACCTTGTTTGTCTTTGAGCCAAATGAAATCATTCATGCCATGGCATCTAGTCCACCATATATCGCATGTTTGCCATGCACGCATGCATGCAGAATCTAGTGTACGCCATGCCAATGAAACGCATATTCTGGTATATAAATGCATGACCTGTCGTTTATGTTCATCACGCACTCGTGTCATGCCATACCAATTTTGGTATATATCACGTTAACACAACGGCCGGAAGCGCACCATGACAGTGGCATGTAAATCATACCGTACATGACATGCATAACATGATTCGCATGTTAAGACCTCTCATTTATGTTCGTCATACAGTCACATCGCGCAATACCAATTTTGGTGTATATCAAAGGAGCGAAATGGCCGCGAGTGCACCATGAGTAGAGCATGTAAATCATGCCATACATGACATGAATATTATGGTTTTTCATGTTACCACCTGTCACTAATGTTCATCATACAGTCACATCGCGCAATACCAGTTTTGGTGTATATCAAGCTATCGAAACGGCCGCGAATGCACCATGAGCGTGGCATGTAAGGCATGACATACATGGCATGCATGTCATAGTTTTCATGTTACCACCTGTTATTCATGTTCTTCATACAGTCACATCGCGCAATACCAATTTTGGTGTATAGCAAGCTAGCGAAATGGCCGGGAATACACCATGAGCGCGGCATGTATATCATGACAAACATAACCTGCATGTCATGATTTCCATGTTACCACCTCTCATTTACGTTCGTCATGCAGTCCCGTCGCGCAATACCAATTTTGGTGTATGTCAAGCTAACGAAGCGGCCGCGAATGCATCATGAGCGCGGCATGTAAATCATGACATACATAACCTGCATGTCATGATTTCCATGTTACCACCTCTCATTTACGTTCGTCATGCAGTCGCGTCGCGCAATACCAATTTTGGTGTGTCAAGCAAGCGAAACGGCACGAGTGCGTCATGAGCATGACATGTAAATCATGTCGTGCATGTCATGCATGTCATGATTTTCATGTTACCACGTCTCATTTACCGTCGTCGTACAGTCGCTTCGCGCAATAGCAATTTTGGTGTACATCAAGCTAGCGAAGCGGCCGCGAATGCATCATGAGCGTGGCAATGAAATCATGACATACATGACATGCATGCCAAGGTTTTCATGTTACCAACTGTCATTCACGTTCTTCATACAGTCACATCGCGCAATACCAATTTTGGTCTATATCAATCTACTGAAACTGCCGCTAGCGCATCATGAGCGTGGCATGTAAATCAGGTCGTACATGACTTGCATGTCATGGTTTTTATGTTACCACGTCTCACTTACGTTCGTCATAGAGTCGTGTCGCGTAACACCAATTTTGGTGTATATCACGCAAGCGAAACGGACGCGAATGCACGATGAGCGTGGCATGTAAATCATGACACACATGACATGCATGTCATGGTTTTCATCTTACCAACTGTCATTCATATTCTTCATACAGTCACATCGCGCAATACCAATTTTGGTGTATATCAATCTACTGAAACTGCCGCTAGCGCATCATGAGCGTGGCATGCAAATCAGGTCGCACATGACTTGCATGTCATGATTTTCATGTTACCACGTCTCACTTATGTTCGTCATACAGTCGTGTCGCGTAACACCAATTTTGGTGTATATCACGCAAGCGAAACGGACGCGAATGCACCATGAGCGTGGCATGTAAATCGTGTCATACATGTCATGGATGTCATGGTTTTCGTGCTACCACCTGTTATTCATGTTCTTCATAAAGTCATATCGCACAATACCAATTTTGGTGTATATCAATCTAGCGAAACGGCCGCGAGTGCGCCATGAGCGTTGCATGTAAATCATGTCATACATGACATGCATATCATGATTTTCATGTTACCACGTGTCAGTTATGTTCGTCATACAGAAATGTCTCGTCACACCAGTTTTCGTATGTATCCCTTCATTTAAACGGCCGCGAGCGCCCCGAGACCATGTCATGTAAATCATGCTGCACATGACATGCGCGTCATGATTTGCATGTTAGGACCTGTCATTATGTTCGTCATGAACTCTTGACACGCCGTACCAATTTTGGTATATATGAAATTAACGGAACGGCCGCAAGAGCCCAAAGGGCGTGGAATGTAAATCATGCTGTTCATGACATGCGTGTCATGATTTTCATGATATGACCTGTCATTTGTGTTCGTGATAAGGCCATGTTATGACACACCAATTTTGGTATACATCCGATTAACGGAACGGCCAGGGAGCCCAAAGGCCGTGGAATGTAAATCATGCTGTTCATGACATGCGTGTCATGTTTTTCATGAGATACGTTCAAGTCGCAGAAGTTCGCTAAGAAATGCTTCGCAATTAAAACAAACACAACTGCGGCGGTATTCTCGAGCGAGCGCTTTCGAGATATTTTGCGAAACTCAATACCGCATGCGTTTTTGTTCTCGTGCACGGGGCTTGGCACACCGGCAAAAACGCCGTCCGCAGATGGCTGATGCGTCCGATGCAAATAACACTCGTGGAGGCTAAGCATCCGTATATTTTTAAAGGAATCGCCCGTGCACAACGCAACCTAATAATGTGAATAAGGTGTTTTGCGTGCCAAGACCACGACATGATTGTGAGGCACGTTGCAGATTAATTTTGACCGCCTCGAATTATTAAACGTGCTCCTGTATCTAAGCAGAGGGATCTTGCTTTTCACACGCGTCGGAATGCGGCTGCTGTGGTCGGGAATCAGTCTCATCCCCGAGGTTAGCAGCGCGACACAACAAACCTGATCACCCATTTCAAAGTGTGCACGACGGAGCGCGGGCGCCGTTGGGGACTGCGAAGAAAGAAAGATGGCTGATCCCTCTGTCATAGGAATCGGTATAACACGAAAGTTAAACTTCTCGCCACTGAGGTAGTTGACTGTTTATGTAGCATTAGTATATGACAGCTTGTACAATGCCTACTGTTGTTTGGCAGATATAGCACCGCTTGATGTGGACGCACCCACGTTGACACCTAGTGGCACATCTCCGTACCGACGACTAATCATGATTTAACCCTTGCGGTTGCTGAAGTTCTTAACATATATGTGGACACCGCATATGGTGAATCCCAGGCAAAGATGGCATCAACAAGCACATAATGAACACCGATACTCGATATGCACTCCTTCAAAGCGCCGCGAAACGCGAAGAGAAACGCTACGCGCGTCGTGTCTTCCCTCTAGCCTGGCCGTTAATTCTCGCAGGGCGAGCGGAGAACGCGGAGAGACACAGGGGTGGAAGCGGGCTTGAGTGTTTTGGAGCAGCTCAGGGAGCAGGAATAATGCTGTTTTGGAGCAGCTTTGGAGCACCAAAATGTGTGTTTTGGAGCAATGCAAGTTAGTTTTGGAGCAGAATTGTAGGGTTAAACATCACTGTTGTTTATTTTTTTTATTTCCAGTAAACACAATATATATATATATATATATATATATATATATATATATATATATATATATATATATATATATATATATATATATATATATATATATACACGCGTACGTGTTATGATTAAAACATCACAGCTGTGATAGAGCAATGACTCAGGAAAACGAAATAAGCGATGTTTGGAATAGCTACACTTGACTAGACTGAGAAATGAAAAACGTTCATGGTAATGACCGTTTTTCAGCAGCGGCGTTTTTGCGCCGCGTTTGCCGGCTTGCTACAAATTCGTGAAAAGCCTACGCCGGCTTCAAAAAGTTCCTTCGAAATGCGCGGATGTCAGCGCCTTCTGGATGAAGAAACCAAACACGCGTCTGCACCCTAAAAACTCCGCTTGTCGGACGAGCGGGCGATGCGCCGCGCGAGGAGTTTTACTTCGAGTAGGAAGACGCGGCGGCGCGATTTTCAGATGGCGTTCGTCAAAATGACGCGCGCGACCTTCCGACCACGCGCACGAAATCAAGCCATTCTGGAGGCAACAGCGCGATGTCGCGAAGGCGTTCGTCAAAAAACACGCGCGTCCATCCAAACGCGCGTAAATCGCGCCAAAAATTGCGCCACGCACTTCCACCTTTGCCCTTCAAGTTCCCTTCCAAGATTTGTCAATTATTGGTGTCGGTTATATGCACGCAAATATGGTACTTGAGGTGCGATGATACTAGATGCTGCAAGCGCACAACTTGTATCCCGTGGTTCTGTTTTCGTACTACCTCACATTTATCTTTCAAGTAATAAACGTTCCAAGAGTCTATCTTGTTCTGTTCTTTCTGTATATTTCTTCACTCGCTACCTCATGTACCAAACCACACACAGCAACGGCGGCGAGCGGCATGTCATGTTGTGCTGCGGATGGCACGAGCTACAGCGTACTCGACCACGAGCCGCAGGTTCTGACGAGCCAAAATCGAACAACGCGACCGATCGCACTAGCGAGACTAAGCTCGTCGCTGCACGAGGGCGTTTACATATGCTGCATTTATAACTTCTAAGGGCTTATGTGCAATGCAACAAATTCTGCCCATTGAGAGGCATGCTCTTGCTAAAAAAAAATGGGCTTCGGAAATGGTCCAACCGACTTACACAAACCGAAGCCCTGCGAGTGGTTTCGCGGTTGGTAGTGGCTTCATTGACCGCAAACGGATAAAACAAATTTTTCGTTCTCATGCAGACTTATGACACAAAATCCATATTACACACTCGGCTATAGAGCGGTTTCCTTAGTGCAGTTTCTAAATAATGGTCGCGCTTTACGTCCGCGGCAGCTGCTCGCACTATCCTCATGGCTTCACATCAAATTAAATATTCGCAGTAAACAGAACCTTTTCGACATTATAAGCGTCAACGCAGTTACTTTTATTCATGTTCGCAATCCCAGGCCACGATGACAGCAACCGCCTCGTGCGCGCCAAAAAACTCCGTTGCCGCCGGCGTCACAATCGAAATATATGGCCGCACCCCCCAACTCACTTTCTTGCAGCTCGCTCCTATAGGGGTATTCAGACGGGGGAGAAATGCTCGGGGGAGACGGGGGGATTGCGGATCACGTGACTGCGACGTCACGGATTAGCGAGTGGGCGTGACCCGCCCGCGCCTCCTCGGAGGAGACGGGGACGTTTTCCCCGAAAGGACAAACGATCCCCCGGCGGTGGGGGATGTGGCGGAATTTCGGGCTCTTGTTTGGCCACATTGTTGCACTTGCTCCTGCAGAGAGCGGCAGTGGCTGTCCAGTCTGCAGTTGGGGTCATCTGTAGCTGGGGTCATCGTCGTCAGCAGCTGGTGAAACGGGCGGTACAAGCCACAGGAGTAGTCTGGTAACACTGGTCTCCCCCTCCGTTCGCCCCGTCCGTGTGAGTGGGGGGCATTTGTGGAGACTTCTCCTCGCGAGTTGACGTCACTAGGCTCCGCCTTTACCCCCCGAGCATTTCTCCCCCGTCTGAATACCTCTTATAGACCGTTGCATCGGGCGAGGAGGACCGGACTGGCAACCAGCGCTTTCCTCCTTTCTGGCTTGTGCGCGACGGCGCGGAGTGTGCGGGCTGATGCTTGGATGAGTGGCATTTTCGAACAATTTTTGCATGTTTTAGGTCGACCTGCGGATTTTCTTCTGTTTTATTGCGATGTCAGCCAGTGGAAGGTCAACAGAAAACCACTGTGCCGTTTTTGGTTGTTCTAACGACTAGAAAAAAAAAAGGAAACTGCTGTCTGCATAAGTATGCGACGTGCATCACCAAACGCGGAGTGTTTGCGCTTGTGCGCACTCTTCAAGGTACATCGTTTGTGTTACGTTACAGGTTCTAAATTGGCAAGTGCCGCAATATTATCCGGAATTCCCAATGTTCCACGCAGTCAAACGTCAATCGAATATGGTCAGATTTGCGAACAAACATAAGCGGTCCTGTCCGGTAAAGTTCAAAACATCTAAGTACCACTCGAGTAGCCACCTGAGTTGTTTTCGCTTCGTTTTATTATTATATTTTAATATGATGTGTCTGGTCTAACAATTAGCTTCGTAGCTCGGCTCTACACTGTGGTCGCTGCAGTTGATGCATACCGGTATTAGCACAGACGAGAAATCCCTCACTTCGCAGCGGGGTAACCGGCATCACGCATTTAATTATTGCTCCGTACCAGTCATGTAATACCCGAACATTCAGTGAACACTACATCAAAAGGTTGCGGCGAGATCATTGTCGTGAGGTTGCAACTTCCGTAAGAAAGCGGGCTGTATCGTATACGATGAGCGATATGAAAGCCGAATAGTAAAAAAAAAAAGAGAATTCTGTCGCTCCGTGTGTAGAACAACTACCTCAGGAAGACAAATTTTTATGTGGTCAAGAACCGTGTCCGACAAGTCGCGCAATAAATACAACATAGTTAATTCTCTTCTAAGCACGACATAAAACCACGTTGTTACGCTTGTCTAGTGTTTATTGAACTGCCAATTTTGCTGCTTAGCTTTGCGAACGACAACAAGAATTTCGCAAGAACAGTACATCTGGTATACGAAGTTATATAAAAAAAACGCGAATCACATCCGATGCCGATCAAAGGCTCGAGCCCGGGCGCGCTTCGTGCCTCAACGGCAGCAGAAACTAACCATCTTCATCTTATCGCCACCGAAATCCAAACAAATATCACGACTCTTAAAAGAAAAAAGAAAGAGAAGCGCGCCGACATGTCAACATCAGCATCATTTTTATGTACCAACACCTCCCTAGTGTAGTGTGCACGTACCTCACAGGAGTACGGCCACTAGCGTGGGTTCGGACTTAGCGAGCCACAGGGCCGCGTTTGCCGTCGCCTCGCGTGAACTAGCGCGCCGCTGCACACGTACGTTCGAGCGCAAAGGCGCCGAGCGCAACGCGGCAAGTACACAGTACTGCTCTCGAGATCCGCAACAGTTTATTGCCTGCGGGCGGCAACACCACAAAACGCCGTATAACGCCCGCTCCCAAAGGCGGCGGGAGAAGCAAACAGGCTTCACCACGCCACGGGCGAAAATACAACACAAAGGGTGCCGCTAGCACGTCTCCGCGGGCAACGGGCTCACGGCGACACGCCGCTGAGAGAAAACGGGTCCCTCGCGACTATGCTGCGTACTCTTACGATCCGCGACCACAGGTCCCGATCGCTCGAGCGAGGGCAAGCTCCGCTCGCGTTGGCTTCGATAGGTACGTTCTCGGCGTAGTATGACCCCGCGCGAATGCACCGCACCGCTCTTCAGCCTAGCGTTCGGAAAAGGACAACGTAAGGTAAGCGCTCGCCGCTGGAGCGAGTTCCGTCCGAGCGGGCCCAAAAGAGGAGCCGACGGACGGGAGAGAAAATACGTGCTTACCCTACGAGGTCCAGAGAGTCTCCTCCTCCCGCTGCGCGAAACGTCTCGCGAGACGCGAAACTCGAGCGCAGCGCCCCCGTCGAGGTCCGACGCCGGGAGAGAGGAGGTTAACGTCACTCCCCCGCTCGCCCAGCGCCGTAAGACGGCGGAGGAGGGGAGCGTCATTTGATGGGACGCGAGCATGGCAGAGATAGGCGAAAAAAATCACAGCATATCCACGGAGTGAATGATGATGAGTGGGCGAAGCTGCGGAGGTTCATCGGTAAACCGTGAATCTTCCGTGAATTCTGCCCAGTACATCATCACCGACGTGAGATCGGGCGCGTTTATACTAAAGGTTCGATGAGTTATGACGACTTGCAGCTCACTTTAATTTTACATGTACGCTGTGAATTTTCATTGTTTAGAAAACCATTGCTTTAGAAAACATCTGGCGTCTTTCGTAAAGCAGCTGGCGTCTTTTCGTTTTGCTTTAGAAACATCTGGCGTTCTTTCGTTTTGCTTTTAGAAAACATCTGGCGTCTTTCGTTGGTTTATTTCATCAATCAACGGCGTCTTGAACAAAATTTTTATTGTTTAATCACGCACAGGAGAAATCTCACCAGGCACTACCTTGGAGGTAAACAATGGCTGCTAATGGGAATGAGAGACAGAAGAAGTCGGCTTTTAGCTAACACTTACACTTCTACGTCTACTAACGTTTCCTACTGGAACATGCCAATGGCTGCTAATGGGCAATGAGAGACAGAAGAATTCGGCTTTTAGTTAACGCGCACGCTGCCAATTTCTTATTGTTGAACAACGCACAGGAAAAATCTCTCACCGGCACCACCTTGGAGGTCAAGATCTGGTACTAGCGTTACGAACTGGTTACGCACTACTACTACTACGACTACGAGGGACGAACGGGTGCCGCCTTAAGGAGCTTCGCCCCTAAAAAATCGCAGCATATCCACGGAGTCAATGATGATGAGTGGGCGAAGCTGCGGAGGTTCATCGGTAAACCGTGAATCTTCCGTGAATTCTGCCCAGCACATCATCACCGACGTGAGATCGGGCGCGTTTATACTAAAGGTTCGATGAGTTATGACGACTTGCAGCTCACTTTAATTTTACATGTACGCTGTGAATTTTCATTGTCTAGAAAACCATTGCTTTAGAAAACATCTGGTTGTCTTTCGTTAAGCAGCTGGCGTCTTTTCGTTTTGCTTTAGAAACATCTGGCGTTCTTTCGTTTTGTTTTTAGAAAACAACTGGCGTCTTTCGTTGGTTTATTTCATCAATCAACGGCGTATTGAACAAAATTTTTATTGTTTAATCACGCACAGGAGAAATCTCACCAGGCACTACCTTGGAGGTAAACAATGGCTGCTAATGGGAATGAGAGACAGAAGAAGTCGGCTTTTAGCTAACACTTACACTTCTACTTCTACTAACGTTTCCTACTGGAACATGCCAATGGCTGCTAATGGGGAATGAGAGACAGAAGAATTCGGCTTTTAGTTAACGCGCACGCTGCGAATTTTTTATTGTTCAACAACGCACAGGAAAAATCTCCCACCGGCACCACCTTGGAGGTCAAGATCTGGTACTAGCGTTACGACTAGTTACGCACTACTACGACTACGAGGGACAAACGGGTTCCGCCTTAAGGAGCTTCGCCCCTAAAACAAACTAGAAGATTACAGTCCAAGAAAAAAATTCACTGTGTACCCTAAGAGTGGCGGAACTTGCTTGCCCTGCCAGAACGAGTCCAAATATTTGCGTCGTTTTCACACAGACAGTGCTGAAAATATATGACATCGACGACTTGCAACACGTTGGCGCCGCCGTATATTAACATCATTGACTCTCAACGGATGAAACCTTTTCAGGACATCTCACAGACACGTTTCCTACGTAGACCGCATCTCTCGATACGAAATTCAGCGCACCAGAACGAAAAACACCGACTGCAACTCCAGCCGCACGCATACCTTCTATACAAACGCGGAGCTTCGCACATGCCATAGAGTTAATATACTGACTCTAGAGGAAAAGCTGGGCCGCGAGACCGCTAACCACAAGAACGCTGAGATCTTGGCACGTTGTCATTCTTGCCATCACATATCAATCCTAAAGAAGCATCTGCACAATTAAAAACTTGCTGATATTGTTTTGTGTTTATTTTGAATACTTGTACGAAAGAATACGACGGCTATTTATGCAATTTACTGCGCGCGGAAAGGAGCGTTTGCAGGCTGGTTGACTAGATGGCACCACCATATCAACACTCGCGAGTACGCGAGTGTGTGCTTGCGGCCGATTGCGCCGGTTTGCGCGTCGTGTTAAAGGGCCCCTCACCAGGTTTGACAATTTTGAGCTAACGAGCGCAATCATAGGCGTGCGCAGGGTTCCCCATTAGAGGGGGCAAAGGTTCGTCGCAGCGCCCCCCCCCCACCCCACTAAGTCAATGTACGGGGCAGATTTTGCGCCCCCCCCTCTCTTGGGTGACTAGAAGGGTTAATGTACGGGGAAGATTTTGCGCCCCCTCTTAGGTAATTAGGGGGGGCGGCCGCCCCCCCCCCCCCCTGCCCCCCCTGTGCGCACGCTTATGAGCGCAATGCATACACTGGGCGTTCACGATCACGTCTGCCAAAATTTGCAACGCTACGCGCCGCGGAAATGGGTCAAATTTCAAGGTGAACGCTGCTTGCCCTTCCTCTCGCGGGCGCGCGCTTTAGAGAATGAGGGGATGACGTACATGAGAAAATGGCCCTACGTGGATGGTAGTGCTGTGACGTCTCTCCTCTACGTAGACGACTGTGCTCTGACGTCGCCAACAGTAGCACGTGACACTGCGATAATTATTTGACACGACATGTGTAGTTTGTGTAATTTGTTGCTTCAATAGATTAATAAAACTTGAGAGAAATAATGAGACGCACAAAGGGAATGTGCGCGTCTTTTTCTTTTTTTTTTCGTGAATTGCAGCGAGATGCGGGGCTAATGTGCCTCCCTTTCCCACGCGTTCGTGTCCCCGCGGTTAGCGCATCGAGTAGACGCCAGCCCTGGAAACGAAAGTAATGTTCTGGCGCGTTCGAGCACTCATTATGCTAATTTATTCTACCGCGTCCAAGTAAACTTTAATGCGGCACTGGCTCATGATACCGCCACTCTCGTGCCCGTACTAATGTCTCAACTGTCATGCCCGTCCCGCAGAAACAGGCAGTACACCACAGAGAACGCCGACAAAACGCCCACGGCCGCTACATAAAAAAAAATCACAGCATATCCACGGAGTGAATGATGATGAGTGGGCGAAGCTACGGAGGTTCATCGGTAAACCGTGAATCTTCCGTGAATTCTGCCCAGTACATCATCACCGACGTGAGATCGGGCGCGTTTATACTAAAGGTTCGATGAGCGTTATGACGACTTGCAGCTCACTTTAATTTTACATGTACGCTGTGAATTTTCATTGTTTAATCACGCACAGGAGAAATTGCACACACGCACTACCTTGGAGGTCAAAATCCAGTGCCTATATATACGGGGTGGTCAGTGAACGGTTGTGCAGCGCGAGCGGTCGGTTTTTTCAATCAAGACGCTGCCGCGACGCTGCCTCGCGACGCTGCCTGCGTCGGCGCCGCTGCGCCGCGAGGCAAGATATGGGAGGGGGGGACCGTAGGAGAGGAGAAAGAGGGGGAAGCGTAGGAGAGGAGAGGGCGATACATATCACGTACTGTCGCAGCGCATTGTCTTTAGGGAGCCTTCATGTGTGCACGCCCCCTCCGTTTTTAAGACTGGTTATAGGAGAGGGGGAGGGGAAGTGGAGAGGGGTATGAGAGAGAGAGAAGGGATGTGGAGATGGGAAGGGGAGATGGTGAGTGGAGAGGGAAAGGGGAGAGGGGTAGAGGACATGGGGAATGGTGAGGGGGAGTGGAGAGGAGGTGTGTGGAGAGGGTATGCGCATGCGCAGTAAGGGTGGTCACGCCGCACACCACCACCACCACCGGACAGATACTGCCGTTTACTGCCGGCTGCCGGGAGATACGCCGGACAACGGAGACGTGACAAGGTTGACTAAGAGGAGCTACGCCCCTAAAAAAGGTAGCGGCCGTGCAACGCCGCTCGCGTGCTCGGGCTGGCTCGGGCACGTCATTCGCACGTGACCATGCAAGCGCATGACGTGTTCATGCGTATGTGTCAACTGAAGATGGCAGGGAAAGGATTTGGCTTGCTAAGGCTACACGGGGCGAGTGGCAAGGGTTTGAAACTCGCCTCCTCGCATCATGGTTTCGCGCCGCTACAAATTATTGTTTTTCTCAGCTCGTAATGAACCGATTTGAAAAATTCTTGCGGCATACTGCTCTTCATTCGGCACACAACAACTTCCAGCGTCTAACTAAAATTTGCTATGTGGCCTGGTGAGGGGCCCTTTAAAGCCCCTGAAACTTCGTTCGCGTCGTGTATCTCATAGTTGTCATAGTGTCCCGTTGTGTGCATTTTCTGTCGCCGCATACCACTCGACTTCATGTGACAGCTCTTTTTTCTTTCAAGCTGGAAACTTCAGTGCAAACCAGGACGGACGGCAAAGAAGAGATGAGACAAGCCCTGAAAGTTATGTACGAACTACAGGTTTTCCCGCTCACTTTAATCCAAGTGCCAGCTAAAATGATCCGCACGCCACAGAAATAATCTCAGTGCCAAACCATTTAATCCATGTGCCAAACAATTAATCCCAGCGCCAACATATTTAATCCAAGCGCCACCACAAATAGGCCGCGTGCCAGTGAGTTTAATCCAAGTGCCGCCATGTTTAATCCAATCGCCAGCATCTTTAATTCAAGTGCCAGTCAGTTCAATCCATACACAAGAAACAGACGGTTTGCGAATTTATATAGTCTAAATGTCCGAACAAGGTAAACATGAAGCGAGAGGATGCATGGTCGCGCTTAGGAAATAAGGTACTACGGTATTTTGCCCGAACGTTTTGGTGTCATTTATCTTAGAATTCAAAAAGCAGTGCGGTTTAATTATATATGTTCGGGTACTAAATGTATACGCTCATTATAAGCACGTTGTAAAAGTTTAAGCATCGAGACAGTTTATGCTTCACCGCTACTGCAGAATTTTGGGTAATCACGTACGCCGTTGATCGCATCTGGGAGAGATTCACGTCATCTGCTAGCAGACGGCTCTAAGGCTACGTTTCCGCAAAAGCGTTCGCAGCCGTCTGCTTCGCTCAGTGAGAGCGATGGTGACTTACAGACGATATACACCCATTCCCGAAATCAAAGAATAACCATTTAAAACAAGTAACCGTGCATTTATTTGGGCTTATATGCAATTAAGTTTTATGTAAAAGCGTCAAAGGAGATGGCCATGTTCATGTAACAGACGACGATGTGTTCCCGAAGCGTCGCCGCCTGTAACACGCGTGTTTTCAGAGGGAAATTTTCCAGACGAGAAGAAAGCTTTGCTTGAAGTCATGGCTGGACGCAAGCGAGGGCCACGTTTCAAAGATCCAGATGAACCTCGTCGAAAAAACAGCAGGGTGTCAGTGCTCGACAGAGCGAGGATTGTGGACGTCTACAGGCGTGGTGGCGACCTAAAGCAACTGGCGGAGGCCCTGGGCATCAACATAAAAACAGCAAGATCGATTGCAGCTACCGACAGACAAACATCATTGCGGGGTGGCAGTTCTAAAAAAAGGTTTGGAGATGACGTCGTGAGTGCTTTGAGGCGAATTGTCGACGAAAACTGCACATTTACTCTATAAGGCAGATAAAGACGGCCCTGGAGGAAGAAATGCCTGGAGTGACGATCAGCACAAGCACAGTTGATCGCTTGCTGGACGCCCACAGCTACTCGGTGAAGCTGGTGACGCAGAGGCCCGCAGAGCGCAACCGTGACGACGTCAAGCACAGCCGTAAGCTGTACGCCCAATGGCTGCGGTCCGATGGACCACGTGTGTGCCGGTTCTACTTGGACGAGACAAACTACAATATCTGGTGTTCCAGGAATTTTGGCAGGGCAGCTAAAGGGCAACCAGCTGTCCACACGACCACGACGACAAAAGGAGCCAATTTGAACATCATGGCATGTATATGAGCAAATGGCGTTATTCACTGGACTGCAGTGGACAAAGTTCGTTGGGCTGTTTTCAACGATTTCCTCAGCGATGTTTCGGCCCATGTGGAAAGCGAGGAGCCAAACACAGAAGCTGTGTTCATTTTTGATGGCGCACCTGCTCATGCTCGGGCAGAACAGGCAGCTTTGGCTAACTCAATGCACTCTATCAAGCGCCTGCCAGCGTCCCTTCTTCAACCCAATAGAAGAAGTGTTCTCGAAATTCAAGTCGCACGTGAAGGCCTACCTAAGCGAACGTCCTGATTTAGTGCTGGTGACACCGCAAGGTATGACGAAAAAGGAGCACAGGCGTTCTTTGCTGCTGGACGCAGCTCGGCACTCCATACAGCAGATACAGCGCGTGGACTGCGCGGCCTTTGACCGGCACAATTTTTCTTTTGTGCCTGCAGCGTTGCGTGAAGATGACTTGTGAACGTCCGTTTCCAAGCCCTAGGAGACAGCGCTATTCTAATAAGTACTTATTATAACCTATGCTTAATTTATGTTGCATTTCTCGAGTGATCTGGAGTGTGCAAAAATATTGTTCGCTTTCGTTTTACCTATAATGCCCCCTCTCATTGACTAAATTATATACATGTTTGTGTGTGCACACGTTAGATATGCAAAATTGATCTAATAAATTTATCATTTCACTGACATCCGTAAGATTCAAATGCTCGGTGAGATGCATAATGCAGCGCGGAAAAACGAGTATAAAGTAAAGAGAAGGAGCAAGCACCACCGCTCGTCTTTGTGCCTTACGTTTTCTCTGCGTATGTTTTCTCGCACTGCGTTAAATATGTCACCGTGCGAACTAGGCCAACAGTTAATACTGTTCAAATCACCGGACACATTTTGTTTTAAGAAAAAGATAAAAACTAACACGGATATAACTTCCGTTTTCCACATATCGTAATCAGCAGTCTATGTTTTAGTACACTGCAGAACGAGAAGCTCTTGGAATTACCTCCAATTCGCCCTGCCCTGCGCGAGCATGAGAGTTTCTTAATTCCGTACTCCATTCGACCCATTTCTGCCCTCGGCTAGGTATTCCACATCTTGGTAGCCATTGCGTCACTTTAACTGAGCATAGATTGTCTTTCCTTCGCATTACACGACCTGTCCTGGGGCTAATCCAATTATGAGCTCTAGTGAGTAAAACTTAATTTTGCTCAACTACAAGATATTCGTTAAGATGTTTGTAATGAGCGGCACGCAGATGCCTTTCTTTCGTTCTCGCTAATATGATCGCACTCGTTCCAAACATTGCCCCATAAAATGATGCATAGCTAAGTATAAGCCCTACAAACACAGCTGAAGCAAACTATGGCAGTAAGTTTTTTGTCCCGTGAATAATAGCACCGAATACAAATATTAGTGCAGTCCTCAGCTTTCGGGCTATCGTATTTCATATTGTAGCAACTGTATTTCAATTGAACTGCCGTTTTCATGCCCCGTATTACTGTGTATTGTGTATAGATTAAAGTGACTGGCACTTGAATTAAAGTTGTTGGCGCTTGGATTAAACATGGTGGCACTTGGATTAAACTCACTAGCCCGCGGCCTAACCATGCTGGCGCTTGGATTAAATATGTTGGCGCTAGGATTAAATGTTTGGCACATAGATTAAATAGTATGGCGCTCAGATTATTTCAGTGGCGTAGCGATTATTTTAGCTCACTAGGCTCCGCCTTTACCCCCCGAGCATTTCTCCCCCGTCTGAATACCCCTTAAAGGACCCCTGACAGCAAACTTTTTGTTCGTGACTTTTTTACTGTAATTTGTAGCCTTGTGTCTGGTAATCCCTAAGTTAAATCGTAAATGCTCTAGTGTATCGTATAACTAATTCTAGCGTAGTTAATGGTGACCACTTTAGCGTCACTTCAAAACGCCCGCCTAAAAACCGCAAGAAACTAGCGCTCCATGCGGGGGAGCGTCAAAGACCACGTGCACTCAAGCTGTGGTGACGTTGAAAGCGCGGTTTTCAAATCGGGGCCCCGCGCGCGGTACAGATTGAAAGTATCTGGGTGCCTCGGTATGGGTTAAACCTGTTGTCTCCTCACGAAAACTACCTCGAGAGCAGCCCGACAACAAAGCGAGAGGGGTGCGGAACAATAGGCCTCGCCGGGTGCCAGTCGTCGTATTGTGCATGTGCGCCCCGCAAACCTTCTGTGACGTCCACAATACTCGCTTTACTCGTGGAACGTCACACGGGGCCTCTATCTACGTCATACCAGGATGTTGCAAGGTGCAGCCAACTCAAGTGAGCACTCACGCTTACTTTAAAACCAAATTAAGATATCTTAAAGGCAACGTTCGTCACTAATAATCGGTCAGATGTGCCCCCGTATACGGGAAAGTCAAACAACACAAACATCTCGAGGTTTCAATTTTGGTGTCAGGGGTCCTTTAAGGGTCTTCAACAACGATTCCGCGACAGCCTTCAGAAGAGTGGGAGCATTAGCGCACCCAGGATTTCTCTCAGGGGGGGGGGGTTGAAATTCTGAGAAGACTACAGGAATGTAACGACAAATGAAATATGTGATACCAAATATAATAATAATAATAATAATAATAATAATAATAATAATAATAATAATAATAATAATATCAAATGTGATGATGATGATGATCTTTCAGCGTTTTGCAGCAAGATATTGAAAATACTTGAGAGGGCTGAGAAACCACTCAGTGAAGCAGCGCACGTAGAAAATAAACGGCATATTGAATAAACCAACGCGTATAGTTCCAACAAATGTGTCTGGCAAATACTTGTTTTTGTAAATTTTTCAGCTCCATGTAGTGATAAGGGTGCTGACGCGCGGGCCGGCTGGCGATCGCACAATGCTGTTATAAAACAAATGATTACTATGGTAGTGCAAACAAATCGGACGCAAGAAAGGCACACGAGGACACCCCGCGCCGTGTGCCTTTCTTGTGTTCCATTTATTGTGTCTTGTGTCCGATAGCCACAGTAATCAGGAAATGTCATACAAACAAGCCCCATTGGCAACTTTAGCAGTTGAAAAATTCTGCAACTGAGAATTTTGTGCATAATGCGAGCACAACATCCTATATTATACTTCCTTCGAGCCTCGAGCGCCAAACTGCAAATCTGAAAGTGTATCGTAAATATTGATTGTAAACTTTCTGGCATTTATTATAAACAGTATGCACAGGTCAGTGCAGCACACGTACAATACAATTCTCAGCTCACGGGCTATCGGGTGACTTGGTGAAGAATGACGACGGATAAACTGTTGTAGCCACGCTTACCGATTTGCCATGTCATTCGGGTGCACAGGTTCGGCGACTGAAGTACCCTCTGATAAGTGACTGATCGATTGACGCATCCGAAGGCGCTATGTGCCGAGTCATCGGTTCCTTCTTGGCCGTAATCGGGCATTCCGGTGTTGTTGCTGCTTCTCTTGAATTGGAACACGGAATCTTTGTCGGGAAGTAGGTGAGGATCGTGTTCGACTGGCACGTCAGCGAGATGTCTGGTGTGGTAGGTCACTGTCGACGCAGACTCGCGCAGCAGACACAGAAGCAAGTTCTAGCAAAGCGAACTTTTCCGTCCGATGTACAATATACAAAAAGAAGCGGTAAAAAGAGAGAGAGCGAGAGTTGCCTACTGGAAAAAAAAAAAGAAAACGTGGCACCCCAATGTACCTTTCGCATTTTCCAAAGCCCCTTTTTCTTGTCCCACGGCCTTCAAAACATTTACTCATTCTGCCACGTCGTCTTACTCCTCCCGTCTTCGCAACGTATGGATTTCGCATAGCATTCGTGCTTGCTTGGGGTCCTTGCGTGTGTCCATACTGCGGCATGGCTGGCGACGCACACACTAGTTGCTCCAAGGCTTGCTCAGAAATGCAGGAACGGCAGTGTATGTGCTTAAACTAATAGACCCTTTTCGAAAAAGGGCGCCCCTAGCGCCGCACACGCAAACTACAGTCTGCCGCCATTGTGAGGGCACCGCAGCAGACGACGCAGGCTTCGGCACCGTGCCAGTGCGTGACATTTCAGCACCGCCGAATCGTGAACTGTCATCAACGTTTTTCGTAGAGACGGCGTGCTGCAATTGTGCAGACGTGCTGCGTTCCCATGTGCCACCATCGAGGATATCGCGACGAGAACAGCGATAAGGTACGCGTAAAACTTGAACAGCAAACGCACGTGCTCTCTCTCCGTACGCGACGTCAAACGGACGTGCGGAAGGGCACCGTTTTGTAAACGCGCTACAGAAACGGACGTGAGTATTTCACAGCGCCATGTGTAGCCTTGCTTATACGAATGAATAGTCTTCTCCCGAGTGCCTGCATGCGGTGAATTGCGATAGATTGTGCAGAAATACTGCGAGGGTTCGTAAGGCCAGCCAGAAAAATAAAAATGAAGTTGCGTACCGTTCATTTAGTAGCGACAGTACTCGCATATCGTAAGCCACGTGTCAACATTTTTTAGTAGATACAAACAGGGGCGTAGGCAGAAATTTTTTCGGGGGGGGGGGGGGGTCAGGGCACCAGCTTGATCTGAAGTGGGGGCCGGGCAGGCAGATGTGGTCGAGTGTCATTTTGTGCTGTGTGCCATGGCGAAAAAAATTTCAGGGGGGGGGGGGGGGCACGGGCCCGGTGTGCCCTCCCCCCACCCCCCCTGGCTACGCCACTGCATACAAATCTACCGCGTGACGTCCGGAAAATAGTTGCGTGGTGTGGCTTGCGGCAGACAGGATTTTCACCGGTTGCGGTCGCATAGTTCCGCGACAGTGACGTCCTTCCTTTTCTTCGGTGAGAAGTTTGTAGCTTCGGCGAGCCTTTTTTTCCCGGTCCGGGCGCGCATACGAGTTGGCTGTAGTCACGGTCCCGCAACCGCGGCAGTCGAACCAAACTGCTCGTCCAACCCGTTGAAGGGTACAAAATGTTGCTCATTGTGCATCGGAAGCACCTCAGAAAGACCAACGGAGAGTACTAAGAGCTCGTTCAAGCACGCAAACGGTGAGATTTCAGCGGATGACATGGAGAACTAGCCGCCAGCACAAACATCACAGCACTCACGCATTTGACGGCTCGCTTTCCATGCCCTCACGATGGCGCTGGCTATCCCACGCTCCTTTGCGAAGCGAAACTGACGAAAAGCCCACCGTCAGGTGGCGTATTTATGAAAAGGGTCTATACTGGACGGCCTCCGGGGTTTGCGGTCGCTTTGACGAATGAGCCGCGTACTACGAGGTCGCCTTTCTTCTCGCCGCTCCAATGCACCTCGTCCGTCCGCTGTCAACAAAGTTAAGAAAAAATGCACGACCACCCCGCTAGCGGCACCATTTGCCTGCACAAAACGCAAGCCCCGAAGAAAACAGAAAACACTTGTTTCGAAGCGCCGCCGACGGCCTCTTATCTTTGGAACTTTGAGTGAGCATTGTCCCTACGTTTCGGAATCCATACGGTTCTTTCTTGAGAGTTCGAGGGAGCGAGACAAACGAAGGAGGCTTCTTTTCTTGTTCGGCCGGTATGAAAGGGTGAGTCAGGAGGCGGCGGTGCTCGTCAGCAAAAGGACAGAGGAGTGCCGGTGGGAATGAGCTGAAGAGTAAAAGGGGGTGGGGAGCTCCTTTGGCGTGTGGATGTGTCGAGGTAAACTGTTAGATGAGAGATAGGGAAAGGGGTATACTTGGAGTGCCGGACTGTGTGAGCTGTAAGCAGACATCTTTTTTTCTATTTTCTTAGGCTCTGCGCAGGGAAAAGCGAAGACGCTACGTGTAGGTTGCATTCAGCGTGGTTCACGATTGGGTAGCTTGTGTATCTGCCAGCATTCATATTTCTCGTAATTGGTTTCAGCTGCGAGGACTACAGTTTCAAGAAAATTGATTCGGTGGTCTGCGTCTTTGCAAAATTGTGGACGTCTTTCCCGTCCTTCTTACAGGTTCTCAGTTCCGCTGATGCAGCGGACGTCGCAGCCAGCACAAGCAGTTTTGTTGAGGATGCCTCGGGTTCGCTCTTCCGGTGGCCAGTTTTTTTGGAGAAGGCGGAGAACGTGCTATTGTGCTCGTAATGCTGAAAACATTTTCACGAACCGCCCGTCCCCATCGTCGGCTGCGGGCCACGCGCTCGGAGGGGGGGGGGGGGGGGGGGAATGTCAACAAGACGTTTCTTTTGCCTTCTTTTTTCGGCACCCTATTACGCCGGCGGCTTTTCGAACATGTGGTTTCGCTTAGAAGTCGCGCACGCGGCGCCGTTTGCGGTTTCGAACTGGCTTCGGCCCGGGCTTTATCCCTCCCGTTTCGGACTGCACGTGTGTATGGCGCAAATTACAGTTACAGTGCTACAGTTCACTAGCGCAAACGGACGGGCCATTCGCGGTCTTACTGTCACGTGACTCAGCCTTCCGCGGAAACGGGCGATGGTTTCGCTGGCGCCATGGATAGCGGAGAGTGATGTACGTATTTCTGTCGTGGTGTCGATTGGCGGAGACCTGTTGCTGGATTTCTCAGCTTGCGTCGTGATTTTATTCAGAAAGCAAATGAATTGCTTTCTGAATAAAATATATTAGGTAGCCGTTCTTGGCGAGTTTTCTGAATACATCGCGTTTTTCTTGTTTTACTTTATTCAAGTTGTGTGCTGTAGTGCGTTCCGGCTCTTCGCATTAATATGTTTACTACTGATGTATTGCGGATATTCGGGAGGTCTGTAGTGAACTGAAAATATCGACTTGAGTAGATGTGTTTGCAGTTTTATTTTCAGGTTACGATAACATCCAAAAACAACAGGGTGTTTTCTGTTTCAAGGGTCAACTGAATACTCGTTCGAAAAATTTAGATGAGAGAATAATTGTGATTATGATCTCCTGACGCTCGAATGGCATTCGTTGAGTCGTATCTGAGAAAGATTTTTGGCTGCGGTTGCAATGAATTAAGAGCTTGTTCCTCGATGTGTTTCGTTGTTATATTTGCTATGGCGACAGACGTGGGCACAGGGTTCCAAATATTGAAAGATTTATGAGAACGTTTACATATTTAGCAAACTTAATGCATTGTGATAAGGCAAGCAAAAGAATATTTGCACCATATGTATCTGGAGGGGCCCAAGTGCTTCAAGTGTTTTTCTCTCTCTCTCTCTTTTCTTTTTCGTCGTGGAGGATCCATAGTTACCTGGATTCGGTCCTGCCGATTTGAATCATGTGCCCAGTTTGCACGTAAAAAGTGGCGCTAATTGGTAAGACCTTAAATATAAAGGGCATTTTCGTCGAATGAGTGCCTTCATTCTCATTTCCAAGGTAAAGAAGGGAGCCGACAGATGGATACACAACGCATGGAGGGGCTTTAGGATACACGGAGTGGGATAGGTTGCAAACAGGAGAAAGTGCCTCAGACAGGCTGGCCTAACGTTTCAATAGGAGGACCTATCTTTGTCAAAGGCGCCTTGTCATCCTTGGCGTGTTAGTTTTAAAGGGTTAGTGTTGACGTCATGTCCAGCGGTGGCGCTTGTCGCTGTTGGTAATTTCTGCCCGGAAAGAGAAAACTAGATAGAGGAGTGTAGCCCTTGCCACATCATTTCAAGAACGCTTGCAACGGCGTTCCGTCCCCTCTTCTCAGAGGTAGGGGGAGCTGCAAAGAAGAAAAAGAAAAAAAAAGGAAGAAAAAGAAAAAAAGGGAAAAGGGGGGGTGGTCTACCAAAGCGAGAGCCGTAGAAGGCTCGACAAAGAAAAGAGCGGAGTATGGAAGCAGCTTGGAAAGGCTGCAGAAAGGCGGCGCGTCTAGCACTCACAAAGGGCTGCAGAAGATGGTGGGGCAAGCGAGCGGTGTACTTTTGAAGCCCACACGTGCTTAATGGGTGAAGTCATTGGCGAACATACGCATCAATGGTCTCTTCGATTTGGCTTGCACTGCCTGCACTAGTTCTGGAAAGTGCCGTGGCGGTGCGAAGCGGTGCTGCGCCGGTTCAGCAAGTGCAGGTGCAGCCGGTGCAGCCACGACACTGGCGACACTACCACGCGGCGGCTACCACCGAAGATGCAAGAGCAGGCCGTGTTGGTCGAACAGCCGACGCGGCGTGTATCGCTGGTGTTGTTTACCAAAACACTGCCGCGGTGGCACTCTTCGTAGCTGCCGTATGGAACTGCTCGACTCTGCAGCGAGGACGATTCGGACAATGGCGATCCTCACAGCGACTCCGAGGAGGAGTTTGACTAGGGACCATAGTTTGACGGTGTATGTGTTTTGTCGCCTGCATGTTGGTACGTGAAGATGTAACTCCTGTTCCCGGGTACGAGAACGTCGTTGGCAGGTTTCATGAGTGTAATTTCAAGAGACTGTTCAGACTATCTAGAGGCGTTTTACTGGTTCAGCGGGAAATTGCGCTGGTTTCGGCCTTCTATGAAAGCGTGTGCGAGGCCATACAACAATAAAAAAACGAAAGTATCTGAGGTCCTTTGACCGACGCTAAGACGACTTGACGCGAATGTTCAGTTATCTTGGAAAGTGTATGCTCGCAAATTTGTGTTCAAATGGTTTTACTGGCGTCGCCACTTCACGCTAGACTATAGGGACGAATGTGACAATTCTTGTAAACCATATTAAGACACATGTATACGCAGGCTCACCTGATGAATATATTTTTAAACTCAAAAGTATTTCTAGAAGACTTCCTATCGCATCAGCTTCACGATTTCGCAAAGGCGAACTGAGAGAGCAGCATCGCGAATCGCGCCACATCTTTATTACTTTTTTTTGTATCATTCATATTGCCGTCATGTACGGTGAATTTTTCTGCTCACGAGACATGTAAAAGGTCCGCCTTAATAGCTGCCGCAAAGACGTGGCTAAAATTACCCGTCAGAGTCAGCAGTTTAACTTGCTTTTGCACGCCCTGAACAACAACACGCAGCGTCATCTGCTCCAAGCTTGGGAGGAGGAAGGGCGCCATGCTGCACTTCTTTGCACCTCCTTTTGAGCGAGTGCAGGCCGGCGGAGAACTCGTGCAGAACTACGCTTGCACCTTGACAAAACGAGGGAACCGGTGCAGCGGGCGCGCGCGGCACCAGCAAAACGAGGACGACGGTGCTGCACCCGCTGAACTGGTGCCGCCGGTGCAGCCAAATCGAAGAGACCTCAAGTGTCATCGATGGCCTCAAAAGTTGGGCGGCAGTCCAGTAAGAAGGAAGAGGGGAAAAAAAGAAAAAAAAAGGCAGGGGGGAACAGTCGGAATAAGGCGCGGAGAACTTGAAATATTTTTAAAAAAGAACATTGTTAGTGTATGATGGAGGCTAGTAGGGATTTTATGTTGCGAATAGAATATTTGTCCAGGTTATTTGAAGGCTGAGCGTACTTTATGTCTCTTAATATTATAGAAATCATGCTATGGCTTTTAGTGAATCCAAATTACCACGAGCTAGATTTATTCCTGATAGGTGTAGGGATTGAAATTTGTGTATCAAATAGTATCAAATATGATTCCATGTATTTCCTCTCCCGTGGTGACCGTAAATTTGTAGAATGTAAAGTTTGGCTTGATCGAAATTGTGGTCTTGTTGGTTGAAGTGGCTATCCCACCTCATTCTCATTTTATGTTTTGTAGAACCCATCTAGATGAAAAAATAATGTGTGTCGGCAGGAGAGCGTACATTATCGAGTATTTAAAGGAAAAGAACGGTGCTCCGTGACGGACACAATTCGGGTTCACTATAATATCAAAGATTTAAGAAAAAGTAATGAGAATGCCATCAGCATCGTAACAGGAAATGTTCATCACGCTTAAGCAAGCTTCGATTCCATAGCGAGTAAGGCATTGAATGTACATGAAAACGCTTGTTATTTCTATAAAATTAGTTTTGTGACGTAGAATTTGAAAAAGTTGCACATTCGAGGCAAAACCAACATATTGCCACGCCCACTTCTTGTCTTGTTTTGATGTATTCGGGTTTGACCGGCAGGGACGGTTATCAACGCTCGACGCTGTCCGCGAAGTAGTGTTCTAGAAGCGTCGCGATTGTAGTAGATCGGTTTGTTAAGATTGCGCCCCGCACGCGAATGTTCCAGCTTTGTCTAGAGATAACGCCGCCACCAGCGATATTGCTGGAAAGTTCGATAGCGCCTGTATAAAAGCCGACGCGCTTGATCGCTTGTCAGTTGATCGACGGTCGACGTTCTGTCCGCCGCTATCAGTGTATTGCTGTAGTTTGACTATCAGTTTCTCGGCCACAAGTTCGGCCAAATAAACAGTTTCACCTCGGACCTGCTGACTACTGCCTTCGTCGACGTCACGACTACGTGACATCTGGTGGAGGTGCTGCTTCTTCCATGATCCGGACGCCCCCGCGAAGCGCTGACCAAAGCCCAAGCCGCGAGGAGGACGACGGCAAAGAAAACCCGGATCGTCGAGCAAGCCGCAGGCAACAAGGTCTACCGCCAGAGCACGGGCCTCTACCTGAAAAGACCCGGCAAACAAAGATCCTGACCCCGACCACAGCGACGATGACAGACGCTGTGCCGCCCGCACCGATTCTTCTCCGGACGCCCAAGGAGCCGCCAACCTTCCGCGGATCGTCGTTCGAAGACCCGGAAAGCTGGCTCGAAGCCTACGACCGAGTCGCGATTTTCAATGCCTGGACCAGCGAAGACAAGCTACGGCATGTCTATTTCGCTTTGGAAGACGCCGCTCGGACTTGGTTCGAGAACCAAGAGCGAAGCCTGACAACATGGGACATCTTTCGCACCAGGTTCCTCGTGACATTCACGAGCGTCGTCAGGAAAGAGTGCTGAGGCTCTGCTCGAGACCCGCGTGCAGATGCCGAACGAAAACGTGGCGCTCTTCACGGAGGAGATGACAAGGCTGTTCCGTCATGCAGACCCTATCATGCCCGAGGACAAGAAGGTCCGCTTTCTTATGCGAGGAGTCAAACAGGAGCTCTTCGCCGGGCTGATGCGGAACCCCCCATCGACAGTTCAAGAATTCGTCTCGGAAGCAACGACCATCGAGAAGACGCTCGAGATGCGCACCCGGCAGTACAATCGCCGCGCATTTCAAGACAGCACAGCTGTTCATGGCCTCGGCTCCGACGACTTCCGCGAAACGATCCGAGCAATCGTGCGAGAGGAGCTGCGAAAGCTTGCGCCGTTTGCTGACGTCGATTGCTGACGTTGTACGCGAGGAAATCACACAGTCACTGGGTGTTCCTCAGCCGGCACCGCCGCAGCTGCAAGCCATGAGCTATGCTGCTGCAGCCCGACGCAACGCCCCCCCCCCCTCCTCGCCCACGTCAAGACGCCGCGCCACCCCAGCAGTTCCGCCGCCAGGCACCACCGCCGCCACCACCGACGTCATATCGCCCGCCAGCCGGCCAGCGATCCGCGCCGAGAAAGACCGACGTTTGGCGCGCCCCTGACAACCGCCCGCTCTGCTACCACTGCGGGGAGGCCGGCCACACGTACCGCCGCTGCCAGTACCGACAGATGGGACTACGCGGATTCGCCATCAACGCGCCGCGCCCGTAGCCAGGCGAACGGCCTCGCGACATCGACGACTACCTCACCGGAACACAGTGGCAAGAACGACGACCTTCCCGCTCGCCGTCGCCCGGCCGCTATATGTCACCGCACCGCCGGCCGTACGCTGGCCCAAACCAGGGCCGGTCGCCTAGCCCGTATCCGGAAAACTAAGGGCAGCAACCGATGGAGGTGCGGTTGCTGTACGACGAACTACCGAAGATCCTCCGCCGCCGACGACGACGCCGCGACGAAAGCTTCAGAATACGACGCGAACCAAACAGACCCCTGACGACGAAATCTCGCGGACTGAAGAAGACCCGACGACGCAACATGGAAGCAGCGGAACACACCGACGCAGCCGTGACCCGACGCCGCGACCCAACCGCAACGCAAGACGACGAACTAGCGACCTCGACGTTCTCGTCGACGGCCACAACGTCACCGCTCTCGTCGATACCGGAGCCGACTATTGCGTCATCAGTGGGCCCTTCGCCACGAAGTTGAAGAAAGTTAAGACCGCTTGGGAAGGCCCCGAAATCCGCACCGCTGGAGGCCATCTAATAACGCCGTCTGGAGTCTGCACAGCAAGAGTCACAATCAATAATCGCACGTATCCTGCGAGTTTCGTGATCTTGCAACACTGTTCCAGGGACGTCATACTTGGCATGGACTTCTTAAACCATCACGGCGCCGTCATCGACTTAAGAACCAAATCGATAACCCTCATCATCATCATCATCATCATCATCATCAGCCTGTCTACGCCCACTGCAGGGCAAAGGCCTCTCCCATGTTCCGCCAATCAACCCGGTCCTGTGCTTTCTGTTGCCACGTTATACCTACAAACTTCTTAATCTCATCTACCCACCTAATTTTCTGTCTTCCCCTTACGCGTTTGCCCTCTCTTGGAATCCAGTCAGTTACCCTTAATGACCACCGGTTATCCTGCCGACGTGCTACGTGCCCGGCCCATATCCATTTCTTCTTCTTGATTTCAACTATGATATCCTTAACCCCCGTTTGTTCCCTGACCCACTCTGCTCTCTTCCTGTCTCTTAAGGTTACACCTATCATTTTCCTTTCCATCGCTCGCTGCGTCGTCCTCAATTTAAGTTGAACCCTCTTTGTAAGTCTCCAGGTTTCTGCTCCGTACGTAAGTACCCTATCGTCGGACAAAACGACACCGCCGGATACGAGTCCATGTCAACATGCCCTGAACGTGCTCGAGGATCAAGTTACCATCCCGCCTCGCTCCAGCGTCATAATTTCCGTCAGTACCGAAAAAGCTGAAGACATCGAAGGTGTCATCGAGAGCGATCAGCGTTTGCTGCTAGACCGTGACATTTGCGTCGCAAGGGGCATTGCTCGGTTGCATGAAGGAAAAGGAAGCATGATGCTAACGAACTTCAGCCAGGAATACAGACACCTGAGCAGGGGCACGACGATTGCATACATCGAAGAAATCTTGGCCGTCAGCGATGCGTTTGCCTTTTCAGATTCTAACGAAGCTACGACGACGATCCATGAGCCACCCTTCGACGTAAACCCAAGTCTTCCCGCTCGCCAACAGCAACAGCTTCGACGCCTTCTGCAGGAATACAGGGACTGTTTCTCGTCGTCATCGCGGGTCCGACAAACGCCCCTTGCTAAGCACCGCATCATAACAGAAGAAAATGCTCGACCACTCCGTCAGAGTCCCTACCGGGTTTCGACGCGGGAACGGGAGGCCGTTAAGAAACAAGTCGATGAAATGCTACGCGACGACATCATCCAGCCGTCCAACAGCCCGTGGGCGTCTCCCGTGGTGTTAGTGAAGAAGAAGGATGGGACCCTACGTTTCTGCGTCGATTATCGTCGCCTGAACAAAATCACAAAGAAGGACGTATACCCTCTCCCACGGATAGACGATACCCTGGATCGACTCCACAACGCGAATTACTTTTCGTCGATGGACCTCAAGACCGGCTACTGGCAAATTGAAGTCGACGAGAGAGACCGAGAAAAGACCGCCTTTATAACACCGGACGGCCTGTTCGAGTTCAAGGTCATGCCCTTCGGTCTTTGCTCGGCACCTGCGACTTTCCAACGAGTCATGGATACTGTATTAGCTGGCTTGAAGTGGCAGACTTGCCTTGTTTACTTGGACGACGTCGTTGTGTATTCCTCGAACTTCGACGAACACCTCCAGCGACTTCAATCCGTACTTCAAGCAATCAAGAACTCCGGGCTCACCCTGAAGCCAGAAAAGTGCCGCTTCGCGTACGAGGAGCTCTTGTTTTTGGGTCACGTGATCAGCAAGACTGGAGTGCTCCCAGACCCGCAGAAAACAGCTGCCATCGCCGCTTTCCCGCCACCCACCGACAAGAAGGCCGTGCGCCGATTTCTTGGCTTGTGCGCCTATTACAGACGCTTTGTCAAAGACTTTTCACGGATCGCCGAGCCACTAACGCAGCTCACGAAGACCGACGTCGAATTCAGGTGGCAAACAGCGCAAGTCGAAGCATTTCATGAACTGAAACGACGCCTGCAGACACCTCCGATACTTGCGCATTTCGACGAATACGCCGATACGGAGATTCACACCGACGCAAGCAGCATAGGACTCGGCGCCGTCCTTGTGCAGCGGGCGGGCGGACTGGAAAGGGTTATCAGTTAGGCTAGCCGGTCGCTGTCTAAAGCAGAGGTCAACTATTCCACAACAGAAAAGGAGTGCCTCGCCATCATCTGGGCTACGTCAAAGTTTCGCCCCTACCTCTACGGCAGGCCCTTCAAAGTTGTGAGCGACCATCACGCCTTGTGTTGGCTAGCTAACTTGAAGGACCCTTCAGGTCGCCTTGCACGGTGGAGCCTAAGACTTCAAGAATTTGGCATTACTGTCGTGTACAAGTCCGGAAGGAAACACTCCGACGCCGACTGCCTGTCTCGTGCCCCCGTCGACCCACCAACGCCCGACGACCAGGATGATGACAGCTTCTTGGGAGCCATAAGTACCGAAGACTTCGCCGAACGACAGCCAGCCGACCCGGAACTGAAGGGTCTAGTAGAATACCTGGAGGGCAGGACCATCGTTGTCCCAAAAGTATTCAGGCGAGGATTGGCATCATTTACCTTGAAAAACAACGTCCTCGTAAAGAAGAACTTCTCTCCGGCCCGAGCCAGCTACCTTATCGTTGTACCTTCGGGACTGCGACCAGAAATTTTGCATGCCCTGCACGACGACCCAACGGCTGGACACCTCGGACTTTCCCGAACGCTCGCACGAGTACAGGAAAAGTACTACTGGCCGCGCCTTGCCGCCGACGTCACTCGCTACGTAAGGACGTGCCGAGACTGTCAGCGACGGAAGACACCGCCCACAAGACCAGCGGGCTTCCTTCAGCCGATCGAGCGTCCTCGGCGACCATTCCAGCAGATCGGGATGGACCTCCTGGGGCCGTTCCCAACGTCGACTTGCGGAAATAAATGGATCGTCGTGGCTACCGACTACCTCACCCGCTACGCCGAAACAAAAGCCCTGCCCAAAGGCAGTGCCGCTGAGGTAGCCAAGTTCTTCGTTGAGAGCATCGTCCTTCGACACGGCGCCCCAGAGGTTCTCATCACCGACAGAGGTACGGCGTTCACGGCTGACCTAACTCAGGCGATCTTGGAATATAGCCACACAAGCCACCGCCGCACCACCGCGTACCACCCACAGACCAACGGCCTCACCGAGCGTCTAAATAAGACCATCGCCGACATGCTGGCGATGTACGTCGACGTCGAACACAAGACGTGGGACGCCATCCTTCCGTACGTGACCTTCGCGTACAACATGGCCGTACAGGAAACGACGCAGATGACGCCATACAAGTTGGTCTACGGACGGAGCCCGGCAACGACGCTTGACGCCATGCTACCAAACGTGACCGACGAGGAAAACATCGACGTGACCACCTACCTACAGCGCGCCGAAGAAGCACGACAGCTCGCCCGCCTACGGATCAAGAACCAGCAGACGACTGACAGCCGCCGCTACAACCTTCAACGACGCCACATGGAATACCAACCCGGTGACCGTGTATGGGTATGGACGCCAATACGGCGACGAGGACTTAGTGAGAAGCTTCTTCGACGATACTTCGGACCGTACAGGGTACTTCGACGCCTCGGCGCACTCGACTATGAGGTTGTCCCTGACGGCATTACGAACTCTCAGCGGCGCCGTGCGCGACCTGAAGTCGTCCATGTCGTGCGCCTTTAGCCGTTTTTTGCGCGTTAGCGAGCCTGGGGACTCTATTTTTTTCCTTTGTTTTTTATTTGTGTACGCACTTGTTTTGTTTTTTTCTCTTCTATGTTCTTTCACAAGCATCGGGACGATGCTTTTTCAGAGGAGGGCAATGCCACGCCCACTTCTTGTCTTGTTTTGATGTATTAGGGTTTGACCGGCAGGGACGGTTATCAACGCTCGACGCTGTCCGCGAAGTAGTGTTCTAGAAGCGTCGCAATTGTAGTAGATCGGTTTGTTAAGATTGCGCCCCGCACGCGAATGTTCCAGCTTTGTCTAGAGATAACGCCGCCACCAGAGATATTGCTGGAAAGTTCGATAGCGCCTGTATAAAAGCCGACGCGCTTGATCGCTTGTCAGTTGATCGACGGTCGACGTTCTGTCCGCCGCTATCAGTGTATTGCTGTAGTTTGACTATCAGTTTCTCGGCCACAAGTTCGGCCAAATAAACAGTTTCACCTCGGACCTGCTGACTACTGTCTTCGTCGACGTCACGACTACGTGACAATATACTAGTTGCGCAACTTTGTCGTCGCTCCATTAGTGCCATTAAACCAAGCCATGTGACACCGACAATTTAATGTCATTTAGGCACTTGATATTCTAATCTCGAATTGCATTAGAAGCGTCCCAGTAACCAAATATAATTTGCGTGTGTGCAGGTGTGAACCTGTGTGAACCGGATAATAATGTTACAAACGGTAAAGAACACTGCGAACTCCTGTTCTGGACATACATGTATGTAGCACTGCGTACACAGCTGGATTAGCTGCTATACGTAATACTTTTTGATGTCACATGCACTGTGCACCGACGTCTGTGGCTAAGTCACGCGCCGCATTATCATTGTACACCGCCCCGTTTTAGACTTCCCCCGAGAATAAGAACAATAACTTGTTTCGAAGATTCCGAACTATCTTCTTGCTCTATTGCAGTAATCAGAGGGGGCAGGAACAGAAGAGGGGTCAAACCGACGACCCGTGAAAGCATCTTCTCTTTCGTCCAAAACTGCTTCACTGGAAGTGAACACAGAGTCACAGAACTTGCGGTTTTCGCTCTTTCTGTTTAGGAGTAGATGACTGAATACAACACATTAAATGAAGGAAATCTGACCTGAAACCACCTCTTGCATTGAAATGATAACGTTAACAAGGCCACCTGAACGTGTACGTTGGATTCTCGGTGACAATGACCGTGAAGCAGTTACGGGGGGGGGGGGGGTCAAAGGGGGGTCAGGTCGGCTTTCAGGGGGGGTTACAACCCCCCCCCCCCCCCGTCGGTGCGCCACTGAGTGGGAGGAAACTCGGCACTACGAAGCCTCTCCACTTGACTGTCAAAACCGAACTGAACCATGTGCGGACAGGACTTAAGAAGGGATGATCTCAAGCTTGAGGACGCGATTCCTCGCTTAACAAGCTTAGGGTGACATGAATCGTGAGGTAAAAGAGCCTTCTTTGACCTAGGAAGGTATGCCCAACATAAGTGGTCTTCATCATATATATAATTTCAAGTCTAAAAACTGTAAACGGGAACTCTCGGGGAGTTCACAGGTGAAAAATCAAACTAGACTCTGTCGATTTAAAAGACCCTAAAACTTCATTAGCAACCACTTCTAGGTTATCGTCAGGGTTAATATTTAAAAGGATTAAAAAATCATCCACGTACCTAATTACACGCGTGATGCGGTCATCAGTAAGGATACGCGAGAGCGAAACGTCAAATTCAGCTAAAAACATCTCAGTGAAAACAGGCGCCACACTCGAACCTATACATATGCCTCGTTGTTGGACATAGAACTTGTCCTGAAAGCCAACAATCGTAGAAAGGAAGAAAGAAATAGTGCAGTAGTAAGAAAAAAAAGTCACAGTTTCGCCGCAACGGCGAAGCAATGAATGCGATAGAAACAAATTAGAATTTCACACAAAGAACGGCAAGCAGCTCAGTACTTGCCACGCGCCGCTCGAGCGCAAAGGACTGGCGAAAAGGACACACACAGGACGACAACGAACTAACAACGGTCACAGCTCAACACTTGCAGCGCACTGCTCAAACACAAGGAAGGACACTCGAAAAGAACGCACAGGTACACACAGGACGAGCGCGAACTGTTGCGGTTGTTACTTCTTCGTGTTTGAGCAGCGCGCTACAACCCAACGCTCTTAACCCTTTGAGACGCTATGTACACAATTGTGTACACCACTTGTTTTTGCTATTTGTATCAACTAGGGGCCAAGAAAGAGCGAAATATATCGAGCTTTGGATGAATTCAACCTCCTGCATAATAACTTTGTCTTCATTTAACTTCATTTTGCAGTGTACTATCGCATATGATCACATTATACTGAAGGCAGCATCACGTTTGACGAGTCGTTCGACGTGCCGCTTCCTACAAGCCACGTGAAACGCTCTGTAGCGCATCCTCTTACGTCGCGCCCCGAAGCCGGCGCCTGCGGCATCGCAAGGAAACAAAAACTCTCTTGCTAAGCCGCCGCCGCCGGTCCGGCGGCGCGGGGAAGAGGGGACAACTCGAACCGCGCTCCTTCTCTCCTATTTCTCCTCTTTCCCTTTCGCATTGCCCCGCGCGCCTGCTCGCGCTTTTGGGAAACGAATAAACAGTTCCTAACCAGATGTTGTAGCTCTCGGTTCCTCCTGCGCGCGCTCTACAATTTGGTGACCCTGTTGCATACACGCCCTTAATTCAAGTTAGAGTCATGTCCCTCGCAGAGCCGGACGCACAACTGACACAAGGAACCACCATGCCACAAGACCAGGCAGATCCCCCTAACATCGGCGAGAATTCCCACACTGCAGACGCTCCCGGTGACGCAGTCTCTGCGGTATCCTTACGCCTGCCACAATACTGGGAGCGCAACCCAACCGTCTGGTTCCTGCAGGTGGAATCGCAGTTTCACATCAGCCGCGTAACATCTCAGCTTCAAAAATTCCACCACGTCGTCAGCGCACTGCCACCTGCTGCAGCAGAAGAGGTCTCCGACATACTGGTTTCCTTCAGGACGAACCTCCCGGCAGCTCCCTACGACGAACTCAAGGCAGCGCTGCTCGACAGAACCGCTGCATCGGAACGGACGCGAATGCAACAGTTGCTCTCAACTGCGGAGCTCGGCGACCGGAGGCCCACGCAGCTGCTTCGTCAGATGATGCAGCTCCTCGGTTCGCGCGCCCACGCAATGGACAATGCTGTGCTACGCGAACTGTTTCTCCAACGCTTGCCGTCCAACGTGCAAATGGTGCTGGCCACCGCTTCCACTATGGATTTACCGTCACTCGCCGCACTCGCCGACAAGGTCATGGAAGTGGCGACGCAGCACTTGCAAGTCGCTGCCGTCAGCACTCCTTCTACACGACCCCCGTCGTCATGTGCTGCTTCTAATTTGACAACCGCTACCACCTCGCCTTCCCACATCGACCACCTCTGTGACAGGCTCGAAGAAATAATCGTGGCAGCCACGCGACAAGACTATGCTCCACGCCGTTCGCGACAACGTGGCCGATCCTCAACCCCCCACCGTGCCGGCGTGCCGCTTCCTACAAGCCACGTGAAACGCTCAAAATGAACATACCCGAAAACGAATTAGCACCATATTTCTAGCCTGGGATTTGATTCTATTTATGTAAAAACAGAGCATGAATGACTTCAGGATATTTAATTATAATTTAATTACGATCCATTACTATAACACATGTAAATTAATATATTATGGCATTATTTTTGATGCTATAGAATATTGAGTGCCTTGACTTAACGTTGTATCAGTATGATGCATTTACAGGAAGTTTTTCCTAAGCGGCGTCTGAAAGGGTTTTTCTTTAAAACTGCAACGCGTGGAGTGACCGCTCCACGTCTCCTGCCGCGCGGTGGCGTTAAACGCATCGTTTACTCGGCGTTCCACATCGTCAGTGGCGACAGAAAGGGGCCACCTTTTGGTGCACATACTGAAGCACCTCCGAGCTCTGTGTGTCGTTAGCGCTAAATAGTGTATATAAATAGCTCACCGTTGTTATGCTAAAGAGCCGGAGGCGCGTGGCCGAGTTGTTTAGGGCAGCGGAGCGAGGAGTCGAAGGTTCGAATCCCGGTGGTGCGCATCGGATTTTTTTTTCTTATTTTTCTTTGTGGCTTTTATTTATATATACATACATATACATAACCGGTACATGACGGCGTCGACAAACGGCGACGGCAAAAACTAGCCGAGAGAGTCCATATAATTGCTATCGCATAATAGTACAAGAAACAAGTTTCTTGTCTGTTAAGTTGTCATACACGATGTACGGTTATGTTTGATGGTGCGCATGCGCTTTGCTGTTGTGGGAAAGAGGCGTCATCCAAATAAATCAGTCTGCGCTGGTCCCGTCCACTTCTTTCTTCTTGTGTCCTGTATGTAGGCGTCGTCTTATGTTTCCCATGCCTTGCCAACTAGGCCCCCACCGTACGCTTCTTGTGCAGTGAAGGTTAATTTAAATACTGTCCCTGAAATACTGATTCCGACAGTCAGAGGAAATTATAAATGATCGAAGCGAAAATGATTAAGCACGCGCCTTACACTGCGGCTGCTCCAAGGCATCCTTAGTTGGACGACGTCGACAAGATTCGCGCAGTGGATCGACCTTTTCTAAATATTTTAACGCGATAGTGCTAAAGAGCTCGTTTCGCAGAAATTCCGGCGTCGATGGTTGTGAGCGAAAGATCATCATCTTGTCCGAAATCGAGAAAGCTGTAAATAAAATAAATAATAAAAATGTTGGGTCCGAGTGAGAATCGAACCCAGGCCATCTGCGTGGCAAGCAGGTGTTTTACCACGCAGCCACGCCTCTGCTTGGAACTGCACTGAAAGTAACTTTCATGCTTCGCAAACATGCGCGTCCTGTATACAGGTGTCACAGTACGAGATGCAATATCGCAGTAATATTGCGTGGTACAAGCGTAAATTGCCATCGGGCGTCACACCATGTCATAACGACTTGGTGGTTTAAAGCCAGCCACCCATTGCAAAAGGCACACACATTACTGCGCGTATTCCCATAAGACCACGTAGTGGGTGCATCACAACTTGGAAAAAGTTTCTCGCGCATAATGGCTCCTGGTTTAGAGCATCTACCCATTACATAAGGCACACACCTTAGTGCGCGCATTCTGTTACACACACGTGGTGGGTGCAGTGATACTCGTAAAAAAAATAAAAATGTCTCACGCCACCGGGCTCTTGACACGCTTGTGATGGAGTCTATACAAGCGCCAACCACACTGCGGTGTCATCGGCGAGTTTTGGCGGGGCATCAGTGTCAAGTGGCGCACAACATGGGCGGCCACGCAAGACGGAGGCAGAGACCGCATATACCAAGCTCGGCACGCTGCGGCTATGCGACCACTATTACGTTGCAGTAATGCACAGTCTGAACTTCTCGAGTAACAACATACAATAAGAAGTATGCACTAAGTGGTCGCACTAGGGGCAGGATATCGCTGTCGCGTTCAACTCAAAGGCGACGCTTAAGCGCCCCCAATTTTACTCTTCCAGGCCCCTAAGCGCCGTGGTTTGACGATTCATCAGTTGATAAGTCATAAGTCAGTGACGTCAGTGGTACTAACCATCACGTGATAGTATTTGCTCACGAGCTGCCCGGGTACGTCACGAGGCCGCCAAGTGCTCTTCGAAATCTAAACTGCCACCAGTCGTAACATAAAAGCATATAATTAAGCATTCGCATCCCGCAGGAGCAAACGAGTTTCTTTGCCGCGATGAACGAGTCAATAGCCACTGATTAAGAGCAAAAAAAACAGATTTCGTGTCGGTACACATTTAATCAGTACGATTACATACCCTTCAACAGTTGGAAGATTCTCGACTCGAACCCGTATATACATGCAAGGTCGAGGGTTCGAGCCCCGACGCACTTGGTATGTCGTCGTGGATTTGGTTCGCTATTCAATATACACCAGTGTTTCCCGTTTAGCTTCCGTGGAGCCCTATGTAATCTCACGGGATTTTTTTTTCTTTACGGACCGCCCTAATGATGCCAGTTGCCAAATTTTCCAATGTGCGATTCTCTCGTTCTTTTCCGAAACTGTTAGGCGTTGCATACAAGGCTTTGCCGGCAAGGTCACTGAAAAATGCGTTAAAGTAAAGCGCTGGCCTGCAAGCCCGCCAAGAGACGTAGCCGTGATAAGATGACCTCCTCCTAGACAATCTCCATTCTTCAACGTGGTTAAAATGGGTACCACAGATCACAGTGCTCCTCTGGCCGGCAGTCCCTTAGTAAAAAGCACAGAAAATATGCGACAGCTGCCAGGATACCTGTGTTTGCTGCGTCTAGCAGGAGATGGGACGACAACAACGGCCACGTGTGGCTCCTCACCTGACAACGCTGCGCAATAGGTGGTGCTGCTGCCGGCGCGGCCGCGGCTGCGTCAGGGCGGCTCGCACAGCGACCTCCCACAACCGGCGGAACAGCTCCGGCTGTGCACTAAACTCGGCTCGAGGCATGTCACAACAACAACAACAACGACAACAACGACGATGGAAGACTGTAGTGGAAGACTTGGTTTCAATGGCCTGGGCCAGCGCCAGACCCGACGGCGAGGCGTCACATGTCGGCCGCGATGGTGGCCGGGGAAGCCGACCGCGTTGGCAGGAGAGGGCCACTCGGCGAGACCCTAACGAGCCAATTCGGGGACACGCCGCGCATGCGCTCTCCAACAAATCAATGCCGCTAGGGCGCATATTGGCTTCTCCGTTCGGCCGCCTTCAGCAGCACTCGCCTCATCGACTGTGTCGTAGATGCCAGGAACGTTTTCCTTTCTTTTCCGTAATAGAAACATTGCGCAGGTGCCTGCCCGCCAGAGCGTTTTGGCGAAACCATGGATCAAGACAAAGATTTCTCTGTCCTTTGCGCTGTTTATTAATTATGCTACTCGCCCAGCGTTGTCGACTGAGTACATGCTTCTGCTCTCGCTAAATCCCGCGTAAGGCAACATTTGAGCGAGATAGCGGGGGTTAAGACGCTTAGAAAAACGTTTTGTTGGGCTAGTTGGTTCATGACTTCTCAAGGAAAAAATTGTAGCGCAAAGCAACACACGGACAGAGAGAGGACGGGACTGGCGCGCGGCTACGCGAAGCTGCGCGCCCTTCCTCTCCACAGGGAGAGGGCGCGACGCCGCGTCAAAAAGTCACGCGCTGACGCGCTGCAACGCGCGTATGTGTGTTCGGGCCTTTATAATACAGTTGGAAGTTAGCGCCAGTCCCGTCCTCTCTGTCTGCCCGAGTGTTGCTTTTCGCTACAATTTTTTCCTTTAGAAGTTAAAGGAATCCTGACACAAAAATTTTCGCCCCGCGTTTTTTTGCTGCAATGTGTTGCTGGGGGCCTGTTAGTCATAACACAGCACATCGTTTGCTGCAGCGCGCGACAGATAATTAATTACAAGCTCCTCATTACCGACACAGCCTCAGTTTCGGTTTGACAGAGCTCCAAAAACGGCAAGCCGCCGGGTGCAACTATCACCACCTGGCGAGTGATACGCTCGGTCACGTGAGCACACAGAACAGTGACGCATTTCCGCGCGGTCTGTTGTCGTCGGGCTCATCGTCGTCTGACGGCGACGATTTTCTTGCGGCGGGGATCGAAGGAATTTTCGACGTGGCGAATCATTTCATGTTTGACCCGCTGGCGAGGAGCGATTCGTCGGGAAGCGCGTCAAAACAGAAATGGCGGCTACGACGTCATCGTAACCAGTACCGGCTGCAACGGTTACGTAGGGGAAGTAGGGGGGTCACCTCGGGTCACCTCCGAGGGTGTCAATGCACTAGGTGCGGCCTATAATGCTGGATCGTGCTCACGAACTTCAAAATTCATATAAAATATCTTCCAAGCTTTATTCGCTGCCGATATTTTGCAGATGGTACACGCACGTACACGGGAATCGATCCAGCAGGCTATCTCGGCCGCGAAATTTTGTGTCAGTACCCCTTTAATAAACATCTCTCTCTCTTTACCATTTCTTCTTTTTATAGCCGACAGAAGCTATAAAGTTTGGTGTGCACCCACACCTACGTTTAGTTCGCTTGCTGGAACTTCTTTTTGTGTCTGCTGAGCGAATCAGCGTCGACAATGAGCTACCTCGCCAAAGCCTCCTCGCTGAAGCGCCAGTCGAACACGCTGCTCGCTTACTTCCCCAAAAAGAGTCCGTGCGCGGATTCAAGAGATGCAGCAACAACGCCGCAATGCCAAATTCCAGGAACCGGTGACTGATCAGATATCGTCGTCAGATGAATCCATCGGTCAGCAAGTCCTCACCGAGGATTCGACGAACATGCGCACCCAAATGACCTGGGGATCTACGCCAGCAAGCCGGTAAGTGTGGCTATAATGCACTTTACCCATGATATGAGAATTGTATGTGTGCTGCATTGAACTGTACATAATGTCTATATATAATCAATATTTACAGAGTGTAGAAACTGGCGCAGTAGTACCAGGTATGCATTCATTCAAGTGCAATGAGACAGATGATTCTATCTACTATTAGCCCCGAGAAGCTGGGGTGGCGTCGCTTGGCGGGAGGTGTGGATGACGTCACGGCAAGGACTCTTCGACGCCCGCGCGCCGTCGTGCACACTTTGAAAGGGGTGATGAGGTTTGTTGTGTCGCGCTGCTAACTTCGGGGATGGGTCTGATTCCCGTCCACAGCAGCCGCATTCCGACGGGTGTAAAAAGCAACATTCCTCTGCTTAGATACATGAGCACGTTAAAGAATTCGAGGCAATCAAAATTAATCTGCAGCGTGTCTCACAATCATATCGCGGTATTGACACGCAAGACACCTTATTCACATTATTAGGTTGCGTTGTGCACGGGCGATTCCTTTAAAAAATATGATGGCTTCGCCCATGGAGGAAGGAAAAACTAAGGAGAGGCCCTGACGTCACATTCGTGAAGCCTCCACATCGCAAACACCCGCATTGCCTCCTAGCGAAGGCGCAGCGAAACATTTCGCGATTTCCGTCGCGACGTTTGCAAGCGCATGCGCGCATCGCGAAACTTTGCAGCCTTTTTGTTTGTTTGTTTGTTTGTTTGTTTGTTTTTCGCCGTGCGAGCGGTGTAGTCGATTCACGCATGCTGCTCTTTGTGTGTGTTCTTTAGGAAAGCTACGCAATGCCCAGCTGTTGCGTATACCCGGTGCAAATCGCGTGCACTGCGGACAGTACCGGGTGTCACTTTTCATGTGTACGTATACGTTCGCTTCGTTGCTGATCACTAAGGCATGGTATTTGCGTGCGAAGCTCTCGGATGTGCGCTCTGTTGCTTGTTACTCATTCTGTCAACTCAGAACTCATGTGAACTTTTGTTTTTGGCGTCTGACGCGCCGTACATAACATGCGCTGAAGGCATCGTACGTTTTAGGGGCTGTGTCGTTCAACGAAAGGGCAATAAACTTTTGTTGTTATTATCGGACTACGTGATGTATGTATTGTTCGGTGTGCGCTCGCTGCGTGCTTGTGTTGTGTGCGCACTGGAATTACAAACTTTACGTGCACGATCGCCTATGGGTCATTCCATGCCAACTGTCCCAGTCTGGGCGCTCGACAAAAATCGACTTCTCTGGAAAAAATTGAGAAAATTACACACATATACCCATTAGTCCTGCGGTATTCTCCTAAAATATTTTGCGCGGCAAAAATTTTTCGGGCACGTGAGCGCCATTTGAACTTCTCGATATGGTGGAAAACCAGGTACGAAAGAAAAATTCGCTATAAATGGACCGTTTCACACATTCATTCGAAACTTGCTTTTTTGTGTTTTAAGAGCATCGCGCTTGTATTATAGGACAGTTGCTTAGAGTAGCTTTATGTTTTTCACACCTTGGCGCATAGGTAAAATTGGGTAAATTGCAGCGTTTTCGGGAATTTTTTACAAAAGACGACTGTAGATCAAATACATCAATTATTTTTATAGAACTCTCCATAAAACGTACTATTGCCTAAAATTCTTGTTATGCCTGTGTGCGGCGCACAGGCTTTAAAATAAAATCCTGAACTTGAAAAAAAACGCTACATTGGCCTATGTTCAGACGTCTGTAGCAGCCTAAGGTGGTCCAAGAAAAAATAAGTAGAAAAGCGCATACGATTGAGAATCATAACAACTTCATCCACAGAAAGTTTAATCGAAGTAGTTTTTGTTTTAGTGAAGAAAAACTTTTTTGAAGTTTAGTCCCACCATTGCATTATTTTGCTATGGGGGCAGTACAAACCGACTGAATTTACTGCATAAAAAAAAGAGGTAATGTATTCGTAGCACATGGTTTTCAGCTCCTTTTGTTAGTACTTTATGATGTATATTACATATCAAGAAGACGATAAACAAAGGTAAAAATATAACAATACCATTGGCTTAGGTGCCGAAATTCCCCAATAATGAATCGCGTTACTTATTGCATGCGGCTCTGAGAATCATTTGGCGTCAAAATAAGTTAAGCCTCAAAGATCATGTAAATCGGAGAAAGGAGGCGTGAGCGTGGTCATTTATAGCGGGTCCAAATGGAGCGCATCTAAGTATTCCGCGACGAAGGGCACATGATGTGACAACGCGCCGCGTATTCACGCATTCCGTCCGTCGACCGCGACACTACGGACGTGATATGCCAAGCTATTTTTCACATCCTTATTTGGATGGTTGCAGGCAACAGATTTTGGTTAAAGTAGAATTTGTCAGTCTGGTAACATGCACTGTTTTACAGCTGTTATGAAATCCCAACAGCCTATTTATGTGGCGTAGTTGTCCGGCGCCGCTTCCTCCGCCTCCGGTGTGCGTAAACAATGCAATACGTAACGCGATTCATTATTGGGGGAATTTTGGCATCTAAGCCAATGGTATTGTTATACTTTTACCTCTGTTCATCGTCTTCTTGATATGTAATATACATCATAAAGTACTAACAAAAGGAGCTGAAGACCATGTGCTACGAATACATTACCTCTTTTTTTTATGCAGTAAATTCAGTCGGTTTGTACTGCCCCCATAGCAAAATAATGCAATGGTGGGACTAAACTTCAAAAAAGTTTTACTTCACTAAAACAAAAACTACTTCGATTAAACTTTCTGTGGACGAAGTTGTTATGATTCTCAATCGTATGCGCTTTTCTGCTTATTTTTGCTTGGACCACCTTAGGGTGCTACAGACGTCTGAACATAGGCCAATGTAGCGTTTTCTCCAAGTTCAGGATTTTATTTTAAAGCCTGTGCGCCGCACACAGGCATAACAAGAATTTTAGGCAATAGTACGTTTTATGGAAAGTTCTATAAAAGTAATTGATGTATTTGATCTAGAGTCGTCTTTTGTAAAAAAATTCCCGAAAACGCTGCAATTTACCCAATTTTACCTACGCGCCAAGGAGTGAAAAACATAAAGCTACTCTAAGCAACTGTCCTATAATACAAGCGCGATGCTCTTAAAACACAAACAAGCAAGTTTCGAATGAATGCGTGAAACGGTCCATTTATAGCGAATTTTTCTTTCTTACCTGGTTTTCCACCATATCGAGAAGTTCAAATGGCGCTCACGTGTCCGAAAAATTTTTGCCGCGCAAAATATTTTAGGAGAATACCGCAGGACTAATGGGTATATGTGTGTAATTTTCTCAATTTTTTCCAGAGAAGTCGATTTTTGTCGAGCGCCCCGGCTGGGACAGTTGGCGTGGAATGACCCCTATACAATTCAGCGGTGTCCTCTTTTCGACGTGAAGTTACGTCAACTATAGGTTGGCGTTGCGCTGCAACCGCTAATCGGGCAATAGATCGGGAAATCGGGCTACGAGAACGGAAAAGAGAGATCTAACGCCCAGTAGAACGCGTAAGTCACTGCTAGGTGAGTTCGAATACGATGATGCAGGGGCTGAATGTTTTTGATTACGGCACGTACCGGTACTTTCTGTACTGTTGCACAAAAGCGCTCGCTCGGGCCTGCCACGCACGAACAGCCTGGTAAACGTCTGCTTGCAACGTTTTACTACGTGCAAACCGCACAATACGCGCTAAGTTTACGCCGGGACTACAAATCTGAGCAGAAGCGAACCACCGCGGAGAGCACGCCGCGGGCGTCTGCTGTTTTGTTTGCCCCATACCGGTTTGTTTGCCCCATAAATCTGACGTCACTTCCGCCACACTTTTTGCAATGCATTGGGATACGATAGGGCCTCTCCTGAGTTTTCCTTCGTCCATGGCTTCGCCTCCACAAGTGTTATTTGCATCGGACGCATCCGCGATCGGCGGACGGCGTTCTTGCCGGTGTGCCAAGCCCTGCGCACGATTAGGAAAGCGCATGCAGTATTGAGCTTCGCAAAATATCTCGAAAGCGCTCGCCCGAGAATACTGCCGCAGTTGTTGAGTTTGTTTTTCTTGTGTACTCGCTCACTCATCATGTTGTTTAGTTTCACGTTTTTCTCGCAATAATTTCGGAGCTTCATTTGACAACATAAAAAAGTTGAGGTTAATTGCGGAAACTCCTTATTGCTGTCAGATTGTGTCTTCATGCAGCATCGTAGCAACGGCGCTGTACACTTGTATAAGTACTAGTTTAGATAGCCAGCTCGTAAATTAATTTTTTTTTGCATTTGATATACCCCTGAGCATCGTGAACCTTTATGTGGACATGACGTGCGAGACCATTAATTGACTCATTAAGGCGAAGGACGTTCAATTAATACTTGGGCCACGCCACTGAGAGTGAAACAGTTCAAAACGCTCATTTCGACTTTCAGGCGTTTGTTTTGCAGACGATTGTTATCAACAGTGCTCCCACGAGAATTTAACATTACCGCTCGTGACCCGGCGGTCGATCAGATCAGCAGTTCACGCAAATCAGGGTATAAGGCCACATAATCCCAGACGAGTGTTGAGAAGAAATGTTTACATAAATCCAAGTATACTAACACCTCAGAATTTCCGAAACCATTGTGTGCGGGGCAGTATTATTTTGTTTAATTTCCCGGATGTATTAAGTGATTCTTTACGATAGACAGATTCATATAAAGTCTTCTGTAGCAGAAAGCGCAATTCTGTCAAGTCACCTAGATATTCTGCAAAGGCATACATAACTTGTACGATAAGCCGCAACGTAGTTAGTGAATTGAAAACGTCCTAATTTAATTTGTAATCTTCGGGACGCATGTTCTAACCGTGGAGTCTACGCCACGTTGTAATGAAGTTAGAACCATTAGCATAAATTTTTTAGCACAGATGTCTTAGAGTACGCGGTGAAAACAACGAATGTCTTGCTCTCCTGCATGACCATTTTCACGGTGAAGCTTCCGTTCGGGCGGGAATTCGCCCATTATAAGCTATATTATCCAAACTTTCTGCAGCTTACTAAACTTTCGCTAGCAGTGTAAACTTCTACCTTCTCCCGTGAGTGATTTGCATCGCAAGAATGAGCAGTAATCACCACCGTATCGCGAAAGAGCGGGTAGGCGGCGGGCGCAGAAAAAGGCGATCCTCGGCCGCGGAGCAAGCGAGTCCTTTCCGTGACGTCACATCGGCGCGAGTGCTGCGCCGCCAGTGTTCGTTCTCGGGGTTAATAGGCCACTTAATTACTATTGCGTGTTTTTCTGTATATGGCAACAACCGCCGTTTCGATATCTCGAAAATTCATTCTTACAGCGGCACAACTCGACAACAATCAGCTATCGGCAATCTTTAACTGCTAAATATTGGTCTTTTGCATGCGTAACTCATATGTATTGAGTTTATCCTGCAAAACATGCAGACAGTTTGGTATTTGTTACATTGGCAAAACTTACAGTATGCACCGAATGACAAAGCAACCTGCCAAACGGAAATACAAAATTTCCCTTTGGCAGGTGGTTGATTACATGCAGCTTCCCGGCTTCCGATATTAAAGATTGGAAAATGAGACATCTAAGAAATCTATGGTATGTACTGTTTTGTACTCGGCCCGTTTTTTTTTTTGTTTTTTGTTTTTTTTTTTGTTCGCCTGCAGCTGCCCCCAAGGCGAGTACAAGAGAACGCAGTAGCTTGCGTACGCAGGTTGTTTGGGGGCACTCTAATGATTGGGAAGCTATCTCATTTTCCATTCCTTAATTGCTTCTCCTTATTTAGTGGATTTACGCGGACCAATCTCATCAATTCCGACATCTATATTTTTTGTTCGAATTACCAGCTCGTAAAAATAAATTCTTGAGGTTCAGGATTATTTGATTATCGCAATATGTTCAAATTACACTGAGGTCCTATTTGAAAAATTAGGCTGATTCTAGTTGCTAGATTTTAGCTCTTTGCATAATGTCACTTGTTTTATTCGATCCGATGCCATTGCTTGGTTTCTGTTCAAAATGGGTTTATGAAGTTGGGATGCTTTTCCAGTTGTAAGCATGTTCTGTCCCTCACTTCACATACAGGGAAATGTGTCGTGGGTTCAGCCATGTATTTTGTTCCGTTTGTCTTCCTGAAGCGCCAGGTACAAACTGAAATCGAATCAATCATTAAGCTATATGTTAACTACAGTCTAGAATAACGAGTGAAATGGGGAAAGCCATAAGACCTATTCTGCTTATGTCACATGTGCATGGCTGTAGCCATTCCTGCGGAGTCTGAGGGTTGTCAGATTTGCCTCGCAGCCTTTGTAGACCATGGCAAATTCGGAGGATGTTCGTGACGCCTTACCGTTTTATGCTCTTATAAATTCTCACGTGGATTTCACTGTTTATGAGTAGCTGAAGGGGCATTACTTAAAAATGATAGCTCGGCTAGTTGTAAACTGACTTTTCGTGCATTTCCAGCGCTTAAAGAACATCGAAAAGAAAAAATTACAGAAGAAGGATGGCACATTTCTACACAGTTTAAAACTGCAGCTGCTTTTTTATATTGTGGAGCGCCCATGAAATGAATAAATAATTCATGCGCAATGTTAAAAAAGCACACAAACTAGAGCCACATAGGTGGCCGAAATTTCTGGAGCCCTCCTCTACGGTGTGCCTCAAGATCCCATCGTGGTTTAGCATGTAAAACCCCAGAGTTTATGAAATTTTCGAGATCGAATTGAAGGTGTCGATTTGTTATTTCCTAGCAAAAAACAAACGACCCCTAGTGCCCTCAGACTATTAGTTTGGAAGGGAATGAACAAACTTTAGTAACATGTTCAATATGCATATTTGCTGTCTAAGAATTAATGTTTATGTGTACACGTCTCATAGTGGTGCTTGTTACTTCCTAATCTAAGCGACAAAAACTTTGTGTATAAAAGCAATCTTTTTCGTAGCCTCTTTTTAAATAAACATATTGTGCTATGATAACACAGAATAAGGGATTCAAGCCTTGACCCTGCAATTGTGAGCATTTCTGGTTAACGCCTCTACATTAATTACAGAAATCTTTTGTAGGTTACCAATGTCAAGAGAAAGGAGCTACTGACGAGCGCGTAGACGCCTGCCGCAAACTTTCCATTCAGGCCAACGGGAACAAGGAATTTGAAGTTTCAGTACCCATGGCTGCAGCGATGGAACTGGCTCGTCTATTCAAAAAAGGAGAACGGCGCCTTTTGTAACTATTACGTCCTTTTCGCTCCATCTGGGGTCGGTGCGCGAGGCTTGCCCTCTGGCAAACTTGTGATGTCAAAGTTCGACAACTGGAAGAATGCGATTGAGGCTTTTAACGAGCATGAAAAAAGGTCGTCTCACAGAAACAGCGTCCTTGGTGTAGACAATTTTCTAGAAATTTTAGAAGGCAAGAAGAACCCTATTGACCAGGACCTTGACCGCGGGCTAAGAGAGCAAATAGCCAAAAACAGAAAAAACCTGACTCCTGTTATTACAACGGTAGTTTGGTGCAGAAGGCAGGGAGTTGCTCTTCGAGGTCATAGAGATGGCGGGCGAATAGATTTGTCGCGTGAGCCTGTAGAGAACGAAGGAAATTGCAAGGCCCTGCTTAGGTTGCGCACCTGCAACAGCGATGATTCTCTAAAGAGTCGCCTAGAATAATGTGGCACTAATGCAACTTACACGAGTCGGAGAATACAAAATGAGATTATTTCAGCATGTAATAGCATTATTCTGCGAGAGCTAGTTTCTAAAGTGAATGCTGCTAAATGCTTTGCAGTATTGGCTGATGACACAGCCGATATAGCCGGCGTTGAGCAGCTTTTGCTTTGCGCACGCTACGTGGATATGGAAAAAATTGAAATTCAGGAAATTTCTGCAGTTTGTTCCTGTTACTGACCGAATGGGAAGGGGCATGGCCGATAGAATTTTAAAAAGCTTAAATGATATAGGCATTGCAACCGAGTACATCAGAGCTCAAGGGTATGACGGTGCAGCCTCAATGAGTGGTGCTTACAATGGCGTTCAAGCACACGTCCGACAGCAGTGTGCTAACGCCATTTATGTTCACTGTGCCTCTCACAGCCTGAATTTAGGTCTGTCAAGTGCGTGCTCTGTGCCTTAGATTAGAAATTGCATGGGAACCGTGGCGAAAGTTTGTGAGTTTTTTCATGCGAGTCCAAAACGCCAAGCTGCTCTAGGTGACCAAATTGAAAAGTTAATACCAACAGCTCGCTTGACGCGCTTGAAGTCGCTCTGTCCAACACGACAGGTTCAGAGACACGATGCTCTCAATGTGTTTGTAAATATTCTCCACCCCATTTTGTCTACTCTCCAAAACATTAGCGACAGCTGGAGTGATCAGGAATCTTCGTCGAACGCTCAAATCCTACTGTGCGCTTCGGAGAGAAACGAATTTCTTGTGTGTCTTTTTGTGGCGGAAAAAATTTTCTCCATAAGCTTGCCGTTAAGCAAATACTTGCAAACTGTAAACATGGATCTTTCATCCGCTCTCACATTGGCTGATGACGTTTTGTTTACTGCACGTAACCTTAGATCCCGAGCTCACGAGGTATTTCATGAACTTTCTGAACATATTACGTCAGTTTGTGAAGAGGTTGGCTTGGTTATTGAAATGCCAAGGATCGTTGGTCAGCAAAGGATGCGCTCAAATGTGCCTTCGTCGACACCGGAGGAGTACTTCTGTCGTTGTGCATTCCTTCCATTTCTCGAAGCTTTCACAGAACAAATCGATGAGAGATTCATGAAGCACAAGAGCATTCTTACTCAATTTAAAGTAGGGATGTGCGAATAGTGAAATTTTATCTCGAATCGAATTCAAATCGAATAGTGCCGGATAGTGACCAAAAATATCGAATATTGAATACAAAAGATTTTATTGAAAATTGAAAGAAAAAACAAAGCAATGAAAGCTGACCATGTCCTCGAGCACATAAGGCGGTGAGTGACTACTACCGAAAGACCACAAATAGTCATGCAGAAACACAAGCTGTTCGACATGACGTGTCTTCAGGCTCTCTCGCCGTGATGTTACGTTGTTTCCTGCGGTTGAAAACATGCGCTGAAAGGGCATCTGCGGTAGCAGGAGTGGGAAGGCATCACAAAGCGATTTCCACGATACATGGATAAAGTGCTGCTCCCTGCTCGGTGGTGCAGCAGTGGCGACTGCACAGCGTGAACAAACTTTCACATATGAAGCCAATCACCGAGGATTTTGCGGGCCAAAGTCGGGAAGTTTTATGGTGCTTGCAGCCTGCACGACCGAACTACGCAAGAAGTCCGTGCCTTCGTTTCGGACGCGATGTTGGCAACGGCTTGACAGTTTTCACACCTGTTCTTTTTTTTTTTCTCGTGTGGAAATGACATATTATACTTTAAAATAACCATGCGCTCACTTTTAAAGCAGGATATCTGTGAAAGTTTCAACAAAAGGCCTATTGTAAGGACGTTAGCATCAGTTTTAGCCCCTTCACTCAAACTAAGTTGCACCAGTGGCCTTTGTCGCGTTTTAACATTCGTCCTTTCGAATTATTCGAAACTTCGAATACTGGCTATTCGAAAGTCGAATCGAATTATTCGGTTAGGTATTATTCGATTCGAATTCGAAACTCGAATATTCGCACACCCCTAATTTAAAGTTCTCCTTCCTTCTTCATTCAGCCCGTTACGGAGCAAGGACAACGAGAATGCAATGCGCATTCTCTGTGAGAGCTACCATACTGATGTCGGGGACTCCGTGTCATCTGCTGTGGGGGAGCTACATCTCTGGTACGGAAAGCTTCAGCGGCTTGAAAAACACCCAATGGGTCCTTTGGAAGCCCTGGAGTCCTCCTCGCCTGGTATTTTTTCCTGTGATCCGAAAACTTCTTCAAATTATGGCTACTCTCCGAGTAACGACTTCTACAAGTGAGAGGTCCTTCTCAACTCTGAGACGTCTTAAAACCTATCTTCGCAACACGACTGGGGAACTTAGGTTAAACGGTCTAGCGTTGCTAAATATTTACCGAGAAGTTCCTCTATCACCTGAGGAGATTTTGGATGAATTGGCAGCGGAGCCACGATGGCTGGACTTTAACTCTGTCGCTACCACGGGAAAAGGGGCCATTTTGACTAGGTGTGAAAAATAGTTTTTTCCGGCTAGATACTAACGCCTTATGTACATTGTTTGGTAGCAAAATGTAGCTAAAAGAACGCTCTGCCCAATAACATAATTGTTGTACATATATTTATTACACATATTAATGAAAAAAATGTTAATAAAGAAAAGTTTATACAGTGATTAATCATTTAACACTTTAAAAAGAGGATAACTTAAAAAATAATGAGGTTAAAAAATTCAAGATATACAATTTGTAGCTTCTTATGTTGTATAAAGGTTGTACAAGTTTCAAAAATTATTGCTAAAAACTGTTCTTCCCACGAAAAAGAAAGTTAGTGAGGGTGCGTCTCGTGCCATTCTCGAAAGCAGTCCCTCGTCGGGATGAAACAAAGATAAACGCCGCCGCATGGCTGACACAAAACTGCCGTTTTCATCTGTGTCTTTCGTTTGTCATAGCAGAGCTTGCAATTTTGGCGTTTTTCTTGCATCTGGAGCTTGTGTTCGGACTTTTTTGGAGGTGGAGGAACATGTCTTTCGCCCGTGCCAAGAACCTTGACTTGACGCATCCTCCTCATCGGTGCTGAAATCTGATGAGTCAATATCTTCTCCAGACTCACTGCTGCTGATTACATCCTTAAAATCGACTGTTGATGCGCTGGATTCGCGAGAAACTCGTCGTCTTTCGGGAACGCCATGACGAAGCCAACGCGCGCGCGCAGCAACCCGAAACTTTTTGCAGCGAGAGAAAACTTCTCCGTAGCAAAAAACAAGCAAAACATCGCAGATCCCTTCGTGCATTTCCCACTTTCTTACCTAGATGGCGCTAGACGCCCGTAAACTGCACGACGGCGTGAGAATTCAAACTTGAATTGCATCGTTCAAATTGAACCATTTGAATAGGCGCGGTAACGAAAGAGTTAAGCTGTAGAGTGTCTCCATCTGCAAACGCGCCACTGCTACAAAAGCCTGCTTGAGAACAGACCTATGTACGCTGCCTACTGAATTGAGTGGTTTTACATTAGCTTCTACAACATGCGTACGCCTGTAGTTGTTTGCTTAAAATTTTTCTTCGCTTGGTTTAGCTATTTCACTTGTGCTTAATCATACAGATTACAACTTTCGGGCTATGTCTACACTATATATATTATCTTGCTCTTTGCTCACTTCGCCGGTTCATTATTAGCATTCCTAATGTTAGTATAGGACTGTAGGGCATTCTCTTCGTTGTTCCAACTGACATAGCTTGCGCATTCCTAGAGTTAGTCCACTCCGCCAGTCGTTAGTAACCTTCTAAAATGCTTGCAAAACTCACCGCTGCCACGGCTGTCTAGGTATGAGGTTAAACATATGACCATATCTCTACAACTTGCCGTCTTCTGTGACGCAACCATTGGCGCCGCTATCGTGTCTATCGCCAGCGCGACTTGCGTGCTTTCCCTGCATATGCATTTTCATCAGACTTTCTCCCTAACCCTAACCCCCCTTCTACCATCAGAAGCGAGGCGCCTTTCTTGTGCCCATGCTGGTGACTTAAATAGTGTATAATATTTACTTCCGAGTTTTGTTCCTCAGGTTGCATACATCAGCAGCAAGACAAGAAAACGAGCACACAATTGCACCAAACACGCCTGTGATGACGCAGCTGCCTTGACAGAGGCAAATCCTTCTGTCAAAATGTTGGCCAGCATGACTGAGGCACTTACCTGATTCGGCTTTAATTTTGCCAACGATGTTATGATAATACGTGTGAACGGCCAACTGATTTTCCTAGCCTACCCAAACGGCTTTCATAAGTATTTTTCATGATGTCAGGTTAACTTTCACATTTTAACCATACGAGACGACCTTGAGAGAATTAAATTTATAGACCTCTTGTAGACCTGAACAAAAAGTTTCTCGGTGTCTGAATCTGTGTGGCGTCATTTCTCTACTTTTTTAAACCCCAGTCTCATTGTTTCTATGCAATGATTTATTCCCTTTATATTATGTGAGCTCTTTATGAACTGTTGTCATAGAGTCAGTGTATTTATTCAGACTATGCCTTTCGTACAAATGCAGCTAGTTAAAGGGACACTAAAGGCAAATAACAATTTATGTCAGAGTGAAAGCCCAATGTATGACAACTTTTAAAACGGCAATATTATCAACAGCAGTGCCCTACTTACCGAGAAATTAAGCTAAATGTATCACATGATGAGCACCACGAGTGGGACATTTTCGAAGTGATCCCGATGACGTATGGAAGTTGGCCTACAATAAATCACTAGTAACCAAACTAGCAGCAGTAAAAGAAGAACAGTCCGAGCATCAAAAGACGTAATAAAATGCTGTTTGTTCGTTTCCGCTTGATTCATGGAAAACAAAACCTCCGTGGCGTTGCCATGGGGAACGGCGCGCGTTGTTCAAAGGTTCCGTTTTCGCCGAACTGCGCCTCGCCCGTCTCAGTGGTAGTTTCGGGATCGCGTACTGCCGTGCGTGTTTTGCGCGCTCGTGAAAGTCGCTCTGACAGAAAGTTCGACAAAATGCCGCATGCGTGTGATATTGCCGGATGCCCGAATGGTGCACAACGCCAGTGCTGCAGCAAGGAAACCGGCGTGTCTTTTCACTGGGTGCCGCGGAATGAACCCTTACGCTCGAAGTGGCTTAGTGACATGCCATTGCACCAGTGTGCTAAACAGTCAAAACCTCTGTGTGTGTGCTCGCTGCACTTTTGTACTGAGGATTACGAGACCAAACGCAACTTGGTGAAGGCTTTGAATGTGCCCATCCGAGCAAGTCTTTGCCGCAGCGCCGTTGTTGCTACTGTGGGTCCCGCTACTTCCGCTCGGCTGCTACTAGTGTCGGCGGCCGCGCAGTAAAAGCGGGCAACGTTGGACACGGCAGCAGTGACGTATGAAAGTCGTATTTTCAGGCAGGAGATTTGAAGCGCGCTAACGCGATGCGGACCACTAAAAACGTGATTTTATTTCAAAATAAGCACTTCCTTGGCATAAAAGCAGCACTACGAGGTTTCGGGACCGCTATTTCAACAATCAACGTCGACTTAATATTTGCCTTTAGTGTCCCTTTAAGGCTGACAATTCACTTTGAGATATAGTTTCACGAGGCTCAAAGGAAACATAATATATGATGTTCCGCTCTCATAATTTAGAACATGCTAACATGCAGAGTTTTTCTTGACAGTATTGCACGACCGCCAACTGGCCGGCATATCGCCACCCTTCTCACTGCATGGAGCGGGAAAACTAATGTGCCAGACAACGTTGTTGGGAACTGTTATGCGTTGGTTTAATAAATTTGCCGTTTATTTTCCACGTGAACTGCTTTGCTGAATGGATTCATGGCCCTGTCAAGGTCTTGCAAGAAATAACTAACATGTGTCTGGGAAACGCCAAAGTAACAATCATCATCATTGATATTATTATTTGGCATTTTATTTGCTCTACGATTTTTCCAGCGGAAGCAAGGAAACGGCATGTTACGCAAGGTCCCCCCCCTCCACATACACACCAAATATGCTATCACATGACCTTCGTCAAAATTTGAACCCCCCCCCCCATGACAGAAATCCTGGGTGTGCTACTGACTGGCGCCCCAGTGACACGGGCACACTACGGACGCTGGCAAAATACTGAGAAGCGCAAAGCGGCACGTGGGTTACTGGTGCCCCAGTGACACGGGCGCACCACGGACGATGGCCAAATATCGAGAGCTGCAAGGCGGCACGTGGGTTACTGGCGCCCCAGTGACACGGGCATACCACGGACACTGGCCAAATATCGAGAGCTGCAAGGCGGCACGTGGGTTACTGGCGCCCCAGTGACACGGGCATACCACGGACGCTGGCCAAATATCGAGAGCTGCAAGGCGGCACGTGGGTTACTGGCGCCCCAGTGACACGGGCATACCACGGACGCTGGCCAAATATCGAGAGCTGCAAGGCGGCACGTGGGTTACTGGCGCCCCAGTGACACGGGCATACCACGGACGCTGGCCAAATATCGAGAGCTGCAAGGCGGCACGTGGCTTACTGGCGCCCCAGTGACACGGGCATACCACGGACGCTGGCCAAATATCGAGAGCTGCAAGGCGGCACGTGGGTTACTGGCGCCCCAGTGACACGGGCATACCACGGACGCTGGCCAAATATCGAGAGCTGCAAGACGGCACGTGGGTTACTGGCGCCCCAGTGACACGGGCATACCACGGACGCTGGCCAAATATCGAGAGCTGCAAGGCGGCACGTGGGTTACTGGCGCCCCAGTGACACGGGCATACCACGGACGCTGGCCAAATATCGAGAGCTGCAAGGCGGCACGTGGGTTACTCGCGCCCCAGTGACACAGGCACACTACGGACGATGGCAAAATACTGAGAAGCGCAAAGCGGCACGTGGGTTACTGGTGCCCCAGTGACACGGGCGCACCACGGACGATGGCAAAATACAGAAAGCCGCGAGGCGGCACGTTGGTTACTGGCGCCCCAATGACACGGGCTCACCATGGACACCGGCAAAATACTGAGAAGTGCGAAGCTGCACGTGGGTTACTGGCCCCCCGGTGACGCGGGCACACCATGGGCACTTGCTAAACAGTGAGAGCCGATGGGTAAACATACTATACTAGACATAACTTCAGCAACTGCTGCCGGCACAATATCTGAGAACAGTAAATTGCCAGCATTCTTGCCCGATTGGCTGTAGCGACTGCCGACACAATATACTCGGCCAAATTAAAACAGCTGATGTCAACACAACGCACAGGCACTTGCGAAATGCACAACGGATTACACAGGAACCTTACAGAAAAGCTGGAACTGTAGGGGCAAATTTAATTTAATTTAATTTTAAATAAAAACTTTAAAGTTTTTAGGCTTCTGAAGGAACTGTACACACCGTTGGTGGGGAGTTTCTGCCTAAATTTTTTTCAGCATGTGGCCAGAAGAACGCGAGCAAAGCCTTTATCGACTGCACTGATCTCTCCATATAAGAAAGTATAAGAAAGTTTATCGCAATGAACCAACTAGCCTGCCAGAACGTATTACTGAAGCAACCTTCACTCGAACCCATTGAAAGCCACATCCTCCGGCATACACTGCCGTAGATGGCCTCTTATGCGGTGCTGTAAGAACCTTGAAAAACATCTACGGCATTATGTGCTTGGCGGGAACCAAGGAGGCATTGGCAGGAACACAAAACAATCATCATGTTGCACCTAAGAGAGATAATTACAAGCGACAGACGACAACGAAGTGGTGTCACTCGTAGATCGTGGCTGCTACATCGCCACCATAAAACATTGCAATGTCTTTTTTTTTATCCGTTGCATTGGTTCAGCGGGTTTAATGCTTTGTTTAAAGGGACACTAAAGAGAAACAATGAATCGGCCTAGATCGATAAATTGTGCTCTGAGAACTCTAATGTCGTTAATTTCGCCATCATAGGTTTATTAATAGAGGAGAAAATCAAGTTCAAAGTTTCATTTTTAAATTTCGCGCCGAAATCTCCCCAGGTGACGTCATGGATTTCAAAGTGTATTTATCGTATTTTGGCGCCATTGGCTCAACAAAATTACCCCAAACTTGGTATGTTAAGTCTGTGGCCCCTTTAGAGGACAATGTACTTCATTTTTACCGATTAGGAACTACGCGTAGTCCCTAGTAGGCGCCGTCAAATCATGTGACGTCACGGCGAATGGTGCGGAAGGTGGTGTCGCCACCCACACTTTGCTTTTGCGCATTTTCTCGCTTACTAAGTGTCTTTTTCTCGCTTATTAAGCGTCTTCTTGCAGCAAGCGTGGTGTTTTTGGTATCATGAAAGAGTACTTTACTAATATGAGAAAAGTCGTTTTGCTCTTAATAAAGTGTCCCTTTGAGAACGGCTTGCGTGATGATGGATGCCCTTATTGTTGTCACAACTTCTGTGGCCGCATGTCTTATAGACCGGGAAATAAGGTAAAAGCTCTTCATCTTCATAACGAGGATGACAATTAAGGGGTGCACAGATTATGCTAGTGAATATGGTAACCTTGCTGGTTGAAGGCAACAGAAGAGTGTGTTGAACTGCACAGCTGACCTTGGAATAATAACTGACAGCCCAGGGAGTCAAAATGAGATGGAATGCCAAGGGAAGCTGTTTCTTTGCACAAAGCACCTACCACTAGAGTAGCCCAAAATACCCATAACTTAGATGTGCGTGTGCTTTCTCTGATGCCACGAAATGCCAGAACCACCTCTCGATCCACTTGACTACAGTTTACGCACAGTGGCATCCTCATATTATGCTGTCTGTGCTAATCTACGAACATCAATTCTATCTGCGGATTAGCACAGGAGATGCTCATGGGAATGGTTGTATTTACATGGAGCGGCCTGCCTCGTCCCTGGGAGCTGGGAAGTCCAGCAGGTGGCCTTGCTGCTGCAGCAGTTCACGCAGCTCGTCCACCTTGGCGGATATCTCGTCCTCTTCGTAGCTGCAAGACACGAAGAACCCCTGTCTGCCATTGCAGTTACATGTACCAGAACCAGGCCCGTAGGGGGGGGGGGGGCTACCCCCCCCCCTCGAAATTTTGGTGAAGTAGGTGTTCTTACCAAAAATAAATAACGAAAATAGGTGTTTTTCTCAAATAGTCAAGGTCTTCAGCAAGTGGCCCTCCCCCCTTCCCCCCGAAAAAAATTCCTGGCTATGGGCCTGACCAGAACATACTTGCAGGATGCTTTACAACTCAGAAAGCTTGCATGTACCGTTCCAGTGTAAGGGGCCAATAATGAAATTAGCACCATGTACACAGAAAACTGGAAGCCGCAGCAAGGGCATCTCACCGCACCTGTCATGAAAAGGTGGATCTGCTTCCATGCCGCGCTTCCACCCCTCTCCTACCCTGTAGGCACCATCCCACTCGAACATGCAACAAAATGTGCTCAGTCGCCATTGTGTGATGGCAACGACACTGTATTCGACATTTCTGACGGAAGTTGTTGCCAACATGGTTTCAGTTTCGTTTTTATACACAGGCAGTTTTCGGACTCGTTTTATAGTTAAGAAAAAAGATTCGCTCGCACCTAAACCAATTAATGGCTTTGCTGTCATTTTTAAAACATTCGGCAGATCCCACGTACCGTGGGAGTTGATGATATACGAAGCATGCGGTGGGTAGGTGACTGTGGTGTAACTTTGTTTACTGAGCGACACGTTGCAAATGACGCTAAAGATTTGTATAAATTTTATACGCACACATATATATGTTTAATTGCCGCATATGTGTTATATAACCAGTTGTTTACGGGTGGGTAACGCTGCCAATGGCAACGAGGGTATTACCAACACCCGAAGCGGTAAGCTTATATGTAGTGCTTATATGTGTCCCGAGAACGCACGCAAGTTTTACGAACCCGTGTGCATGTGTGCAAGAAGTTCTTGGCAGTTCTTGAACGAGGGCGTCATCACCGTGATCAGTGAGCACCAGCAGCTTGTCATGACTTGTTATAGGATCCGGTCATGATCGTGGTGACGAGGGGTCCATGTGTAGTGAAGTATGTGGTATAGTAGAGCTGTTGAAATTCGTAGATGTCTCGGTCATTTTGTCGACAAATTGTCTGTCGGCAGAGCCGGCGACATGTTGGAACCTGAAGCCACCCTTCGCGTTGGTTAGGTATAGGCCGTCGAGGCTGGTAGGCCTGGTTAGTACTACGAGGACCAACATCAGTGGATGGTGTTTGTCGTATTCGTAGACTGCCTGGGCGTATGTGGCATACGTATCCTAGTCTACAAAGCGGCTGTCAATCAATCTGGCATCATCCTCCGTCAGCATGAGGCCATCGCCCAGCGTCGTAAGGAATGAAGAGGACACTGCGTCGCTCTTGCGGACTAAGTGCACTTTACGGTGCGATGATGTGAATATCATACGTAACTTTTGTTAATGTATTCCTCTCGTGTCGAGCAATGCTTCAATATAGCTTGCTGAATCATAGGAATAAAAATGTAATGTTTATCACACTGCTATAAAAGCGGAGCCAGCACTAAAACCACAGAATATGATATGACGCCTGTATCGTAGGAGTACACATCGTAGGAGTATCATGTAGTGTTTATTGCTTTCTTGTAAATTTGATAGCAAGCACCACAACCAGAATCGACGTTGCACCGTTATTACGCCTGCGTAGGCTGTTTTTCCAAACCAGCTTATAGACCTGGCGTGGCTCAGTGGTAGAATACCTGATTGCCACGCAGAATACTTGGGTTTGATTCCTGCTGGGATCCCAATTTTCATTCTTTCCATTCGTCGAGTCAACGCTGCCGATGTTCGTTTTCCTTAACGCTCTAGCATTTAAGTTACCAGTGTCTGTTCTCGCCGCTCCTAGGTAGATATAAACTGTCAATCACCTGTGGCGCATACCCGTACACGCGGCCCGTGGCAAACGGGTATGTGGCACACGTGTCTAGCGGAAAGGGTTTGTCGACGTACGCGACAGGATTTTCACGTTATTCATGTAATGACCCGACAATCAGATTCGTCAAATCCTCTTACCCTCCCATGCAAATTTTGGTCTACACCAAGTTAAGGAGGCGATCATGATAGCATCCAGACGTAGGCAGCTAGATAGATAGATAGATAGATAGATAGATAGATAGATAGATAGATAGATAGATAGATAGATAGATACGTAGATAGAAACGCTCAAAGTGCCAGAGGTTCGCTAAGAAATGCTTCGCATTTGAAACAAAAATACAATCTCACTTTCTTGAAGTGCAGGCTTGTTCCACGGGCTTATTCAGGCAGTCTGTAGCCATTTTTACTGCGACAGCAATTATATGGACATTCTCGGTGAATTTTTGCAGTCGCCATCACCGTCATGTCCTGTATATGCATGTATATATATAAAAAAGGTACAAAGAAAAATAAATCAGAAGAAAAAAATCCTAAACACCTGACCGGGGATTCGAACCAGCGACCCCTCGCTCTGCAGCATGCCGCATTAGACTACTCTACCATGCACCATGCATCCGCCGGCATAACAACAGTGAGCTATTTATATACACCATTTACCGCTGGCGGTACACAGATCTCAGAGGAGCTTGAGCGTGTTCTCTATCACGCAACGCTCCTACATTTTCTTTCCATTTGAAAACTGCCCTTGAGATGTGCACGAAAATGTGGCCCCTTTTTATACCTATTGCGATGTGGAACGGAAAAAAAAAAAAAAGAACGCCGGGCACACCTTGCGTTAGACACCGCCGTGTGGCAGGAGACGCAGAGGGGTCACTCCACACGCCGCAGCTTAATAGAAAAAAATATCCATGAGTGTCAGGTTCTGCATAGTTGTCATTCGTAGGCTGTTGCAGCGCGCTGCTCAAGCACAAAGACGTAACAACTGTGACAGTTGTTAGTTCACGCTTGTCCTGTGTATACCTGTGCGTTCTTTTCGAGCGTCCTTTGTGCTTCAGCAGCACGCTGCAAGTTTCGCGCTGCTTGTCGTTTCCAATTTCTTGCTATCACATTCACTGCTTTGCCCTTGCGGCGAAACTGAATTTTTTGGGCAACACAGAGCGTCTCAGCCTACATTCTCAGTTTTATTGCGATAGAAATTATATGGACAGTCTCAGCTGGTTTTCGCCGTCGTCACTGTCATGCACCGTATATGTATAAGTATGTACATATATAAAAGTCCCAAAGAAAAATAATTCAGGAAAAATGTTTCCGAAGCGCGGAATCGAGCCAGCGACCTCTCGCTCCGCAGCGCGTGGCGCTAACCACTACGCCACAAGGCGCAGATCCTTAAGGTAGCTAATGGGGAGCGTTATATACACACCCTTTACCGCTGGCAGGACTCAGAGACGGCAGGCACTTATAAGCGTTTCTTCATTACCAGCGAGATGGCGCGAGGAGCGCAACGGGTGCATTTAAAAGTCGTCGGCCAGCTCGCTCGCTTCTTTTAATATTTGCGCAGGGAGAACCTTGCCCTTCCGCTGTCCACTCGCGCGGTAGTTGCTGCCGGGGGGTAGATTTTTCTGCAGCGTAGCAGCGCATCCATCACGGGCCGCTTTTCTTGCTATCACATTCATTGCTTCGCCCTTGCGGCGAAACTGTGACTTTTTTAGACTAGTATACGACACCCAGAATATACAACTGTTTTGCGTGGTCTCCTCAAAGCCGTATAATTAGGGTTCCACTTTATACAAACCGCCTACAGTAAGAGCACATAACCCGCAGTTTGCCCTCATAGATTAACTGCTTTTCACGCTTGTTACCCCCTTGTGGTGACCGCTCACAATGTGCGCTCACTGTATGTACTCTGTAAACAGGCAGTGTCTGGAAATTCTAAGCTTTCTTTTTGTCCAAGGTTGTTGTTTCCACTATCAAAAATTCCTTCGTTTCGAAAGTATTTCCAGAAATGGCATTTTCGTCAAGCGCCGAAATCCAAACCTGCAAGGACCTCGCCAGCCAGCAAAGAAGGCGTGCCCGATAACGCCATAACGTCTCGCCCGCAATACTGGAAGCTCATTTTACAGTTTTAAATGCGAAAATTTTCTTAGCGTAGCAAAGGAACTATTTCTATCTATTTGTCTATGTCTGCGCGCTCATCTCTTTAACTTGCCACATACCAAAATTCGCATGGGAGGACATTAGTGTAAGACGAACACGATTAAGGTGGCGGTCCCACTACCGCGGCACCCGCTTCATATTTTAGTCATTGTTTGCTGACGTACTACGCTTACTGTGCTCATCAGATTCATGTGAATTGTATTGCATTAGAAAGCTTGCGTTCTCCCCTTTCTAATGACAACTGATATTATCACCTAGTCAGAAGCATTATTTCATGGCAAATAAAAATACCGTTCTTGCCATACTGCAAGTGCTACAAAACTGTTCAGGATAACAAAATGAAATTTACTGAGCCTTTTAATGAAGCGTTATGCAAGGTTTCTAAGAAGAGATATTGCGACTAAAGCAATTATAAATTCATGCAGGCTCCAATAAAAATGGGCAAAATAATGAAAGTTAATGAGTAAATAATTCTTCTTCTTTTCAATGTAGAACAAAATTGAATGGGTTTCCAGGCTACAATGTACTTAATGTCTACACGAAGTTAATTAATATTCTGATGAACATTTCATGAATTATTATTACTTCAATTCGGCTATATATGGCTCTACTTGGTCAAGCATTACTGATGAAGGGACAAAATTATCCAAGCTGAAATTCTGAAGTCTTCAATATTCAAGCAGCAAGCCCTTTTCTAGGTTTCATTGAAGAGAAAATTGTCGTAGCTTTATTAGAAAATTTGCAGGACAGCAGTGAATTTCGCTCATTTTTCTGTTAGCCAGGTTTGTGCAAATTGACATTTTTGTTTTTTTACATGCTAATTCACAACAAGTACTGCACATTAGCAGAGCCATGCAGTGCCTCGTAATTACCAGTACTCACTAACTTCACGAGCAGTGCTTGAAACAAAAGATTTTCAAGAAATAATAAGTTTCTCAAATGTTTTTTGATGGTGTCGCCATCTGCAAAAAAAACATGGCTGATCCTTCTGTCATAGGAATCAGTATAACACGAAAATGAAACGTGTCTTCACAGACGTAGTTGAGCGTTTGTTGTGCATTCTTTCGCCCCAACGGCGAAGGAATGAATGCTACAGCAACAAATTGTAATGTCACGCGAAGAACGGCAAGCAGCTCGAAACTTGCAATGCGCTGCTCAAGCAGAAAAGACGCACGGAACGAACATACACATGATGAGAGCGAACTGTCACATTTGTAACTTATTTCTGCGTGAGCACCGCGCTCGTTTCGTAAAGGCAGCTGCTGCAGTGAGCCAAGTGACCTTCGCGCTCTCAACGCAAGACATACGAACCACCGCGATCACGAGATAAGCACACGCACGAGCGACCATGCCCTGTAGAGGCGGGTGCTCGTCACAACAGCAGCGACTTTTAAAACGCGCTCTTCGAGCCCTTCGTGCCATCTCGCTAGTGATAACAAAAACACGCTGTAACACCGATCTCTGAGGACCACCACCAGCAAATGGTGTATATAAATGGCTCGCCGTTAGCATTGCGAGGAGCATGCCGTCTGTGGCCGAATCGTTTCGCGCTGCGCGCTGCGGAGCGAGGGGTCGTAAGTTCGATTCCCAGTGACAGAACTCTTTCTTCTGGTTTTTTTTCTTTGCCCACTGTTAGTCTTTATATTTTACAACGTCATATCCGTGACAGAAATACGTGAGTGGAGCCGTGGTGGACCCCGGCATAAAACACTTTCGTGTTAAAAAAAAATATCACGTTTCACATCAGTTCCAACGTTCGTCAAATGTGGCGCCTCTAATAAACCGGCAAAACACGGATGGGTTATTTCTCCAGACTTCAGTTTTTAGCCCAGTCGCTAAACCTAGTTGCCACATCTTCAATGCACAATGTAACCCCATGGGGCTGCTGAAAGAAAGGAAGGAAGAAAGGAAGCGTGTTGCACTGTACATGCATAGACGGCAGGTTAGGCTATTTTGCCGAGGATAACTGCAAATTAAGAAACATTCCAGAAATTGCGTGGTTGCTCACTTTTGTACACAGGAGACTGTAGAAGCGTTTTTTGAAGTGCACAAAGAACTTGCCCTCGTCTCCTTCAATTTAGAGGCTCGTACGACAATACCAAGAAACCTGCTTCCCCCACGCGAAGAGGTGACGAGTGTTTGACTATTTCACCTGACTGGTTGAACGATAGGATTAGAGAAGCGGGAAAAGCTGGGCCAGTTGGTTCATGTTTAGACGCGAGAAAAACCAGCAAAAACTCAAGACAAGGACAAAGAAGAAGGCACATTCAATCACACACCATTGACGGACTTACAACCACTTTACTGACGCATCCTAGCATACTTAAACCCCTCATCCCGTGCACGCACACAAGCTACAATCTGAATGTAATGCTTGGCTCAAAGGTATGAAAAAGAATGTAGCGTAAGCTGCTCCTTGCCTACTGCTTCGCACAACATCGACTCCCAGAATGTGTGGGATCTGCCGGAATTTCTTCGAGTAACAGTGGCTAGACGATCAAAAGGCAAAAATGGGAAATTTTGTGAAGCCCTTGAAGTAATGTTTCAGCTGTGGAACGCAGGTTGCACGGCTGAGTTTTAAAGATCACGGGTCTAGGCACAGATGTCCATAGAGTTCCCACCACGCACCAATTGCCTATCACCATTCTCAAAATGCTACATGTTGGCCATCACAACCTGCCCAACATATAATCACTTATCTATTATGTTTCCATTCCCACCACAAATGCTTGTTTTTTCATTTCAAATTCGGTTCAGGATCAATCTGACAACATTGGTTCGAGAAAAGGAAGACCCCCTTACCCTTGCTCTTCCATTGTTTCCTGGAGCTCGAGGCACTTGATCTCAAGCTTTCGCTTGCGCTCATGATCGAGTATCTCCGAATTGGCCTTGCGAATGAGCTGTGCATCAAGGCGCTGAATGTCCTCCTCTGACTTGTAGCTGACTTTGTCACGTGAGCGCTGCACAAGTGAAAGGTTGCGCTGCACATAGCCATTGGTGCCACTGCCACGGGCAGTCTGCAACCCGATGCCGTTGTACATTCCGTCTCTTCCTGCAAGAAAATGCCAGGGCAGGTTCAATTCAAATGCAAGGATGCCTGTGTTGCACTTTAGAAGTGCTCCCACTCCCAGAATGCCCCCTCATCAGAATGACATAACATGACTGGCCCCTTGTTATGGCTGTTGCACGATTTCAGGCACAAGGCTCTCATAGTTGGGCATAGTGGAACACCATTGATGCCCTAATATTTGTTCATGCTTTAAAAGTGACCAATGACAATCACTTCCTCTCTTGCAGAGCTTGATTCAATGTGTTCCCACAAACAGTAGCATGAACAACAGCAACATGCAAGCTCTTGCTATTTGTAAAGTAATCAACTTTTTTAACTCTTTTGCTACCGTGCCTACAGAAGGTGGGGCACTGGTGACTCGAACACGCCAAGCGAGAATTTAAAGATAGGGGCACCACTATCAACTAGTTGCGCAATCCAGCACATTCTGTAAGCACCAATGCTTTGTTTCCTGCATAGTCTTTTTCCGGAGCGGTGGCGATTTTTACCAGCAGCTCAAACATTTCATTTTCCGGCGAATATGGATCACGATCCGGTAGTGAGACTCTCTCGGAAATGCTGTTCTTTGGACAATTCTGCTGCATCCACAAGCAATTTTTCAGCTGTTTCTAGCAGCGGTGACTCTGTGTCACAGTGGCGTAGCCAGGGGGTGGCTGACTGGGCGACAGCCTCCCCCCCCCCCATTTTTTCGTACAGTCATGTACCACCAACCAAAACAGCCAACTGCGCCTGAAGTCATCCTGGATTTTTTCTAGAATTGCTTTCCACGGTCGAAAAGATACCTTGGTGCGAACATTGCTGATTTCACTGGTTGTCCTCGCTGCGCCCATGGCAGTCCTGTAACCGGCTGCGCAGCGCACGCTGATTAACGGGCTCCGCTCTCCCACGCTGAGCTGTGCTACCGCGAATGAGTAACTATTAGACAGTTATAGTTTAGCGGGCTTAGAGGAATAGCGGGATTGAAATGCGCATGCGCAGTACGCTAAACGACCTGTAGCGTTTACCGTACACACGCTATTTTTCAGATTTAGTGTTACCGTGTTTGCATGGTTAACGTAGTGTACTTAAAGGGACCGACAACTGGCCAGAACGGGTGATTAGATCCTGGTGGAAATGAAAAGGCCGTCAATTATAGTGACAGATTCCAGAATACTTTTCGCGATCTGAGTAGGATTTATATTTTTAAATCGCGTTTAAAAGTAACAAAAACCGGCATGTCGCGCAGCCTAGCGCGAGCGCCATGAACCAGACGTATGCAGTCTTAAGCACTTTGTTGTACCTAGTCTAATGCTTTTACACGCACCAGAACGAGGGCTGAAAATTTGAATATGTATGTTATTGTCAATTCCCATTTGTTTCTAAGGTAAAAGAAGGAAAGCATGAGATGTGGCGCTGCTTTCGTGGCTTCCAGTGAAACGGAGGCTGCGGCGAATGCGCGCGACGTCCGGCGGCGTTTCCCGCGTAGCTCGACTCTCGTCTGCTCTCGCAGTATCGGACTTTTGAAGAGTAGCACGCGAGTTTGCGCTGCTGCTCGCAAAATGCCATCGACTTACTGTTCTGTGGAGGATTGCTACCACTTCATGAACAGCACTGCTGGTGTATCCTACCACTTGTTTCGTTTTCGAAGGCTTAGCTTGGCTTGGCTTGACTAAAATGTGATAAAGCGACTGTGTACGGCCAAAGTACTTCTATAAGAAGCCCCAGAAAAACGCTATAACTATTGTAAAATAATTTAATAGGCTAGAAAGCAGTAGTCGCGGCACCGCGGGCTTTGCAAACGTAACATTGCCTTTTCATACTTAGGGCATAACTTGTCACCACTGCTGGCGTATAATCGCTATCGCGCTCACCTCTCACTGTTTGCAGCATGTGATATTAAGACTGCATAATCGCTGCAGATCGAAAAACTCTGATTACAAATGTTTTACGGCGTTCTCCGCGTTACCACTCCGTGATTAGAAGCTCTGACCGGTAAGCTTCCCAATGCACTCAAGAAAACGGGTACCACAAAAGTTGGTTGTCGGTCCCTTTAAAACATGGCGGCGGTTTTGGACGTCCGCTTCGAACTGAATTTAGCGTTGGTGTGCATGGATCCACTTCTTCCGTAGCAAACGACTGCGTAAAATGGCTTCGCTTGCCTTCAGGTAGCTTCGCCGACCGAGTATTACAGATAACTTAGCATAGTTTTTGAGATCGCCTCCCATTTCGAACGTCCCTAGGCTTAACTAGAACATCGGTGTAAACAAATCTGCAAGATAAAAATTTTCACTTTTGGTGTGTGGTCCATATTTATTTACCTTTATTGTAACTAAAGAAAGGTAGTAATATTGCAGCGTGCGAGGATAGAGGCGAGCATTTTCAGTTTTTTTTTTTTTTCTTTTTACTTTTTTTAACCCATTCGCCCTCCGCTAGGTGGCGCCACCGACCCAGCTTGGGCACGTAAACGCTATCCCGCTAAACTAAAACACGCTGTCCGCAACAAACGTTTGCGGCACAGTAATGGTATTCCCTTAACGCCCGCTATCACGCTAACGCTAAGCTATAACTGTCTATGATTGACCAGCTGGAAGCTCAGGATTAAGATATAGAGACGGTATTGTGAATACACCGTTGCGGCGGGTTTGTCTTGAACATGAAAGGATCATATCGAGCTAGCGGAGGGCCCGAAAAGGGGGTGGTCATCTTTGAGAGCTGGCCAGGGACATTTTATTCTCCTGCTCCTGTCCGGACAGCGGGGAGTCGTTTTCGACACGTACTTCTTCGTCTTTTTACCTAATACACCTCACACACGGGCAGAAAGTACAGCACTTCACACTAAGACCATTTCATTGCTCTCATGGACAATTTGTAGAAAAGTTGCGCCGATAGCCGCGGTTTCTCAAATGAGCGCCACAAAAAGAAGTGATAGATAAAAAAAAAGGCACTGCTCGTTAAATCAACAGGACAGAAAACATTTTAAAAAACCATGCAGTTTGGTGCGGGTTTTGTTGACGGCGCCCACTGTGCAGACTACAATGCACTACACTATTTACAAAGCAAATTACACCGCTGAAATTCAACATGGCAGCGCTAGCAACTTGATGGGGGCGTACAGAGGGCGACGTCTCTGCCTCGGCAGTGCATTTTCGAGGGGTCAGGCATATAATTACATGATACGCGCTGGATAAGGCAGCACCCACGGAGCCTTCGTTAAAAGGCTGCATTGGTGAGCTGTGCACGCTGTGTGCGAGCCAAGCACACTAAATTTGCATTCGAAAAGTCGATGCGGGATCTGCTTTCCCTAGAAGGAACATTGCCGGGAGGGAGACACTCCTTTGTCGTGTGTCACTGCACATGAACGCCTATCCGGAAGATGTCCCCTCACATAAAGGACATTAGAGTGCCCTTGTGTCAGGGCTATAAAACGATTAAATGAGCGTGTGCCACACGGGCTGGGAACGAAGACATCTCCTTAGACGCAAAAATTTTCCAAAAAACGGGTGAATTCATGATTGTAAAAGGTTTACTTCACTGTAACAAAAAAATTAACAAAATGACATAGACGTTTCGTCACCTATGCATAGGTGGCATTGCCTTGACGGCCCCGACCGCGGACACCAGTCACCGTTCTCCCACGCTTTTCAGCGACTGAGAACAACATTTCTGAGCAGGATGGAGTAGGGAAACAATAGCGCTCCGTGCACCTGCAGTGTCGCCTCTCCAACGCCGTGCAGATCCTGTCACCACTCTGGCCTTATCGTCTCCAGGTGCAACTAAGTGGGGTCAACGAGCCACCAATTCCCCAAAAAGGGTCGTCCGAGACCTCTAAGCGCTATATCGTCTACTGGACATTGACCTTTGAGGTGCGGGTATGCTTTTCATTATGCACCTACCAGGTGCTGCAGCATTGGTGGAGAGGAGAAAGAAGGGGTGGACCCCAACTACTTTATTTATTCCGGCGCACCAAAGAGTGCAGGTGCATGTTCGCCGAACGATGTAAATACTTGTACATAAAGTATTTCCTTCCATCAATTAGTTCTGCTGACTGCTCCGGGCACAATGCCCACTCATGTCCACACTGTCCATGCTACCCAAGTCGCAACAGCACCCATGCACACCCCTGCACAGGACATAGCTTCAATCTATGCGATGTGACGACGTTGGCTCGGGAACCAAAGTGGGCAAAAGAAAACTCCGGGAATCGTGGTTCATTCGTATTAAGCCATCGGCTTGTAACAACAACCGCAGCCCCCAACCGGAACTTTACAAGGACGTATGCGACACTGGTCGATCTCCACTCATTTGTTGCCAGTGCATACTGAGAATGCCAGCTGCATAGGTGGCGAAACTAGACGCCCGGGTAAAACTGCTCTGCAATACCATACAACGCAAGAAGACTCGCCAGCACTCTGCGGGACTGCGACTCCTTGGCTCTCGGTACTTACCACCGCCGCCTGGTCAGTCATGTGCCAGCTTACGCACACGCACACAAATATATAATATTGACCTCCCGGCCACCCCTAACAAAAATTTCTGGCTACGTCGCTGTCTGCAGATGATGTCAAATCATGGAAATATATTTCACATAATAAAAAACATAGAAGGAGCCCAGATAGTAGTCGGGTATTGATCAGTACGTTTCGCTTTCTGGCATATCGATTTTTTATGCTCAACGAAATGCTGTGAGGCACTATTATACGTTTTATTTGTAGGGTCTCAACAGTACATGCTGAAGGTCTGGTGACATCACCTTCAGGCCACGAAGGGTGACCTCTGAGTAGGGTAGCGCAGCGAAGTGATGTATGCCACAAAGAAAATCGGCATCTTTTTCACAGCGGAAGTAATAAACAGGATTTCTGCTAACAAAAATCCCGCATAAGCAGTCTTATGCCTAGGATTATGGTTCTCCAGAAATGGTCATGGCTGCAGAGGTAGTGCATTTCATTTGCCTGCAGATCCATTTGGGCACCGTCGAACTTCCACGACTACACCACCCCAAAACATGTACATTCAGAACAAGTCTTACTAATTGACCAAGCGAAGAAGAGGAGAAGAAACTTGACTACCAGACAAATGCCTCTTGTAAAGCCAGTCTTGCCCAGTGGCTCCACCTATTTCGATATTGTCATACAATGAAACGTGAAGGCTTTCTTGTAGCTTACACGTTTAGAATACCTTTACTGAGTGAGATGAAGCCACACTTTACAATGTCATGTTCAGTGTTACCTTTTCGTATAGGACTTTATTTCTGTGCTGCTGTTAAGCATTATTTGCTAAAATACCTATGGCTAAATAGAAAATTCATTGTTCTTCTTAATTAATTATATCCACTATATTAATGTGTTTGGAAAATTTGTACAGGCGAAAAATATAACCATGTAACCTGATGGAATAATGCAGTTTTCACTCGCCAGACGAAAAAAAATGTCAACTCAAACGCTTTTAGAGCTAGATCATTCAAACTTTCCTCTAATATAGATTATTGTTGGGTAAACATTTTCTGTGTGTCAAGATTATTTCTTTCGTGCTGGGAGCTCAACAGTAGAAATGTTGTGCGCAATGCTCAATAAACCTCGTTCTTCATAAATATTCTTGCATATTATGCTCTTATATATGTTTTCCAAAGTAACACCATTCAAAAGTACAATTACTTAGCTTTATATTAATATCTAATATCGGGCTGTATCTATGATACTATTCATAACAAAAAATAATTACTTAAACTTACAAAATGTGGCAGATTTTCCCACTGTCACGAAAGAGTTCCAGCGAGAAATTACTATTTGTAACCTATAATTTAATAATTATGAAACAGAGTTGGAAAGTTAGCTGCAAGTTTTCGGCACATAGCTGTGGTTATTCACCTTTGAAGCTTGGCCCACTTCTTTTGATGACACCTAGGTATCTTTACTGGTACCGCACGTTACACCACAGTAGAGGTGAAGCACTCCGCGTCAAGCAGTCATTGTCAGGAATGCTTTTTCTACATCAGAATTTATGCTCAATTTTCCTTCGACAGATTGCATAGTACTTGAGAAAAGTTCTTCTAAATAAATTTGCTTAGACTGTTTTAATTACGCTGTGTTTTAGTTCTGATTGCTGCTGCAGTTCTGAGTGCAGTGACACAAGCCAAGGTGGCATACAAATCGGATCAACTAATTTATTCGCCTGTCTAGTGCGACACATCGCTGGCAACCCCTTTACGCCCAGATTACAAAAGTGGTCAGGGCCGTTTCTTTTTCCCGTCCCCACTGTGGATAATTGCATTTATCAGAATGGCTGATTGGGCGAGTTGGTGATTCATGCTTGAAATACGAGCGCGTTTCTTAAGCAGGGAGTTAGGAATACAGGGACACTACCAACTGAAGGTTTCTTTGGAAAGCCTTGACATACATTACATACAACAGATAAATGTTCCGTAACAACATCCAAGACAACGATAAAAATGCAAGAGTAAACTGCCACACCTTGCCGAAAATAGTTCACACCTTCAGCATGTGCCACTTTCCGAGAAGACGAGTTCTTTAACCGACGGGCAACTGAGGGTTTGCTCACACAAGAGAGGCTCGGAGCTTCAACGACTGACTTGTGCAGCCACATCTGCCGACATGCTATGCCATCACTCCCATTATGTACATTGCACGCATGGTCACACAATCTAGCACTGAGCCTTTTCCCGATTTCACCAACATAACAAGCGCCGCATGAAAGTAAGATCTTGGAGACAACGCTATTGGCACAATTAACAAACTGAGTTCTGTGCTTCGTTTTGCAGTCATTATTTCTAGTGTCTTGTAGTGCACGTCAACTTTGCCAGTTGAGAAGGCTTGTGTTTTTCACGCGGTGGGTGACCATGTGTGGAACAACAGCAATTTATTCACAGTTGCTATTCTCCTGTCTTTCAGCACCATTGCTAACACCATCTTTGGCCTTCGGTTTTCTATGGATGCCTTCAGCCACGGAGACCAGGACTGGCTCCGGGTACCAATTCTAGCAACCAGATTGTGGAATCTGGCTTCCATCAAATGAATGCGAGATCAGTCAAATCCCATCAATGAAACAGGTGTTAACAATGCCTTCTTTAACAAGTTTGCTATGAGCAGGTGTGTACAGCAACTGAGGTTTACACGCGTGTGGCTCATACAACCAGCAGCTATGTTCTGCGTGAAACGTTAACCCAAAGTCCAGAAACCTAATGGATGAGTTTTATGGTGTTTAATGAGCCAAACTGAGAGGACTAAGGCATCTTATAGACAGAGACAGCACCTGACTTGCATGCAACATAAAACGCGCGGGTCCTAAGTCTCTGTTTAGGTTACGTGCTCATATTTCAAGTTGCATTTATGATGAGCATGGATCAAGTGTGTTCACCAACTCCTCTCACTTTGATTCACCATGCTTAGCCCTCAGAGTATGTCCATAAAACCAGACAAAAAACAAAGTTACATTATAAGAAACAATAACAAAAATGCTAATGTCTCAGTAGCTGCTTGTTACTGAGAACAGCATTTTGTTATTTGCTGCTTTAAAACAGCCTACTGGCATGCATGGATGAAAGGAGTGGCTACAGTGGTAATGCCTCGTCAGATAAGGCGAAAGCCCTAGATGCCTCATCAAACGCGAAAATTGGCTGGCATTCCATGTTGGCGGCATCAAAACAAGTGATGCAGAAAATCATCATCATGTGATGACATCACCATATGTCGTCTCAGATTGGCAAAATTTGTGACGCCATCATGGCGTCATCGTAACATCACATAACATGTTGTCATATGGTGACGTCACCACATAACATCACTGCTTGGTCAAAAGTAAGCCGATCCCGGAGCCAGTGCAAAACCAGGTGAGGTGCAGAAAGCTTACATTGCCACAAAGCTTTTAGAGGCTTCACTACACTGACTTGGAAGAAAATGGCATTCAGATCGACCGAGATGGATGCCAAAAGGAGTTTTTCCCTATCATTTTCACTCATGAGTGTACATAGACTCTGTGTTATGAAAACTTAAACTGCGATTAGCACGAGACACCAGAGTAGAAGCAGACAGGACAAACGCAGACTAACAACTGATATATTGCAATCACATAAACTTCCCTCCTGGAACAATGCGCGTGCGCAACAACAGTCATGACCGTGTGACGAAAGCACACTCCCCCACCAAGACCTGCGTAAGAAAATCAAGCTCTTTCTTAGATACACATCGCTGAGGCACTTATCTGGGCCAGGTCTAATTATCCACGAGGCTTCCAGGATTTCACGTGCCCTCTGGCCCTTTGCTCGCCTTAACACCCTCGTGCTACTAAAAATGGGCTTGCACTTCTTCGCACATGTGCTACAATGAACAGGCAGATGCTTCCCACTGCCATCCCCTAATGAGTTCGAATGCTTCATTAAGCACTTATTAATACACCTCCCGGTCTGCCCCACATAGACCATCCCACAGGTCAGGGCAAATTCATACACCACTTCCGTTCTGCATGGTACATACACTCGTCTGTGTTTCACGCCACATCCATCGTTCTTTTCTTTACCTTTGTCACAAATAGCGCACAAATGCGACAACTTGCAAGGCGCTGAAAAAATCACGTCAACCCCGAATCTTCCCGCCCCCCTTTTGATGCCAGGATAACTTTTATGTACAAAAACGAGCTATATGTATCAGTTCGTGCGTGGCGCCGGTACTCGCCGAGATATTTTTAGCCGACACAGCTTGCTCGTTGTCTCGGGTGCTTGCCGACGAATGCATTGTTCGTGTCTGTAGATACGTGGATGACTTTTAACGTACTTATAAATACTAATTATGACGATGACCTTGAAGAGGTAGCGAAGCGCATTCTTGTGTCTTTTAAATCTACAGCAGAGAAATTGAATTGAATTGTGAGTTTTGAATAGACCCTTTTCATAATCCGCAAGTGCGCTTTCCTGCACTGCATATTTGCCCAACTAATGGCGGCATCTGTCTTTCTTAGAGTGGGGACGAGGTCCTAGTTGCACGTGCTGGGGCTTGTCTATTATGCGTGTTTATGTCAAGAGAGCCGAGTCTACATTTTCCACGTCATAGCGTAAGCAAAATGCCCTTGAACACGCTGTTTGCAGTAAGTGACTGGCCGCCATTAGTTGGGCAAACTGCATAGCAGGAAAGCTAGCTTTACAATTGTGAAAAGGGTCTATTGATTGTGAGTTTCCAGGATAACTTTTATGTACAAAAACGAGGTATATGTATCGGTTCACAGCAGAGAAATTGAATTTTACCTTTGAATTGCCTGACAATGCTTCTTTGCAGTTTTTAGATTTAAGGTTGTTTTTCAATGATCGTAAACACCTATGCTGGTCATACTCGCACGTTCAAATAAGGCCCTTTTGCCTTTTGATTCCTCTCACTTTAAGCTTGTGAAGAGGGGCAATTGCGGTGTCATGCTTGAGAGCATCTTTTACCAAGTCATGTCACCATTACATCAAAGATAGTTTCTCTGCCCCGGTTAATCGTCTCCATAATGCAGGTTTCCCGCATGCTTTACTCCAGGCTGTAGCTGAATCACTTTTGAAGGTTGTATGCCACCGTACCACTGCCGCCGGCGAAACAGAAAAGAGAGAAGCAAAAGTTTGAAGTGATGCCATATGTCCACAAGCTGTCGCATGTCATTCAAAATCAATCAATTCAAAACTCACAATTCAATTCAATTTCTCTGCTGTAGATTTAAAAGACACAAGAATGCGCTTCGCTACCTCTTCAAGGTCATCGTCATAATTAGTATTTATAAGTACGTTAAAAGTCATCCACGTATCTACAGACACGAACAATGCATTCGTCGGTAAGCACCCGAGACAACGAGCAAGCTGTGTCGGCTAAAAATATCTCGGCGAGTACCGGCGCCACGCACGAACTGATACATATACCTCGTTTTTGTACATAAAGGTTATCCTGGCATCAAAAGGGGGGCGGGAAGATTCGGGGTTGACGTGATTTTTTCAGCGCCTTGCAAGTTGTCGCATTTGTGCGCTATTTGTGACAAAGGTAAAGAAAAGAACGATGGATGTGGCGTGAAACACAGACGAGTGTATGTACCATGCAGAACGGAAGTGGTGTATGAATTTCCCCTGACCTGTGGGATGGTCTATGTGGGGCAGACCGGGAGGTGTATTAATAAGTGCTTAATGAAGCATTCGAACTCATGAGGGGATGGCAGTGGGAAGCATCTGCCTGTTCATTGTAGCACATGTGCGAAGAAGTGCAAGCCCATTTTTAGTAGCACGAGGGTGTTAAGGCGAGCAAAGGGCCAGAGGGCACGTGAAATCCTGGAAGCCTCGTGGATAATTAGACCTGGCCCAGATAAGTGCCTCAGCGATGTGTATCTAAGAAAGAGCTTGATTTTCTTACGCAGGTCTTGGTGGGGGAGTGTGCTTTCGTCACACGGTCATGACTGTTGTTGCGCACGCGCATTGTTCCAGGAGGGAAGTTTATGTGATTTCAATATATCAGTTGTTAGTCTGCGTTTCTCCTGTCTGCTTCTACTCTGGTGTCTCGTCCTAATCGCAGTTTAAGTTTTCATAATATGTCTTACCAACTAGCCCCTCAACACATGCTCCTTCCTAGACTCTGTGACAGTCCACACAGCCTGAAGTTACCAATCTAAAAATTCCTTTTGTGAGCTGGTGCCATCCAGTGTATGGATACAGCTTACAATGGGGGCAAGTGTGAGACAGCTCAGATAGCTTTTGGAGCTATTTATGAAGCAGGAAAAGTGGCAATTTGGAGCAGAAGAACTGTCTTGGAGCAGCTCGTCAAAAGAAAAAAATCGAAGAGATGTTATGGCAGAGCAACAAAGCACTGTTGGGAAACTATTACATGACAGCTAGGGCGAATGGTGTTTCTAGCCACACTTATTGAAATGGCAAACTTGCTAATGTTGGTCTTTCAAAGCTCTTGGCAGTGCAGGTATGGTGACAATGACACCATCATGGTATGGGCCTCAACGTGGCCAAATACTGCCAAGAATGTCTCCTACCAGTGACTCTAATGTCGCCAGGCTAAGAAGCCATCGAGGAAGGACTGATTAAGTCACACGGCCAGCCATTACGTGATCTGCGCTTACAGGAATAATGTGCAGGTTCGCTCAAAACACTTAATTATAAACGCACACATGTCCAGCAGCTTTTCCAACTACTCAGTGGACATTTTTTTTTCTGTATATCATTCAGCAACTGTGGTTCTTTATTACACTGTATTGTTGTCGTTGCAACATGGGAGTTTCGTAGCCACATGTTCTTGCCACACACATAACTACTTCAGAAGATTGTGCGGCTAGCGAACCCATCCACCCAAAGAGGTGCCCGGACACTGCGGCAAGTTTAAGTGGCATAGCAATAGTGTAGCATGGCCTGGCCTCACACACTCGCTGGTGCATGAATGCGAGACAACTAGATTAGGAAGCAGGCAACAGTCTTGCGTAGGCGGCACACTCAGCATGGCCATGGTAATCCAATCATCCGAGCAAGTTCTCAACACTATGGAACCACCTGCGCGATGTATCAGCATGGAGTTGGTGGCTGCCTGGGAGCCGAGAACGTGGGACTATACCAGCATAAAAGTCAACGCGGCAGTCAGATATTATGCTTACTTCTGCAGGCTTCGGTTTCTGCCGGAACGTTCCTATGAAATCATGGACGAGGCAGAAATCGACACAGCAGTCAGTTTCTACTAAAACTGGACAGAAAATGAATCTGCGTTTGTCGGTTTCTGTGTTTTTGGGCAGCGTGGTGCAATTTCGGCGAATAGTACGCTTACAGTGCAACTTGACACAGGAAGTCGTAAACGTAGCACTTAAGACATAATTGCTGCAGCTGTGCCACCCCTGTGGGCCCCACCTTAGTCACAGCATGTTAATAAAAAAACAGCTTTACTTTATGTATGCACAATGCATGTAATGCCAATGTTCTCTGCTGCTGTACTTGCTTAAGAGGGCTCACCAGAGCGAGCGCTCATAGAGAATACATGCCCACTTGAGAAGCCTTAGCGTGGCCAAATTTGGTCAGATTTGCACAGGGTTTTTGGTACTGTATTCTTCTTTATTATATGGAGGAAATGTTGCAGACAGATATTTTACTCAGGCTTTCATTTTAGCAGAATCTTGCTTTGAGCTAGTTGGTACTAGTTCATTACTAACTTTTTGGTGCAAATTCAATGAGGACACGTAACACAAAGAAACAGGACGGGCGCCAACTTCCAACTGATTTTATTCCACAGAGGGACGAAGATGTTCGAGCGCAGCCAATACACGTGCTCGCACATCACAGTTTCTTCTGAACAGCCAAAGAACCGCAGGGTGCTGCTGAGAAAACTAATCTCTTGGTGATAGCAAAGTAGTGATGGTGAAGCTGTGCCCCTTTGCCTAAAGCCTCTATTACTTCTCTTTCTATGCTTTCTTTTGCTCTGCCTATAAACTTTGTTTCAGCGAACTTGCGGTAGCATCCACACACCTTGCAATGCGTTGCCATCAAGCTGCCAAAGCCATTTTTTACATTGAGACGGTGTTGTCTAGCCCTATCGTTAAAACACTGCCCGGTTTGGCCGGTATATTCCTTCCGCAACTTAAAGGGACCTGTCTACCGTTCGGAAAAAAATTTCTGATTGTGGCGAAAATGAGAAGCTCGTTTCTCACATCGGCGGCAACGAGCATGCTTCTGCCCTATAAAAAAGGAATTATATTTTTAATTTGATGTTGAAAATCGTGAAAGAATGACCGCTAGCATCACCCAACAGCAATGTGGTCAATCTACTGGTAGGACAAGAAATCCTCGCAGGTAAACTCATTCTGCTTAAAAACAAACAAGTATAACTTGAAACTGTATTTTACGCACTTGAGGCAGCTTTCGGTTGCATCAGAGAGGAAGTTTTTGCTTTTTTTTCTCTCACGCATCTTAAAAGGCGCCCAGTGGCGCTGCTTGCAGCGCCGCCTTCGATTTCGTCTGCTTCAACTAATGCGCTATGCCATGTGGCCCTCCGCGCTGGTCGTACTGTGCCGCTGTATTGTTGTTAGGATGTCTCACATGTGCTGTGCTGTGAAGGCATGCATTTATCGTCTCTTTCTGATGAATCAACTTGGCTTGGATTGCGGCAGCAGTGCTAAATTAAGGCATAGACTGCGATTACAGCAAAACAAGTGTTCTGTAATCGTATAATAAGGCTTCATTTAACCGCTAGTGAGCTGAAAATGACTGTTACATTCATTACATTCGTATTCAGCGAAAATAAAGTAATCCTACAGAAATCTCATGTGCTTTTGGTTTCAATTTTTACCGGCACTACAATCGTCATCGCGTCCACCAACCAGTGTTGTGGGCATGTTTCACGCCAATGGAAGAAGACCGAACGCAGATCGAAAAACTGTTTTAAAAACTTTCTGCTCACTTTCCAGTGAAACCGCTCAGGGTTGGACACTTCAGACGGTACGCTTTCTATTGTGGTACAAAACATAAAAGTGATGAAGGACGGTAGAAAGTCCCTTTAATGGAATGAGGTACACTACCCCCGACGCGCACTCAGTAAATACAATTGCATGCTTTGTGGAACACGTCCTCTTCTTATTTCTGCTCACCACGATGCACACAGCTTACACTTTACACAGTGCTGACATTGCGACGCAAGCACCATGAAGGGAGGCTATCTTTTTTAGATTGTGCGATATAAGCATGAATATAAGGGACCACTTGCACCAGCATTTTTTCTTTGCTTTTTTTCCTTGAGCACCGTCTTTGTGCACGTCATCTGCTTCATGGTGGTCTCACAAACACTTGAAATCAAATCCGAAGGGTATCCAGCTTCCCTTATATGGCTCAGCTGTACTACGACACTAGCTGTCACTTGATGGATGCACGATTTATTAAGAGCTGCTTTCAACCACATGGTTACTATGCTTCTTTTTATGAATTTCAAATAAAAAAACCTGTCGTTGGTGATGGCCATCTCGTCCTGAAAGTGCTGCTCTCCATTGTCTTCAATTAGTTCCCGGACTACAGTAAAGAGACCACCATGTGGAATGTGTGAAGAGCACCATGTAAAGAGACCACCACTCAACATGTGGTCTCTTAACTGCAGTCCAAGAACTAATTGAAGACATTGGAGAGCAGCGCTTTCAGGTTTTTATCCCTCTTAGAATGTTACCTAAATTCGACATCAGTCACCTATGACAAGTTTTACATACAACGAGCAGGAATTTGCATTGGTTCTTCGTTAGCTCCAGTATTAAGTGATATGTTCCTGCCCGTATTGACAAACGCGTCTCAAGCCGGCTCAGTGACGGTCTCATGGTCAGGGTATACCGTTACGTGGACGATCTTTAAGTTTTCACAAGTTCTGCCAGTCAGTAGCTGAATGCAGTTACACGTGATGTTCTATTTGTCGTCAAGAAGCCGAAGGGCTAAGTTTCACTTCTGAACTGCCGCACGAAGATGCATTACAATTTTCAGACATCAAAGTTTGGTTCAGTCCCAGAGCGCACATTTGTTTGAAAGTACAATCCCCGCAGCAAGAAAGGTCTATTACCTTATCAAGGCGCTCATTCGAAAGTCATATAAAAAGGCATGGTAACCATGTTCTTGAAAGCAGCTTTTAATAAATCGTGCATCCATCAAGTGACAGCTAGTGTCGTAGTACAGCTCAGCCGGATAAGAGAAGCTGGATACCCTTCGGATTTGATTTCAAGTGTTTGTGAGACCACCATGAAGCAGATGACACGCACAAGGACGGTGCTCAAGGAAAAAAAGCAATAAAGAAACTACACATCATCTCCCCCTACGGGCAACCATGGTGGGATGCGAAAGCATCACGGGGGGTGCGCATCAAGTTTCCGTTTCCCTTATGTGACTTATGAGACTGTGGTTGTCAAGGTGTTTGAATTACCGCTTGCCGACGCTGATGTTTACTTTCGGCTTCCCGAGCCTTCCTGTGCTCCGCGGCAATGACACTGCCACTGCAACTATAGTCGGGTACAACTTTAGAAAAAAGGAGAGGCCCCGCCCATATGACCGAAGCGCGGCAGCCGATTGCCTCCGCGGCAAAGAAATAGTCCCGCTTCTTCTCCTTGAGCGGAGGCACCGGCCGTCCGGCTCGTGACGTCAGTCTAGAGCGCGCGCCCATTGGTGGAAGCGCGTGTGCATCCGCCTTTGAGGTGCAAAGGCCGCTTTTTTCTAAAGTTGTACCCGACTATAGCGCCAACGTTCACGTTGTTCATGGCGTTTCGCACACCGTTGCACAGAGAGAGAATGACGGAAGCACAGTGAACGCGCGCTTTCGCAGCCTCGTAGCTTCGAGATTCGCAGTATGGGTCCGGACGCCGCAGAACGGAGACTGCTCCGAGCATAAGATGCTTTCGCATCTAAAAAACGCTGGTGCAAGTGGTCCCTTATATTCATGCCATATCGCACAATCTAAAAAAGATAACCTCCCTTCATAGTGTCCGCGTCGCAATGTCAGCGCCGTGTAAACTGTAAGCTGTGTGCACCATGGTGAGCAGAAAGAAGAGGATGTGTTCCACAAAGCATGCAGTTGTATTCACTGAGTGCGCGTCGGGGGTAGTGTACCTCAATCCATCCATTAAAGGGACACTAAAAGCAAATATTAAGTCAACGTTGATTTTTGAAATAGCGGTCCAGAAACCTCGTAGTGCTACTTTTATGCCAAGGAAGTGCTTATTTTGAAATAAAATCACATTTTAGTGGTCCGCATCACGTTAGCGCACTTCAAAGCACCCGCCTGAAATCAGTCTTTCACACGTCACTGCTGCCGTGCCCAACGTTGCCCGCCTTTACTGCGCGGAGGCGCGCAACATCCCATGCATGCGGCATTTTGTCGGACTTTCTTTCAGAGCAACTTTCACGAGCGCGCAAAACACACGCGGCAGTACACGATACCGAAACTACCACTGAGACGCGACCGCGTGAGCGAAGCGCAGTTCGGCGAAAATGAAACCTTTGAACCACGCACGCCGTTCCCCATGGTAACGCCAAAGAGGTTCTTTTTTCCATGAATCAAACAGAAACGAACAAACAGCATTTTATTACGTCTCTTGATGCACGGAAGGTTCTTTTTTAATTGCTGCTAGTTTGATTACTAGTGATTAATTGTAGGCAGACTCTCATACGTCACCGGGATCATTTTCAAAATGTGCCACTCGTGGCGCTCATCGTGTGATACATTTAGCTTAATTTCTCGGTAAGTAGGGCACTGCTGTTGATAATATGGCCGTTTTAGACGTTGTCATACACTGAGCTTTCACTCTGACATAAATTGCTATTTGCCTTTAGTGTCCCTTTAAGTTGCGGAAAGGAATATATCGGCCAAACCGGGCAGTGTTTTAACAATGGGGCCAGACAACACGTTCTCAATGTAAAAAATGGCTTCAGCAGCCTGATGACAACGCATTGCAAGGTGTGTGGATGCTACCCCAAGTTCACTGAAGCAAAGCAAAGAATGAGCGCGTGATATACAAGAAGTGTACTGATATTTGTTTTGTGAAACATACCAACAAATTTACCCTGATTGCCGTACGTGTGTGGTGTAAAAGATTCCGTTTAGCTGTGGCCGATTTCACGTAGGGCAAACGGGTCGCTGTGTTAACCAGAGATTAACGGAACATAAGAGACTTTGCGTGCAGCATTGATAGGTGTGCCTATTGCTTGGGCATGCACAGATACGTTTTCGTGCCTTCTTTCTTTTCTGCCGTTGTGCGCCTTTTCAGTTACTAGTCAGCGTATGTGGCGTCTTCACTTCTCTCTTGTGTCCGTGTTTGCAGTTGACACTCTGTCTCTTTAACCTGAATACTTACAAACTAGCTCCGCTATCTGTTATCGTTAAGCTCTTTTATTCCCCAGCCAATGACTTCCAGTTTACCCTATCCTTTGCGAGCCAATTCCAGCTTGTCCCTCCATCCAACTGTCTGCCTCAATTGCATTTCCCATCCCTTCCGTTGCTCTTAACTGTCAATCGGTTGTCTGTCCTATGCATTCTGTGGCTAGCCCATTTTTTTCTCTTGATGTCAACTGGGATATCTGCAACCCCTGTTTGTTCTCTGACCCATCCTACAATCACCTAATGTTTCGTCTATCATTCTACATTCCATTGCACGCTGCATGGTCCTCAACTTTTTCTCTAGTGGCTTTGTTGTCCTCCATGCTTCAGCCCCCCCATGTTAGAACTGGCAGTAGGCAACAACCATACTAACAAGGGCTTTGAATGTAACAAGAAACATAAGCCCCAGTTTGTCGAATGTGTTGCGAATGTTGTGTAGAGCATACCCTTGACATATGGAAAAGTGTTCGTGGGCCAGACTGCCCGCTGTTTGAACGAAAGGCTTCACGAACACCAGCATAATGTCGCAAGAGCCATCAGTGGCCACCTCGGAAGTCACAGCCATCCCGAATTCAGTAAATGTGACATGTTAGCCACTAACAGGAATCAATAGCCGCGTGAAATTTCCACGCCCACAAGATTGCACTGTTGAAAGACAGGTGCGTGAGCACTCCGTTTGTTTACAAAAAAAATTGCGTACTGTAGCGTTATGCGTGAGTTCTGGTGCGTTGATCAAGATTAGGCATTGCTGGTCAAGTTATGACTTCGAGGTACTAACTTAGAAAACCTGATTTAACACTGAGAAAACTTCAACTGGCCCAGCAGTTCGGGAACCCGCATTTTCGGGCCTCTGCTGTCCGTCTTCTCTCACCACCTCTCACTCTGCCCGTTCCGGTCGATTTACAAAAGGAAGGGGTGGCCAGCGGTACGAGAGGGGTCAAGGAGTCAGAGCGGCTCCTGTCACCAAGCTCGAGAAGAGCACCTGCACTGCGTTTTGGAAAGTTGACCAGTCCAGTGGCCTTCCACAAACTTCTCATGGACACCAGGGTAAGCTCCGAGAACAACCGCGTTCCATGGAGCTGCGAGTCCCGTTAGTCACCCTCCACTGGGGCGCGAGCCAGAACACAACAGTACCTTTCTGCTGACTAATCACGATGTTAAACACTGTTGTCATGTGCTCACAGCTTATTGCATCGGTGTCCATATCTCTTTCTTCTTGTTATTGACGAGGGCCAATACGTAGATGTGTATTTATTTACGTTCTTTGCTGCAATAAACTTCAGTTGCCAGTCAGCTCTATGCGTGCCTTTTCTGTCCCTGTCTTTCCCGGTATGGAGGCAAACACGCACTCTCTTTGGCCAAGCCTTCACTGTACAAAAACGTTTCCTGCACACACTGCTAGGGTATGGAGCATGTGCACTCGGAGCACGTAAAGGTGGTCCTTGGTCTCGAGGCCCGATAGTTGGAAGGCCTCCCACCACAAAGCACAATAAAAACCGAGCGCTTTACGACAACATAAAGAGCAACACTAGCGGGAGAGAGACAGGCGTCAAGGACAACACAAACTTTGAGCTTGGATTACTTTGATCTAAAAATGAGCCAAGCACAGGCATTTCCAGTTGTTGGTGCACTGCTGCCTATCGAAACCAAAGTCATGCTGACCAACAAGCACCCAAGGACTTCGTGGCAACGATTGCACGGTTCAATGCACAAAGAGGTAAAACCCACAATATATGATCACGAGGCATGCTGCAGTGCCAGGGACTACAAATTAATTTCGACCCACTGGGAGTTGTTTAAGGTGCGCCTTAATGTAAACACATTTCGTCTTCATCAAAAAAACGGGGGGGAGGGGTGCGTTTGGATATCCCTGCACATACGGCAAGGTCAATCTAAATAGGTCGCGAAAGTCGGAACGAAAAGTGGTCGGAAACCTATTGCGACAAACATCAACACCCGCGTGACGATTAAAGAGCTACTAGGTGAGGGGGGGACAAATAATGAAAACAAAAAATTAAATAAACGTTTATTTTCAATAGTTTTAATTTTATTTGTCACGAATTAAATTAGTAGATTACTTTAATCAAACTTTAGTCTTGGGTATGTGGTTGAGTGGCCAATTTTTTTCGTTTATTTTCAGAAACAGCGGGCACATGCAGGCAGTCTGGTAACATGGGCCAACGGTTTTGCGCATTTTCAGATGCAAATGGCGTCGCTCGTTTTTGCGCAGTAGGTTTGTGCCTGTCATCCGTAGGTGATTTCCTCACATAAGCGTTGTTTTCTAGTCGTGGTACTTGGCAGAAGGTAATATAGCCCATCGCAGCCATCGGGAACCGTTTCAGTGACTGTGTTTTGCCAGCGCACGGCCGGCGTGCTGTCGCCCTTCGGGACGATGAGTCCGCCACGCTATGCAAAGAAACGCTGCGCTGTCTACGGATGCAAGAGCAACGCTTTAACGCCAGGCGTCTCACTGCATCGGTTTCCCCTCGATTCTGAAAGGTGTGCACGTTGAATTGTTATGCTACTTCTGATTTCTGTGTTATATATTTTGGGGTAATATCCTGTTCAACTGCAATATTTCGCCAATAAAATACACCTTATTTATCAAATCTGTCTTTTTCGTCTTCCCGTTATCTTGCAGGCTTCCATTATGGAGCTGTCATAGTGATAAGAAAAAGAACGTGCAGCTAAAAAAGAAAAGTAAGAAGCGGCGCCCTGTCAAAAAATTTCATAATTTCGCGCCCATCGCGTTAAAACGTGACGTCATTTCCGCTTCCGGTTGTGACGTCATCTTTTTCTTTTTTTTAATTCTGTTTGTCCCCTCTTCACATAGATGGCGACTGTTGCAACAACTAGCCACCAGCTTGACACGTGGGCTTCTACGGAAGTTACGCTACCAGTTTACATATACCTTGCATACGGGTTGGACTGAGAAGTACACAGCACGACGAGGCATCTTCAGCCAAAATTTCTAGGTAGCCACCGAAAGAAATGCTTGGGAACAGCCCGTCTACTAATAAAAAAATTAGGCAGATCCCATGCCTAGTAAGAACTGGTTTCATGTGCAGCAGCCGTGAAGTCTCTATGCTGCAATTTTTTTACTTTTAGCCAAGCGTTACGAGGTAGACCGACGAGTTTTCCGTAAGAGTAGCAGTTGTTTGCACATCGTGGACTTTACCAGGAGCGTAGACTACACTGGCGTTTAAAAGGTAACTTGTGGTCTGTCGTAACATCATCAGTCACATTAGAGCAGACATGTATTATCGAGACAAAGTGCACTTTACGGTGCAATGATGTGCATATCGTACGTAACGTTCGTGACCGTATTCCTCCGGGGTCGAGTAACGCTTGAATATTGCTTGCTGAATCATAGGAATGCAAATGTAATATTCATTAGACTGCTATAAAAGTGGAGCGAACACTGGAACCACAATTGACGTTAACCCGACATGACGCTTGTGTCATAGCAGTACATATGTAATGTTTATTGCTCTGTTATAAAATTAGATAGCCAGCACTGCAACCACAATTGACGTTGTGCCGACACTACGCCTGCATAGGGTCTTTTTCCAAACCAGCTTCAAGACCTGGCAGGGCTCTATGGTAGAATACCTGACTGCCACGCAGAATGCTTGAGTTTGATTCCTGCTGGGATCCCGATTTTTATTCTTTGCATTCGCCGGGTCGACACTGCCGATTTCGGTTTTTCTTAATGCTCTCCCATTTAAATTACCAATGTCTGTTCTCGCCATTCGTGGGTAGATATAAACTGTCAATCACCTGTGACGTAAACCGCGGCCCGTGGTATACGGGTATGTGCCACAGATGTCTGGAGGAAAGGGTTTGACGACGTAGTCATATCCGTCAAACCCTCTCACCTTCCCATGCTGATTTTGGTCTACACCATGTTAAGGAGGCGATCACTGATGGAAACACCTTTATTGAAAGGAGGCGATCACGAGAGCACCCAGACGTAGGCGGCTAGACAGATAGATACGTAGATACAGACGCTCAAAGTACCTTTGGCTCGCTAAGAAATGCTTTGCGTTGAAAAATAACATGCCTTTGTTCAAATCGACCCATTTCAGGCAGCAGCCGAGTGCATACTACGACCGCAAATATGCGAGATTGATAGCACTCATCCCGGGCCAAGACTTTTTGTTCATGATGATTAAGTAGCGCATAGCCTGCAGACGCTCTAAAAGTGCTACTGTACAGTACACACGTAGCGATATAACGAGCGTATGTTGAGCCTGAGTAGAAAATGCGCAGTGGGCCATGAGCGACTCGATCGAAGTTTCGGCACAACCGTGGAAAAGGCCGTCACACTTGAGTGCAAGCCATGTGCTTACGAGGGGCGCAATGAGAGTTACTCACCGTTGTCCAGCTGCTGTTGGTCGTTATGGTAGTGCGTACAGACACAAGCAAATCGACGTTTGCGGGTGACTCGCCCGCCAACGACCGCAACCAACCCGACACAACACGCAAGTGTAAGGCGGCCCTGTTTACGTAGTAGTAGCAGAGAACACCCATACACTTAGAGAAGGGAAACTGTACCTTTGACCGTTGCTTTGACAGTGCAACGGAAATAAGGGTAGCGGTGGCGTTGTGAACTAAAGTAGCCGACCAAGAGATGCCGTTGTACAACAGGAAACGGAAATGAGTTTTATGCAATATGGCTGCCGTCGCTCGTTTTTGGTTGCTGTGCAGTGCGCTCCGGTCGCCCGTGCTCGTACAAAAGAAATAAATGTATATGCCACGTTTTGTTCACTTACCGAGCCCTGCGAGTGTCGTAATGAATCTTCTGAACTGTCTTTCGTGTGTATTCCGTGCCCCAACTGTGTGAAATGCTACGAAGGTGCCAGGAGACGCCAATGCCTCAACTGGCATTAACGCACACAACACCGGCGATGTGTAAGCCTGATAATGTTTTATTACATATTCATAAATCATTACAAGACAAAGTACACCACTGAGCGTTCACACAAGCAAACAACGCGGTTACATCGTGAAGTAGTGGCTCATAAAGCGCGAACGCACGAGCAAGAAGAGCTACGAAACGTATGTATACGCTCGTGTACACTATAATTATTTCCCTATTTCCTCGTGCCAATTTTATGCAGCCTCTTTGGGACATCACCTGGCCGGTAGCCTTGCGGAGAGAATACGATAGCTTGCAGCGCAAAACTCAGTGGCTGGCAAAACTCGCTTCTCTCGACCTTTTGACTTCAAACCACCCGAATCCGTATTTTCCTTACTACTGGCTTGTTTCTTGACAAGTTTAGCATGGCAGGTAAGGTGCCGCGCTGGTAAATGCGAGGACGTGGGTGTGAATTCCCTCCACGACGGCCGCATTTGTTTTGTTTTATCGCCTAGGAAAACTAGGCGACAAAATGGATGCGGCCGCCGTGACAGGCATTTCGAAAGAGCCCCAGGTGGTCAAAACTGATGCGGAGTGCCCACTATGATGCGCGTCATAATCGCATCGTGGTTTCAGCGCGTAATTCTCCAAAAACAATTCATATATTAAATTTCTATGGATTCAAAACTATTTTAACTGGTGGAGCGAACCTATAATAAATTCGCCCTGGAAGAAAAATTATCCAAACGTCTAGTTTCTCTCCGCAGAGGCAATCGGCTAAGTTTTGTCCAAAGAGGCAAGTAATGGCTCGGAGTAGCACAAAATTTGTTTCAGCTTGCAGCTGACCGCAGACAAGCGGGCTGGGAAAATTCCAACCTTTCTTGGTAAAGAGCCCACTTGACAGCACGGCAAGTGTCCAGAAAGTAGTAGGTATGGTGTAATCATTCTGTGCGTTCCCACATTGTAAGTAACCAGCTTAATTCACAACACAGATACATAACAAACACTTCATGGTCACAACAATACTGTAGGAAATATCAGTACATTGCTTGTAAACACATGGACAACAAGTAAAATTGTACAACCAAGTCATGAGCTCCTTGGATTGCTTATCCTTTTTGCTTAGAACAATTATAACACAGCAGTGTATGAGCACAAAAACAATAGTCTTGAACTGCTAAGTCAATTTTTTCAGCAGACTTCCAAGTCTTTGCCTGGCTTAATTCTCTGTTTTTGAATTCCAAAGAATTCTAATATGTACAAAATAGGGGTGTGCGAATATTCGAGTGTTGAATTCGAATCAAATAGTACCTAATCGAATAATTCGATTCGACTTTCGAATAGCTAGTATTCGAAGTTTCGAATAATTCGATTTGACTTTCGAATAGGTAGTATTCGAAGTTTCGAATAATTCGACCGGACAAATATCTAAAGTGCAACAAAGGCCGATGGTGCAACTTGGTTAGGGTGGGGTGGCAAGAACTAACGCTAACGTCGTTACACTAGGCCTTCCGTTAAAACTTTCACTGACATTCTGGTTCAAAAGCGAGCGCACGCTCATCTTAAAAGAGATTGTCATTTCCGCACGTAGGAAAACACATGAGAATACTGTCAAGCCCTTCACAACCTTGTTCCCAAAACGCAGGCACGGACTTCTTGCGCAGTTCGGTCGCATATGCTGCAAGCGCCGTGAAACGTCCCGACTTTGACCTGCGAAACCCTCTGTCATTGGCTTTGCTTGTAAAAGTTTGTTCACGCTGGGCAGTCGCCACTGCCACACCGAACCACTCGTTCAGAAACTTCCATCGTTGCGGCACGCAGTTGAAACGCTGCTGTGAATGGGCGCCCGAAGATTTTTGGGCACGGAGCACCCATGGCGATGAAGCACAACGTTACCGTTGTCAGATGAGCCGTATTGCACGACCATGGGGAAAAAACTAGCCACCGTACCCCCCTCTGTTAGTCTTTAGGAGGTTTGGAGTGGCGCTGCTGACTGGAATGGCGGCTCTTCTATCAACATGCTTGCGCGCCCATAGAAACTGAAACAAAAGCCACACTGAAACAAGTGCGTAATGAAACTGTCGGCACGCCGTAGCGCCCCTGATTTGTCCTTTGTCTTGCCGTAACTGGCGGTACACATTTTGTGTAAGTATACTATTCGATATTTTTGGCCACTATTCGATTCGATTTGAGGTGAAATTTCACAATTCGCACACCCCTAGTACAAACATTTGCAGAAACAATTTGCGACAGTGAGCACTGCAAAATGGGCCATTAGTCACTTCCATCATAATACGAAGCAGTTTCTCTGACACCCCTCTCAAGTGTGCTACAGCACCTATTTGAACAGAGAATGCTTCTTCCAATTTTCTGACAAAATTGAAAGCTGCTTCTGTGGGCACTGTTAAATTACCTAGAGTCTTGTCCTGCATCTCCACTGCTTTGAACATCATGGAGATTTGGTGAAGACAAATCTTGGCTTTTGTCTTTCAAGAGATCCTTGCACTGTAAGCATGGTGCTTTTTTCAGAAATGCTTGTACTAGGTATCCTGACACGTAACAAACTATGTTTGATTCAAGTACATCTGCTGGTTCTTCGGTGTCTGAAAGGTTTGAGCTGAAGGTGTCGGCCACGGTAGGACTTTCTTGATCGAGTCTTAATTTCTCTAGCTCAGTTAGAAGAACAGCCTTATCTGCTTGGCAGTTGCTGCCATCTGAAAGCTTGAAGAGCTTCCCGACAATGATATGCCTGAGACCGGCAGTGAACTGAAATGTGTTTGCAGTCTCGTTACAGCTGTGCTGCTGCCGAATGATCCCAAACAAGTTCTCCAAGGGATCCTGATTCAGACGACGAGCGAGCAAAAACTTGAAGTTATAGGATTCCTGCAGATCTGCCCACAGCATACAAACCGCTTTAATTGTGACCTGCCAGCCCTAAATGGTTCTTGGTTGCCTAGGCTCTTTGAATTTCCAAGATTTAATCCATGCAATCCAAGAATGCAAGAATTCAATGTGCCCTGTAGAAGTATTAATTGTATACCTCATTTTTCTCTCAGCGATCTTTACACAAGAATTGTTAAATGAATCAAACAAGTGATCTATTTTCAAACAAACTCAGCTGTGCTTGTGGCTTCTGGTGGAGAACATTAAATGCTATGAATGCTTCTATTGCCAGATAGACACTGTTGCTGAGCACCCACTTTACTTTCATGTTACCAAATGCACTTTCATAGATGTGCCCTCAGTGAATTTAGGTAGGCATTTTAGTTTCAGGTGATGTGTTGATTCATACAAATCTTAATATGCCCCCAGGAAGCAACAATATCACCAACAGGAATATCATGCTTACTCAGATTATTCCTCATACATTTCAACAGGTGGGGGACGTCAAAAATGAAGGAAATCTTCTATTTATCATCAATAAAGAAAGGCCTGTCAGGGCTCACACCCAGTGTCCTTGCAATAACGCAATTGCTGCTACCCTGGTCACAAACCAATGCTTTGACGAAGAGGCCACATGCCTTTAGCTCAATGATTAGCTTTTTCAATGACATTAAAAGGGGCCCTGCGTGAACTGTCCCCTCTCTTCTCAAAAAGGCTACTGGCTGTATCCATTTCTTCGCTATCCCAGAGACCACAACTGCTGCAGTGTGCGCTGTGCCATTTGTTCTTTCTCTGGCATTATCAACATATCCATGTATGATGTCTTTCTTAGGGTCATACTGCAGATTTCTTTTTAATGAAATTTTGTCAAAAATTAGGCAGCAAGCTCTGTCTTGAATTTCCCAATTTCTTTTTGCCTTTCCTTTGAATAACTCGAGAATCTGAGGCAGAACTCCTGTCTTTATATTTACGGCCGACAGCCACGTCCTTCAGGACTTTACTGTGGGAAGGCTCAGTACTAGGGGTGTGCGAATATTCGAGTTTCGAATTCGAGTCGAATACTAACTAATCGAATAATTCGATTCGACTTTCGAATAGCTAGTATTCAAACTTTCGAATAATTCGACAGTACGAATATCTAAAATGCGACAAAGGCCACTGGTGCAACTTGGTGAAGGTGGGGTGGCTAAAACTAACGCTAACGTCGTTACAATAGGCCTTTGTTAAAACTTTCACCGATTTCCTGGTTCGAAAATGAGCGCGTGTTTACTTTAGAGGAGGTTATGTTATTTCAGCACGTAAAAAAAAAGAAAGACAAGAAAAGTGGCAAGCCCTTCTCAACTTCACTTCCGAAACGAAGGTACGGACTTTTGAATAGTTCGGTCGCGTATGCCGCAAGTGCCGTAGAACGTCCCGAATTTGGCATGCGAAACCCTTGAGGATTGGCTTCACATGTGAAAATTTGATCACGCTGCACATTCGCCACTGCCGTACTGCACCACTCGTTCAGAAACTCCCATCATTCCGGTGCTCAAACAAAACGCTGCTGTGAACGGGCGCCTGAAGATTTTTGGGCCCAGAGCATGGCCATGGAGCACAATAACGTGACCGTTGCCAGATGAGCCGTATTGTACAATTATACGAAAAAAAAAAACTAGCTACTGTACCACCACCCTCTGTTGCCCAAGAGGTTAAGAGTGGCACGGCTAACTGGAATGGCAGCTCTTCTATCAACATGGTTGCGCGCCCATAAAACCTGAAGAAAAAAAAAAAAAACTCCCGAACAAGCACGTAAGAAACCTGTCACCACGTCGTAGCTTTCTTGATTTTTCCTTTCTCTTGCCGTTACTGACAGTGCACGCTTCGATACTATTCGATATTTTCGGCCACTATGCGGCACTATTCGATTCGAGATGAAATTTCACTATTCGCACACCCCTACTTAGTACCTTTGATAGATATTTATATGCCTCAGGGCTTGTAAAGTAAAGACTGAGGGCAAACTGTCTAAGTTGCATCAGCCATCGTCTCCCATGTTTTTTCAGTGGTTGCAGATGCATTTGCACTCTTAGAATTTCCAAAAAGTCCTTCTTTAGGTACCTGCCTGCTTCAAGAAGAAGCTGCGCATGAGATGCAATTGGTTTCTTGGACTTTTTAAGTCTTGCAACAATTTGATGGAGGTGGGAGTTCTCATCGCAGTAGTGCTGAAGCCTCTTCATATCACGTGGAGTGAGCACTTTCCGAGTCCTGGTCCTGGCTCTTGGGGTTCCTGGAAAATCAAAAAGCCACATCACTAATGTTAAGTCTAAGCAAGAGGCTTTAAAACTTACACCTTGGTTAAATGGTTTGCTAAGTTTGGTACACTAGAAACACGTACATTTGTATTTTAATGCAACATATTATTACCTGGAATTTTGTGTGCATCCTTTACAAAATTTGCAAGCTATGCCCAAATTGAAATACCAGGTCAGGCTAGTGTAAAAGGCTAATTTGGTATTTTTGCATGTTATGAGAACAAAATAAACACAGGCAAAATGTATTTTTTGTCACACAGCCACGTATATGACTGGCCAAATGTAGGCACACACCCAGTGGCAGATAGTAAAACATTAAAACAAAAGTGCATTTATTTAATGAAAGCATCTACTTAATGTAATGAGCTGTATCATTAACCAGTTTTAGTGCCAATATTTATATATTGGGGACGCATGTGGGAATAATTCCTTTTTGTTTTGTAGAATGAAGACACAGTTACTGGAATTACTATGTAATCTTGTATTAATCTTGCTTTAATAAGAGGAACAATACCTACTCTGTGTAGTTGGTGCTGTTGGCAATGGCTCCTGTGCCCCCTAGGATGCTGGCTCTTGTATTGGTGGAGAGATATTGAGGGGCACTGGAAAAGAATGCTGTATATCACTATATAAATTTAAGCAGGAGCAGTGGCATTGTGCTTTATTTTTGGAAAGCTCCCACTTACTGGTCTCACACCTTGATGCTGAGAGTTCTGGAGAGAAGTCGGGGAAATCTTGGTATTCTGAAAGTACACATCATTACATTAATTCTATATCCGCTTTAGAAAAAAGCACATCAGATGAAATACACACTTTCAATCAAGTAAACAATGAAAATTACCATCTATGGAAGCAGCGAAACGAAGCTTCGACACTTGTGACCTAAGAAATATTATTCGCGAAACCACTGCCGTTACAGGGTGGAAGGTACAAAATACTCATCAGGCAAAATTCGTTAAAAATTTAGATTTTATAGTAATCGTGAAACCAAGGAAAATGATAAGAGTTCCTGAACAATCTCGACAGTCCCAACACACACACACCCCTACATTCTGGCGAGATGGGTCTTAGGTCTCAATATCGGTGGAGGGGTATGAGACCCCTAGAGACCGCATTAACTTTAAGCTCCCTTGACTTTAAGGACTGCTGATAATAATCTAAATGTTTCACACAATCTAATCATTCATGAAGAACCCCAAAGCACTTAAACGTTCTCTTTCACCTAATGCGATTACCATTACGTTCAATAATCACCGCTGTTCGCGCCCCTCGCGGATATAAAATCTCTTTTAAAAAACTTGTGCTCGATTATTAGAAACGCTGCACGCATAGCCACTTCAAATTGCCTAGGCGTCCTATTGAAAAATCACGCGCAATCCCTTTAGGTACAGTACACCGAAATCACAAACCAGACGTGTCGCGTGTGCAAGTTACACGGCAATGCAAAGCTGACACTGAACAATATGTGGTTTATGTATTCGTCATTATAGTAATACATTAATGATGTAACAAATGTCAAAGAAACGACGACGGACCATTGAACAAGAGCATAACTGACGCTCCGGCTTACCTGTTTGCGGTGCGGAATCAACAGATCGACTCCATGAAAGCGTCAAATGTACCCCTCGATCTCGATCGCTGCGGCATTCCTAAATTCGCCGGTAAACTGAGTCAGCTACTATTGCTGTAAAGATAAAAGGGCGTCTGCGAACTGAAGCGAAAGTATGGTGGCTAGATAGCGAAAGGTGCTTCCGCATTTACGTTGCCGCCGAACAATTTGAACGCCAACGGCCACGGAAAAGATGGATACAAATTGGATTTTGGTCCAGTTAGTCATCACTGAAAGGGGCCCTGCAACACCTTTCTTAGTTATATTGGAATAGTGTTATTATTGACGTATGACTCTTCACGAGTCATATGCCGCAAAAATTTTTCGAATCCGTCAAGTCTAAGTGGTGTTACCAAATTATAGAGATCACGTTCCGCAGCTTTCTCCCTCAACTCAACGCCGCGAGCGCGCGGAGAGCTAGGCAGCGACTCGAGGGAGCGAGCGCAGACGAGCGAGGCTCCGCCCAAGAGCGCCGGCGGAAATTTTTTCTTCATTTTTTTCTCTCTGACGTCTGGGCGCAACCACGTGGTCTGTGCCGCCACTTCCGGTCGGCTTGCGTCGTTCTCGTCGAGCGGAGCCGATGTGTATCGCGCGTGCTTGAAAACTGCGCGTCGGTTTGGTAATGTTGGGTGTGCACCTCGAACGCCGTAGTGTTTTCATCGCTCTGCCAACCATGGAAGCAAACCTGCGCGCTCGTTTGGAACGAATGACAGCTGAGATCGGTTTCGGCCCATACTCCGATACACCGCCTCGTAAGACGGCACTGGCAGACGACCCCGAAGCGCCGCCATTACCGGACGCCAGCATTGTTATCGGAGACATGCTGCACGGCTGCCTCGGTCGGTCGTGAGAACGTGCCGACGATGCAGTTCCCAGCTGACGAGGCAACACTCGAACGGCTGCCACTCTCAACGGCAACCGGCGATGGTCAAAAGCACAGAAATATTCACGTTTTCGGCACTGCGCATGGCGAAGAAAACGGAACCACGCAACTACGAGCAGACGAGCTGTCGGTGAGACCGGAAGTGCTAATATTAATGTTTGTTCGGTGTTTTTAACGCGATAACAGAATATAAACATACATATTATCTACTTATTGAACTCAAAATTAACAACGAAAGTAATAATGAGGGTGTTATCGTGATTATAACATCAGCCAATGGTGGAACTGCCGACAATCGCGTCATATTTTGCGGACTAATACATCATTTGTCGAGAGAAGAGGGAGCGATTTTCAGCTGACTTTGAGAATTTATTGTAAATTCCAGGCCGTGCGCATCGCTATAATATTTGGCTCGCGTGTTCTCGGGAGCCTCGACTACCGATCGGCAGCGCTTTTTGAGCATGCTCGAAAAGTGTTGCAGGGCCCCTTGAAGTCTTAAAACGTTGACACTTCAATTAAAAAGCAGCTATACATATTAAGTCTAAACATAAGTAACTCTCTAGCTATCCAAAGCAAAATAACATGTTTGAATGATTCATTGGCTTGCGCAAAACAATTTCTTAAAGTTGAAAATTTGGGTGGTTTAGCGCCCCTAGCAGGGAAAATGCAAACTAAGATAGCCGACCGCTAAAAGAGGAGTTAGTAGCTCCACTCTGCGCGCATATCGATGGAACTCGCCGCGGTCGATTTTTTCGCCCTCTGCGGCGATCGCTAGAACTTGAGACTTTCCGGGGCCTGGTAGTAGGGTGGTAGGGTAGCAGCCAACGTTTATAGATACTTTTTCAGTTCCGTATCTCCTCGCGGCGCGCGTAGGGAGGAGGCGGCCTGTCGCCGCACCCGCCACCACAGCGCTGCAGTCGCGCTTTGCGCTTGGAGAGCGGGGGTCGTCTGCTAGCGCGAAGGGTTTTGCATGAGCTATTGCACACGGCCGAATGAGAATTGCGCGAACACTGTACTTGGTCCTTACTTGCTTAACGTTAATTGGACATTTACTTTAATTTGTGCGCGTTATATTGCTCACGAACTTGAAAAGACCTCTACAGACACGCTTCGCAGGCGTCAGTTTTGGGCAATGACAACGTGCTTGCTTCCCTCTGCGCCTTTCCATGTGCGTTTCGTTAAGACCACACTAGTTTGGCTATTGAGCATGCTCCAAAAATACGAATTTCAAACGTAGAGAACTCAGGGTTACATAACATCTCTCAAACGCGAGGAAATTTACATTTTGTAGTACGAATCAAACATTGCTCTATCAATATACTCGAATTATTCGCCGAGAATATTTCGCGGTTGGCAAGCGTGTCACGGATTTCCCGAGAACTGACGGACACATATCGTTTCAGTAATTCTAGTGCGTTCATTAACATTAAAAAATGTGGTCTAGCCAAGAGCGCACCATATTCCGTGCGTAATAATTTTGCAACTTCGCGTTATGTGACGTTTTCGAAAGTTTTGCTTTGTACGAAATGATTATGCGCATTTTTATTGTTTCAAAGCGCCAAGCAACATGCATTTTGGTCAGTTAATTCGAATATGGTGGCATCGCAAAATATATTACATTGGGAAAGCAAACCGGTATGCAAAATGAACGCGGAATTTTTTTACACGCGTACATACTGCACAGCATTGTTGGCAGGCAGTAGCATAACCAGGCAATATATTCGGGGAGGGGGGGGGGGGGGGGCAGGCCCGTAGCCGGGGGGGGGCGCTAGGGGTCCGGCCCCCCCTCAGAAATTTTTATGTATGTGTTTTTACCAAAAATAAATAATGAAAATAGGTGTTTTTCTCAAATAGTCAAGGTTTTCAGCAAGTGCCCCCCACCCCCGAAAAAAATTCCAGGCTAGAGCCTGGGGAGGGGGGGGGGGTCAATCACATTTTTTGTGTGTTCGTGCTTGTGTTTGTATGAGTGCGTGGATATATACACATGCAAAATTGAAAAATATCGGACGAGGAAGTTTGACCCCACCCCCTTCCTGGCTACGCTTGTGTTGGCAGGTTTGCTGCCAATAATTTTTAAAGCTTGCATTCTTGCGCTCTCTCTATGCCCTAATGGTATTGCTGTTTTCCAAGCATTTGGCTTGCGCAAAGAAGTGCACTGGAGTAAATAAAAGTGAAGCCAACAGTGTTTGTGCCTCTCGTTATAAGAGCATTCAGCACACCCCAAAACAGGTCACCAAAAAATGTGTCCTTGCCAGCATGCTGGAAGCACGCTTTGCCGTACGTGCTTACGTGCAAGCAGTTTCTCTGAAAGGCTACCACTGACACATTCGCGCACAGTGACCAGCATAGACTCAAGCGGCAGGGAATCCCGCCTACCAAGGGCATCGTATTTGCAGACCTCGCAACGCGTTGTTTTCTTCAATTTGAAAGCCACGTAGCCTGCCAGGTAACAAAAGGCCGTTGGCTTCTGGTAATGCTGCACAGTACCCATGGTCGTCAGAAGCACCTGTGTCTTTCATGGCATTTTTCTGGACGAGGACCTCACGACGTCTTTTTTTTTTTTTTTTTTTTTTTGCACAGAGGCTTTCAAATGCACTAAGCAAGGTACAACTGGATAAACTTAGTCACTATGGTATATGGTCTTACATGTTTTGCTCAGCGGTTTATCGGCGCAAGAAATAGCTCGCACCCAGCTTTCAAGAGGCCGCGGACCGGGCGGCGGCGCAAGAAAGTGCCGCTTTTCTACGCGCTGGTACAGCCGGGCACGAAACAAGTTGGCATCGCAAAGCTTGAAAACTGCTTGACTTCCTGTGGCAAAGAATGCTCGATTGTCTGAAGTCACCGAAGTCGTCGAGAGTAACCTCGCGCATGCAAAGCCAACAACAGCCCCGCACGCGGCGAAGCAACTACGGGAAAGAACACGTGTGCCCGCGCGCGCGACAGCGCTATTCACGACTCTGGCGCCCTCTCACTGCCTGGTTAAAAGCGGCGGCCGCCTTCGGCGGAGGAGTTACGGAACTGAAAAAGTATCTATAAACGTTGGGTAGCAGCAGTAGCAGTAGAGAGAAGGGAAACTGTACCTTTGACAGTGCAACGGAAATAAGGATAGCGGTGGCGTTGTGAACTAAAGTAGCCGACCAACAAGAGATGCCGTTGTACAACAGGAAACGGAAACGCAGTGACTATTCTGTGGTCCAGACCACAGAATAGAGTGCAGCTTTATTCTGTGGACCAGACCACAGAATAGAGTGCAGCTTTATTCTGTGGACCACACAATAAACTTGCGCGCTGTGGGCTGTGCTGAAATGTTCTGTAGCCCAAGCAGCCCACCTCTCTTGACGACGGTTTCTGCGCACCAGACCACAGAATAGAGTCCCAGTCTATTCTGTGGACCAGACCACAGGGTAAACTGCAGCTTTGTTCTGTGGACTAGACCACAAAATAAAGTGCAGCTTTATTTTGTGGACCACACCAAAGAGACTTGTGCTGTGGACCGTGCGCACCAGACATCGCTGTAGCCCAAACAGCCCGCCTCTCTTGACGACGGCTTTCTCTCACAAATTGGTAGGGTTTATTCTGTGGTCTAATTCACAGAATAAGCACTGCGCCCTCCTCTTTTGACGACAGCTTCTCTCGCGAATCGCAATATTCGCTCACAGCTTTGTGAATAAGTCCGGACCAAGGAGGCCATTTCCGGGCATAGTACGCGAGATGGAAGACGCTTATGCGTGAAAGGTTCGAAATACGAAGGCGAAGCCCACCTTTGGCATGCTTGCTGGTCTGACATGCCAAAGCAGGTAAACTTGTCGTGAATTGAAGCAGCAAAAAGAAGGCGTATAATAACAAATGGCAGCGGTTCTAAAAATTTCTGGACCTGATCTATCGAGTGCGGAACACTTAAGTCACTTTCACCTCAGTACATTTGTGTCATGCAAAAAGAAAATGTGCACTTAGATCTGCACGGGAGACTCAAATTTTGAGCGATCCCCCCGATTGTGCGAACACAGCCACAGATCTCCTTAAGAACAGCGTCAACGACACCGCGAGAAGGGAATCATAACGACAATGGGCGACACTACTAAAATACTCTGGCCCTGATCTCTCGCGTCAGGACACACTTCAGTCACTTTCACCGCAGTGCATTAATGTCGTGCAAAAAAAAGTGCACTGAGATTGGCAAGGGGCTACTTTAGCTGTTTCTGTAAAGTTTTCAGATGTTGACGATCATACAAGCACTCGTAATTATACGGCGCGTGCAAGTGTATCTAATTAAGTGACAAAGTGTGCTGTGTCCAGTGACGACTAGTAGGTTCTCGCCAATCTTGCTGCGCTTTTTTTTTGCTTGACACAGGTGTACTGCGGCGAAAGTGGCTTAAGCGTTGCGTACTCGATGGATCAAGGCCAGAAAATTTTATACACGCTGTCATTTGTTATTATTGTTTTCTTTTCGCGGTGGCGTTAGCGTTCTTTTACGGGTGATTTATGGTCGCGCCCATTCAGAAGGATTGCTCAAAATTCGAGTCTCCCGTGCAAATGTTAGTGCACTTTTTCACATGACACTGTGGTGAAAGTGACTTTAGTGTTCCGCACGCGATATATAGATCAGGTTCACGAAATTTTAGAACTGCTGTCATTTGTTATCATTATACGCCTTCGTTTTGCTGCTTCCGTTCACAATAACAAGTTTATCTGCGGCTGATATCAATACTGGCATATGCCAAAACATTGGAATCTTTCACGCATACGCGTCTTCAATAACGATTCACAAAACGGCGAGCACATATTGAGATTCGCGAGAGCAGCTGTCGTCAAGGGAGCTCGAGCGTTGGCAAATCGAAGTCTTCATGGGGTGGGTTCAGTTCCTTCTGAGGGCAGTAACAGTGCGTGTTCTGTGGACCAGACCACAGAATGAACTTTTGCAATTTGTGACAGAAAACCGTCGTCAAGAGAGGTGGGCTGCTTGGGCTACAGAAAATTTCAGCACAGCCCACAGCGCGCAAGTTTACTGTGTGGACCACAGAATAAAGCTGCACTCTATTCTGTGGTCTGGACCACAGAATAGTCACTGCTGTATGCAATATGGCTGCCGTCGCTCGTTTTTGGTTGCTGTGCAGTGCGCTCCGGTCGCCCGTACTCGTACAAAAATAAATGTATGCCACGTTTTGTTCACTTACCGAGACCTGCGAGTGTCGTAATGAATCTTCTGAACTGTCTTTCGTGTGTATTCCGTGCCCCAACTGTGTGAAATGCTACGAAGGTGCCAGGAGACGCCAATGCCTCAACTGGCACACACAACACCGGCGATGTGTAAGCCTGATAATGTTTTATTACATATTCATAAATCATTACAAGACAAAGTACACCACTGAGCGTTCACACAAGCAAAAAACGCGGTTACATCGTGAAGTAGTGGCTCATAAAGCGCGAACGCACGAGCAAGAAGAGCTACGAAACGTATGTATACGCTCGTGTACGTCCCTATTTCCTCGTGCCAATTTTATGCAGCCTCTTTGCGACATCACCTGGCCGGTAGCCTTGCGGAGAGAATACGATAGCTTGCAGCGCAAAACTCAGTGGCTGGCAAAACTCACTTCTCTCGACCTTTCGACTTCACATTGTGAAACCACCCGAATCCGTATTTTCCTTACTACTGGCTTGTTTCTTGACAAGTTTAGCATAGCAGGCGGCAAACTAGGCGACAAAATGGATGCGGCCGCCGTGACGGGCATTTCGGTGGGGTGCGAAAACCGAAAACACGTGTAGTTACATTAAGGTGCACATTAAAGAGCCCCAGGTGGTCAAAACTGATGCGGAGTGCCCACTATGATGCGCGTCATTATCGCATCGTGGTTTCAGCACGTAATTCTTTAAAAACAATTCACATATTAAATTTCTATGGATTCAAAACTATTTTAACTGGTGGAGCGAACCTATAATAAATTTGCCCTGGATGAAAAATTATCCTAACGTCTAGTTTCTCTCTGCAGAGGCAATAGGCTAAGTTATGACCAAAGAGGCAAGTAATGGCTCGGAGTAGCACAAAATTTGTTTCAGCTTGCAGCTGACCGCAGACAAGTGGGCTGGGAAAATTCCAACCTTTCTTGGTAAAGAGCCCACTTGACAGCACGGCAAGTGCCCAGAAATTAATAGGTATGGTTTAATCATTCTGTGCGTTCCCACATTGTAAGTAACCAGCTTAATTCACAACACAGATACATAACAAACACTTTATGGTCACAACAATACTGTAGGAAATATCAATACATTGCTTGTAAACACATGGACAACAAGTAAAATTGTACAACCAAGTCATGAGCTCCTTGGATTGCTTATCCTTTTTGGTTAGAACAAGTATAACACAACAGTGTATGAGCACAAAAACAATAGTCTTGACCTGCTAAGTCAATTTTTGCAGCAGACTTCCAAGTCTTTGCCTGGCTTAATTCTCTGTTTTTGAATTCCAAATACCAGAGAATCCTAATATGTACAAACTAGGGGTGTGCGAATATTCGAGCGTCGAATTCGAATCGAATAGTACCTAATCGAATAATTCGATTCGACTTTCGAATAGCTAGTATTCGAAGTTTCGAATAATTCGACAGGACAAATATCTAAAGCGCGACAAAGGCCGATGGTGCAACTTGGTTAGGGTGGGGTGGCAAAAACTAACGCTAACGTCGTTACACTAGGCCTTCCGTTAAAACTTTCACTGGCATCCTGGTTCAAAAGCGAGCGCATGCTCATCTTAAAAGAGATTGTCATTTCCGCACGTAGGAAAACACATGAGAATACTGTCAAGCCCTTCACAACTTCGTTCCCAAAACGAAGGCAGTGACTTCTTGCGCAGTTCGATCGCGTATGCTGCAAGTGCCGTAAAACGTCCCGACTTTGACCTGCGAAACCCTCGGTCATTGGCTTTGCTTGTAAAAGTTTGTTCACGCTGGGCAGTCACCACTGCCACACCGAACCACTCGTTCAGAAACTTCCATCGTTGCGGCACGCAGTTGAAATGCTGCTGTGAACGGGCGCCCGAAGATTTTTGGGCACGGAGCACCCATGGCGATGAAGCACAACATTACCACCCTACTGAAAAAACCTATATGGTTTCATACAGGATCCGTATGGTTTTATACAGGACTTACAGGACTAAATATAGGAATTGTATAGGACCGTGTGGAGGTATATAGGATCCAAACAGGATCCAAATGGGACCTAAACAGGACCCATATGGCGGTATATAGGACGCAAGTAGGACCTACAGAGGACCCATATGGCGGTATATAGGACTCAAATAGGACCTCCAGAGGACCCATATGGCGGTTATAGGATACAAATAGGGCCGCCCAGGACCTATATGGCGGCATATAGGATCAACACAGGAGTTGTTTTCTTTCATCCGCTCTCATTCAAACCTCTCACAATCTCTTCCTGATCAATAGTTCGCCTTTTTATCTTTATAAATGGCAGGACAGCACTTAATTCTCAATGTTATCTTTCAAATTCCCTTTCATCTCAATCTAGCTCTCGAACCAGCTGGCTTTTTTTTTTATCTTGACAAGTGGCAGTGCAGCACATAATCATCCGCTTTCATCTACACCTCTTACAACATCTTTTTGCACGCGCACCAATTACAAAAATGCATTTTGCGTGTCAATTGACCCCGAACCGAGGCCTTTTTGACTCAATAGCTGGTCAATTAAACGGCAGCTTCTAATGAGTGCCCTCAATAAACATTGAACTGACATTAGATTTGAAATATTCAGTTGACTCTCACTCATTTTATTTCTAATTGACATACATTAAGAAAGTTTTAATTGACCCACGGTCACTACACATTTAATTGACCTAGTATTGAGCGCTCTCAATAAGGGATGTTGACACCTACATTAGCTTCTGGGGTAGAATTCACAAAACTTATTGTGTGTGTGTGTGTGTGTGTGTGTGTGTGTGTGTGTGTGTGTGTGTGTGCGTGTGTGTCATATGGCCAGCACCACTATTGGCTGCAGTTTTCTCTTACGCATATTTTTCCATTTTTCTGTAAGACACGTTCGTTAATAAGGGTCCTGAATTAGGCATTGTATTACATAAAACTGCATGCACGCATATGCCTTCAGGCACTGACTGTGCGGCGCACGTGTTTCTGAACTGTGTAGACGGATCGTGTCGCGGTCAAGTGCGACACGTGCATTTGCTTCAATGATGCGCTAAAATGCTGCCTTCCAAAATTAGCAAAAATACCCTCGATTCAATGTTTATCGGAATCTGTATTCAATGCTTTGACAGGCAGTATCTTTATTATTATTATTTTATTACTATTTATTCATGAGAAGTACGATAAGAATGGGGATAAGACACGTCGTGGTAGCTGGCTTACACGAAAAGAATTCGGATTCGACGAACGCGTCTTTCAACCGTCGTGCATTTTTAAGCTGCTCTCCCCCGTGGGGGGAAAAGGCGCGCCCTATTGTTCCGAAACTGGCCTGTCTGGTAAGTCGCGGGCGGTAGTCTTTGCACGTGGCGAGACCATGAGGGGGGAAGAATTCTGAGAACGCATGTCGCCAACTTTCGCTGCAGAGGTGCAAGGAGGCCCGTCTACTGTGGCGATCAAGAAAATAACGCGAAAAAAGGTCAATCTGTATTTTAGAGGGTGCTAATATTGCGCCATGAAAACTTCATAGTTCACAAATAACCTTCGCAGAATTTATTGGCAGTTACACCAGTGTAAATTTCTGACGGTCACTTTAGTTCTTGTTGTGTATCCCTCCGCGCCGCACTTTCTTCTTCAGAATTGCTCACCAGCGTCACGAGTGCGGAACGTGTTCGTCACTTGCGATCTCTCTTGCTCTGATTTCGTGGACATCGAGTACCGCGATGTGCACAGGCTATCAGCGAAAGAGTGAAGAACATACTTCGCTCAATTTCTGCAATTGTGGCCGTACACGGAAGTTTGTTTCGGCGGAACGGTCGTTCACCAGACCCACCATCGCAACTTTCCTGCGGAAAAATGGACACCTCAGCCTACATGCCAGACTCCATCGCAGCTTCCCTTCTGCAAAGCTGCGGAGACAGATACCGTCACCATGATGTGCCATCAACATTTTCTGTATTTGCTGGATCTCCAAACAACGCGCCTCCGTTGATTATCTTTGAAGGTAAGTTTATCATTTTCACTGCCTTCGTACGTTCTACTCGAAAGTCATGAAAACTGAAAAAAAGTATTGTGCGTTGGATGTTGTATCAGTATGCAACTACGTAACTATTGTGGTTTACATTATTAAACCGTCCTCTTCTAGCTATTTTATTTTTTGTGACAAGATTTTCTCTCTTTTTTTTGTATTTCTTACAGGCAGGCCTTGCCCTGGTTATTCGGAAACAGGCGCTACGCCAACTAAATGATGGCATTCGTCCCTATTGGAGTTTTCGTAAAAATAAATATAGATGTTAACAGATCTGTGTTTTCCATTTTGACTTGAGCACTTTACAGAGCACCGAAGGTCCGCTGCAGCTTACACAATGAAGAAATCACAGCATCTGCATCACTGTGCATGTGCGTGTATGGTGCCGTTTTATTGCGTAGATGCTTAAAGATTTAAATAAATAATCAGTTACCAAATATTCTTGCCTGATCGTTTTTCTTCAAGTATATATGTAAGTGCAACAGTGAATTCTTACATTCTTATAATTAGACTGCTGCGAGATATCATTACAGCTTGAATTGCTGCATATATTTGCTTTTATTACACGCTTCATAAACTGGCATGTCTTTATCAATATGTTCCTTTGCTGCACGTCATTTGTGACCCAAATCGCTGATTCGGCCCATGTTACCCATATCACCTGTAACACCCATATAATCAACCTACCTGTATCACCTATACGACCTATATCACCTATACAACCTATATCACCTATAAACCCTTATCACCTATAAACCTGTATCACCTATAAAGCCGTATCCCCTATACGACCTGTATCCAATAACATCATATGTATGGGTCCTGTATATATAGGAATTTTCAGTAGGGCATTGTCAGATGAGCCGTATTGCGCGACCATGGGGAAAAAACTAGTCACTGTACCCCCCTCTGTTAGTCTTTAGGAGGTTTGGAGTGGCGCTGCTGACTGGAATGGCGGCTCTTCTATCAACATGCTTGCGCGCCCATAGAAACTGAAACAAAAGCCACTCTCAAACAAGTGCGTAATGAAACTGTCGACACGCCGTAGCGTCCCTGATTTGTCCTTTGTCTTGCCGTAACTGGCGGTACATATTTTGTGTATGTATACTATTCGATATTTTTGGCCACTATTCGATTCGATTTGAGGTGAAATTTCACAATTCGTACACCCCTAGTACAAACATTTGCAGAAACAATTTGCGACAGTGAGCACTGCAAAATTGGCCATTAGTCACCTCCATCATAATACAAAGCAGTTTCTCTGACACCCCTCTCAAGTGTGCTACAGCACCTATTTGACAGAGAATGCTTCTTCCAATTTTCTGAAAAAATTGAAAGCTGCTTCTGTGGGCACTGTTAAATTACCTAGAGTCTTGTCCTGCATCTCCACTGCTTTGAACATCATGGAGATTTGGTTTGGTGAAGACAAATCTTGGCTTTTGTCTTTCAAGAGATCTTTGCACTGTAAGCATGGTGCTTTTTTCAGAAATGCTTGTACTAGGTATCCTGACACGTAACAAACTATGTTTGATTCAAGTACATCTGCTGGTTTTACGGTGTCTGAAAGGTTTGAGCTGAAGGTGTCGGCCACACTAGGAGTTTCTTGATCGAGTCTTAATTTCTTTAGCTCAGTTAGAAGAACAGCCTTATCTGCTTGGCAGTTGCTGCCATCTGAAAGCTTGAAGAGCTTCCCGACAATGATATGCCTGAGACCGGCAGTGAACTGAAATGTGTTTGCAGCCTCGTTACAGCTGTGCTGCTGCCGAATGATCCCAAACAAGTTCTCCAAGGGATCCTGATTCAGACGACGAGCGAGCAAAAACTTGAAGTTATAGGATTCCTGCAGATCTGCCCACAGCATACAAACCGCTTTGTCACCTGCCAGCCCTAAATGGTTCTTGGTTGCCTAGGTTCTTTGAATATCCAAGATTTAATCCATGCAATCCAAGAATGCAAGAATTCAATGTACCCTGTAGAAGTATTAATTGTATACCTCATTTTTCTCTCAGCTATCTTTACACAAGAACTGTTTAATGAATAAAACTGATCTATTTTCACAACAAACTCAGCTGTGCTTGTGGCTTCTGGTGGAGAACATTAAATGCTATGAATGCTTCTATTGCTAGATAGACACTGTTGCTGCGCACCCACTTTACTTTCATGTTACCAAATGCACTTTCATAGATGTGCCCTCAGTGAGTTTAGGTAGGCATTTTAGTTTCAGGTGATGTGTTGATTCATACAAATCCCAGGAAGCAATCTTATCACCAATAGGAATATCATGCTTCCTCAGATTATTCCTCATACATTTCAACAGGTGGGGGACGTCAAAAATGAAGGAAATCTTCTATTTATCAGCAATAAAGAAAGGCCTGTCAGGGCTCACACCCAGTGTCCTTGCAATAACGCAATTGCTGCTGCCCTGGTCACAAACCAATGCTTTGACGAAGAGGCCACATGCTTTTAGCTCAATGATTAGCTTTTTCAATGACATTAAAAGGGGCCCTGCGCGAACTGTCCCCTCTCTTCTCAAAAAGGCTACTGGCTGTATCCATTTCTTCGCTATCCCAGAGACCACAAGTGCTGCAGTATGCACTGTGCCATTTGTTCTTTCTCTGGAATTATCAACATATCCATGTATGATGTCTTCCTTAGGGTCATACTGCAGATTTTTTTAAAATGAAATTTTGTCAAAAATTAGGCAGCAAGCTCTGTCTTGAATTTCCCAATTTTTTTTCCTTGCCTTTTCTTTGAATAACTCGAGAATCTGAGGCAGAACTCCTGTCTTTATATTTACGGCCGACAGCCACGTCCTTCAGGACTTCACTGTGGGAAGGCTCTGTACTAGGGGTGTGCGAATATTCGAGTTTCGAATTCGAATCGAATACTAACTAATCGAATAATTCGATTCGACTTTCGAATAGCTAGTATTCAAACTTTCGAATAATTCGACAGTACGAATATCTAAAACGCGACAAAGGCCAATGGTGCAACTTGGTGAAGGTGGGGTGGCTAAAACTAACGCTAACGTCGTCACAATAGGCCTTCGTTAAAACTTTCCTGGTTCGAAAATGAGCACGTGTTTACCTTAGAGGAGGTTATGTTATTTCAGCACGAAAAAAAAAGAGAAAGACAAGAAAAGTGGCAAGCCCTTCTCAACTTCACTTCCGAAACGAAGGTACGGACTTTTGAATAGTTCGGTCGCGTATGCCGCAAGTGCCGTAGAACGTCCCGAATTTGGCATGCGAAACCCTTGAGGATTGGCTTCACATGTGAAAATTTGATCACGCTGCACATTCGCCACTGCCGTACTGCACCACTCGTTCAGAAACTCCCATCGTTCCGGTGCTCAAATAAAACGCTGCTGTGAACGGGCACCTGAAGATTTTTGGGCCCTGAGCATGGCCATGGAGCACAATAACGTGACTGTTGTCAGATGAGCCATATTGTACAATTATACAAAAAAAAAAACTAGCTACCGTACCACCACCCTCTGTTGCCCAAGAGGTTAAGAGTGGCACGGCTAACTGGAATGGCAGCTCTTCTATCAACATGGTTGCGCGCCCATAAAACCTGAAAAAAAAAAAACTCCCGAACAAGCACGTAAGAAACCTGTCACCACGCCGTAGCTTTCTTGATTTTTCCTTTCTCTTGCAGTTACTGACAGTGCACGCTTCGATACTATTCGATATTTTCGGCCACTATGCGGCACTATTCGATTCGAGATGAAATTTCACTATTCGCACACCCCTACTTAGTATCTTTGATAGATATTTATGTGCCTCAGGGCTTGTAAAGTAAAGACTGAGGGCAAACTGTCTAAGTTGCATCGGCCATCGTCTCCCATGTTTTTTCAGTGGTTGCAGATGCATTTGCACTCTTAGAATTTCCAAAAAATCCTTCTTTAGGTACCTGCCTGCTTCAAGAAGAAGCTGCGCATGAGATGCAATTGGTTTCTTGGACTTTTGAAGTCTTGCAACAATTTGATGGAGGTGGGAGTTCTCGTCGCAGTAGTGCTGAAGCCTCTTCATATAACATGGAGTGAGCACTTTCCGGGTCCTGGTCCTGGCTCTTGGGGTTCCTGGAAAATCAAAAAGCCACATCACTAATGTTAAGTCTAAGCAAGAGGCTTTGAAACTTACACTTTGGTTAAATGGTTTGCTAAGTTTGGTACACTAGAAACACGTACATTTGTATTTTAATGCAACGTATTATTACCTGGAATTTTGTGTGCATCCCTTACAAAATTTGCAAGCTGTGCCCAAATTGAATTACCAGGTCAGGCTAGCGTAAAAGGCTAATTTGGTATTTTTGCATGTTATGAGAACAAAATAAACACAGGCAAAATGTATTTTTTGTCACACAGCCACGTATATGACTGGCCAAATGTAGGCACACACCCAGTGGCAGATAGTAAAACATTAAAACAAAAGTGCATTTATTTAATGAAAGCATCTACTTAATGTAATGAGCTGTATCATTAACCAGTTTTAGTGCCAATATTTATATATTGGGGACGCATGTGGGAATAATTCCTTTTTGTTTTGTAGAATGAAGACACACTTACTGGAATTACTATGTAATCTTGCATTAATCTTGCTTTAATAAGAGGAAGAATACCTACTCTGTGTAGTTTGTGCTGTTGGCAATGGCTCCTGTGCCCCCTGGGATGCTGGCTTTTGTATTGGTGGAGAGATATTGAGGGGCACTGGAAAAGAATGCTGTATATCACTATATAAATTTAAGCAGGAGCAATGGCATTGTGCTTTATTTTTGGAAAGCTCCCACTTACTGGTCTCACGCCTTGATTATAGTGCCTAGAATATACTGGCTAGTGTGCTGAGCGCGCAGTTTGGCGTGGCCACCGCGCTGATGCCTTCCCACAGTCACCGCATGGCGGCGCTGCGACTCGCTAAGGTCTAAGGTCCCTATATTTATAAAGGTAGCGACAACTACACGCGCGCCCTCTCGAGGGGTCCAAGGAGCAGCGATAGCAGACGACGCGCCGCTCGCTCCCGTGCATATTGCGGGCGCCGGAAACCGAACTCGGTGCTCGCTTGAACCGCTAAATTTTTAATATTTGTGGCTTAAGATGCTCATCACTTATCAAACTACAGGGACAGTAACTTTAACGAGCACGGAGTACGTTAAATATTGAAATAAAACGCGTGCGTTTCCGAAGCAGGTTCTGAGTGGGTTCCCCACAGCAGCTGTCATGCAGGGCATCTATTTTTTTTTCTTTGCATATTTTGACATTCAGCGTAACTTGAAGAACAGGTGGTGTTTGGGTGAGTTAAAAGTGGTTGTTTTCTAGCTCGAATAAAATAGGCAGGTAGTGAGCGTACTGCTACTTTCAGAAACTTCATCGGGCACCTAGCGCTCTTATATTGCGTAGCGCAAAATACGCGCTATAATTGGTTTGACTGCGTTTGTCAGTGTTCGGAAGTCTTCCCACGGTTACACGGTAATTTTAACTAAGCTTATTTTGTTTATCCTCTAAGAGGTTTACTTAGGAGAAGAGGGGATATTCCACAAATGCAGTTGCACTGCATTTGAGGAATATCAGCAACTTGAGTACCTTTCAAGATCTAGGAAATATAGCATGCCCACTAGTGTCTCGCGCATTTTATTGTTTAACTGTTTTTAACAACGTGCATCTATCCAAAGCCGTCCCCCTTTTACTACCCCCGCTGCCTCCATGCCCCGCAGATATAAAGAAACGGTGCAACGTTACCCAATGCAATTTCAAATAAATTTAGGGTATGTACACACTTACGGGCCCTAAAACCAGACTGCAACGAGAAAAGCTGTGTTAGGTGGCTTTTTGTAGAGATGCAAGAGAACAAAAGAGTACTTATTGAAAAACTGGGTTTCATTGCATGAATTCATAACAAATTTTTTCTTTGATAGTTTTGTTGTGAGCACTGATCCCCCCTTTATTCGCTTGCAGGGTGGCTTCCGTTCCTTCTGCCTTGGCAAATCAGCAAAGATACTTGGTGCGGCATATATGGTTTCAGTTTTTTCCTCCAAGTGTCTTGCAGTATAATTTGTTCAAACTTCTGAAAAGCATTGTGATCCTCTAGGGAAAACATCACGTGGTATGCTTCAACGAAGAAGTCTAAATCGATCTCGCACACAGCAGTGCGACAAAACACGGCAAGGTGTGGCAAAAAAACTAATCCTAAATGCTCATTTCCCTGTGAGCTTGTAGTGTTGAAGCCACCTCGGTGAGAAAAACAGAGGCAGCTTTATTGGGTTCCGAGCAATTTAATGTTAGAGATACGGGGTGTGACTCTCCGTTGACTACTGCGCACAAATCTACGGCATAAAGAACGTCGAAGCAATAATATCGTTCCTAAGATAATGCTCATGCATATGCACGAACAAAAGCACGCCGGCCAGGTGAAAGGCTGCTTGAAGTTATAAACATTACAAAATCACTTAGTTCGCATATCCGGGTGTTTTCTCTGGTCACAAATTTCTTGCGACTGATTTTGTTGGGCCATCCTTCAGCATATATTTTTGTCACCGCGAGGAACGAAAAAAAAAAAAGAAACGCTTTTTTCTGTCCTCCGCGCGGGGAGGCAACCGAAGGCATAGAGACCCGACATACTAGCACGTCACGCTCCAAACATTCAATTCAAACGCATAATTCCTGCCTCCACTCAACTTCATGTACATAAACGCTTCTAGTTTGCAACAACAATGAGACAGAGGCGCGTGAAGTACTCTTTACTTGCTGAAATCGCCCCACTCCACGCTTGGAAACACAGTGATCCGTACCGATCGCCGGCACAGCGCTGCCGCCGCTGGACCCTTTGGGCGGGGCGCGAAGGCGAAAAGGTCACGTGTCGCCAACCGACCTATCGCAGGGCGCGGCGGCTGGATCAAGACCTTTCGCTACTTTTGAAAAATAGAGGGACTTTACTAAGGTCCATCGCGCGTCGGCGGCTCCTGCGCTTGCGGCTGCGTAGCGCGGCGCTTTCTGCTGCGAATACAGTGTTATTCGTTCCTTTTGACACACTCGACAGAACACTCGATCGGAAGAAAAAAATCTTAGCGGCAAATTACTGCCCGCAGAGAATCCTCAACCGGTTGGGCACTACAAAATGACGAAGGTTTCACACGTACCTCACGGTCGTCTGCTAGCTTTCGCGGCTCTGTGCTTCACCACCAAAGCGAAGTAGCAAAGTCACAATTAATATACTACGATACACCCAACTGAAAACAATCAGCTAAGGTTGACACGTTAGGTGCAAGGAATCGTGTCGTAAGGATGGCTCACGGCAATTTCGATCGCGATCAAATCCGACTCGGATTCTTCGCTGCTACACGTGAACATTCGCTGGCGATAGCAGGGTGCTTTGAAGGGCCAGTTAGTACATCATATTCTGTTGAAAACAGCGCGAAGACGGGACGAAGGCTAAGGAACAGCGCTTGTGTTGTTTGTTATCCTTAGCCTTCATCCCGTTTTCGCGCTGTTTTCAACGTAACGATTTTACTCGAAGTCGATCCAGCCAACTGCAATTCGCACCGCTCAGTCGTGGTCATATTTTATTATATTAGCGGCGCATCACACTCGGTATGATGCACCATCATGGACTTGCAGAGTGTATTATGCGCCGAGGTAGTCGGATCGGTGGCTACGATAATTTCGCGAGCAGATATTTTACTCGGAGCAGGTCGACAGTAATCGCAAATTCCCGTGTAACGCTGGTATTACACAAATACACTAATATTTATTGCAGACATTATGACACTAGTTTTTGCACATTGTTCGCTTTCACAAACAGGATGAATATTGCACACCCAGTGCTGCAGATATCAGCATAAGCCCCATACTCTCGGATCGGTTGTTTCGATGTTTCTGCAGTTCAGCTGTGGCTACTGCATTGTTGTATCTACATGAGCAAGTCTGTAGTTAACAGAGCATCGTTTATACGCAAATATAGGGTGGGGTGGGGTCACTTCCACTGTTCTGCATTTTCCAGCATGGCATCCGTGTTTTCTAGACCACATGCCATGAACACAAGCCAGTCTCAATAGGATTCACTACTCATGCATTTTATCTGAAAGGTACTACTCACTTCACACACACACAAAAAAAAAAAACATTACGAATGTGCCTGGAGCTTGAATTTCATTTTAACGGAAGGAAAGATAAGTGCAAAGAAACCGAACAGGGGTCATTAGTCAAGATCGACATCTCAGTTAGATCATTTCGATCATTAGTCTAGCATTGTGATTAGCTGAAATATTGCCTGAAAAAATCAAGTGCAAGGCACCTTTGTGAATATGGGCTTTTGTTTTTAACCGCAATGAACTAACAGTTTAAGCGGGATGAGGCTTCCTTTGGTAAAAAAAAAATCAATTTTGGGATTTCAAAATTACCTGATACTTATCTTTCAGAAAATATATCACATTTGGGTAGTCGCCGTTTCAAAAAGAATTTTAAGTCCTTTTTCTTTGACACATTGACAGATAATGCTCGCGTACCCCTACGTTATTTCTGCGTTTTTCTCAAAAGAACATTTTTGTAGTTTCTGTACCTTTTTCTCGAGAACTAGTGGGCTTAGAAAACAAACATTTCCACGTGTTAACTAATGGCATTTACATAACTGGCACCAGTAGCCTATGCGCATTTGTATTTTTTAGTATAAAAAGATCAGTCATAAGTGGCAATTTTCATAAATCAACAAACGTAAGAGAACATAACAAATCTAGTTTTTGTTGTACGCTCACAATTTTAGTTCAACTTCTGTAAAGCGTTATTAGCTACCTTTATGCAAAATTGCAATGGTCTGCAGTTAGCATATCTTATTTAAAAAGTACATTAGAAGAAAAACAAACACAAATAAAAAAATACTAAAGAATTTCAAACCACTTAGCTTTAATGCAACCTGCGTCTGCCTCGCAAATTTTAGTCATAACTTTCATTACCACTGCTGTACAGCCAAGCTTTGAAACTCACTTTCGAAGTTTCACCCCACCTTAATAACTGAGAATATAATCTGAGTTTCACTATGAAAAATCCCACTGTTCCACAACTTAACCGTCAACTTATCAAACATAAGTAATGTTCAAAACACACAACGCACACATAAATGTAAACAAACGCTCAACAGAAGAGACACAATACAAATAGTCATAATACCAGTTCTTAAATCAGCAAATAGAGTGAAAAATGTTAAACGGGCAGGGAAATACTCAAACAACTGCTTAATACAAACATATTAGTGAAAAACCCGATCTGTACTTCAACAGAAAATGTGATACCACTCCGACACAGCGGAACGAAGCATGTTTTCTGCCTGCCCTGATGCTTCTGCCGTTGCATCATTACTCTTTGCAGTTCTCATTTAATCGTGCGTACACAAAGAACAGCGCAAACACGATAGCAGCAGCGCAGACGTCACCAAGACAAATTCGGACACGAGGCACTAAAGCTGCGGACGCCAAACCGGCGCGCGGCCTACACCTTTGCGACAAGCGTCGCCGTCTGCCGGCGAAAGTTGGAAGGCATCACCGGCCCTGCCACCTCCTCCCATAGGAAACCCCCTCCGCTCAGCACACTAGCCAGTATATTCTAGGCACTATACCTTGATGCTGAGAGCTCTGGAGAGAAGTCGGGGAAATCTTGGTATTCTGAAAGTACATATCATTACATTAATTCTATATCCGCTTTAGAAAAAACACATCAGATGAAATACACACTTTCAAACAAGTAAACAATGAAAATTACCATCTATGGAAGCAGCAAAACGAAGCTTCGACACTTGTGACATAAGAAATATTATTCGCGAAACCACTGCCGTTACAGGGTGGAAGGTACAAAATACTCATCAGGCAAAATTCGTTACAAAATTTAGATTTTATAGTAATCGTGAAACCAAGGAATGATATTGCATTTTCCGTTTGTTGTTTTTTGTTAATTATTGTATTTTTTCCCTTTTTTTCTATCTTTTGTTCTTACTTTTGATGCCCACCCCTCATGTAATGTCCCCGGGACCCTTGAGGTATCAATAAATAAATAAATAAATAAATAAATAAATAAATAAATAAATAAATAAATAAATAAATAAGAGTTTCTGAACAATCTCGACGGTCTCAACACACACACAGCCCTACATTCTGGCGAGATAAGTCTTAGATCTCAATATCGGTGGAGGGGTATGAGACCCCCAGAGACCGCATTAACTTTAAGCCCCCTTGACTTTAAGGCTTGCTGATAATAATCTAAATGTTTAACACAATCTAATCATTCATGAAGAACCCCAAAGAACGTTCTCTTTCACCTAATGCGATTACCATTACGTTCAATAATCACCGCTGTTCGCGCCTCTCGCGGATATAAAATCTCTTTTAAAAAACTTGTGCTCGATTATTAGAAACGCTGCACGCATAGCCACTTCAAATTGCCTAGGCGTCCTATTGAAAAATCACGCGCAATCCCTTTAGGTACAGTACACCGAAATCACAAACCAGACGTGACGCGTGTGCAAGTTATACGGCAATGCAAAGCTGACACTGAACAATATGTGGTGTATGTATTCGTCATTATAGCAATATATTAGTTGATGTAAAAACTATGTCAAAGAAACGACGACGGACCATTGAACAAGAGCATAACTGACGCTCCGGCTTACCTGTTTACGGTGCGGAATCAAAAGATCGACTCCATGAAAGCGTCAAACGTACCCCTCGATCTCGATCGCTGCGGCATTCCTAAATTCGCCGGTAAACTGAGTCAGCTACTATTGCTGTAAAGATAAAAGGGCGTCTGCGAACTGAAGCGAAAGGTGCTTCCGCATTTACGTTGCCGCCGAACAATTTGAACGCCAACGGCCACGGAAAAGATGGATACAAATTGGATTTTGGTCCAGTTAGTCATCACTGAAGCCTTAAACCAGCTAAAACGTTGACACTTCAATTAAAAAGCAGCTATACATATTAAGTCTAAACATAAGTAACTCTCTAGCTATCTAAAGCAAAATAACATGTTTGAATGATTCATTGGCTTGCGCAAAACAATTTCTTAAAGTGTAAAATTTGGGTGGTTTAGCGCCCCGAGCAGGGAAAATGCAAACTAAGATAGCCGACCGCTAAAAGAGGAGTCAGTAGCTCCACTCTGCGCGCATATCGATGGAACTCGCCGCGGTCGATTTTTTCGCCCTCTGCGGCGATCGCGAGAACTTGAGACTTTCCGCCGCGGCCGTCCCATTCGGCGCGTTGCCCAGCGGAGAAGCGTAATTTTGTCGCCTCCTGAAGGCGCCGCGAGATGGCGATGTTTCCCCAAGGCTCGTGCGGCGCTCGTTTGGCTCGTCTGCTTGGCACAGCGTGCGATTTCAGTCACAACATCAACCGTGTTGGCACGTAGCACGCAGTAAACGTGCATCTACGCCTTGCTGCAGCTACAAAGAAGTTCAGGTACGTTATTAAAAAGTTACTCCTTGCTTTTGCATGCAACTTTAGTGGCCGTTTAAAAGCCGATTTGGGCAACAGAGGCTCCTACCGCGGAATATTTCATCTAGGTTGAATGCAAGCTTGCCGAACGGCGTTTTCCAAGTTGTCGCGAAATATGACAACACGTAGGTATGCATTTTAGATGCGAAGCATCTTATAGCGGAGTTCAACCCGGTGGTGGTGGGGCTGGTGGTGTGCGGCGTGACCACCCTCACTGCGCATGCGCATACCCTCTCCACACGCCTCCTCTCCACTCACCATCTCCCCTTTCCCTCTCTACTCACCCTGTCCCCTTCCCCCTGTCCCCTTTCCTCTCCCCTCCCTCCCTCTCCTACCCTTCTCCACTTCCCCTCTCCCCTACCCCTCTCCACCCTTCCTCTGAAACGCGGGCTAGACATGCCGAAATTCTCTCCTGCACAACGCCGCGATGAGCGCCAGCGCATGCGCGTCCCCTCCCCCTCTCTCTTCTCTCTTACGCTGCGCCCTCTCGCACGCCCTGTGAGAATTAACGGCCAGGCTAGAGGGAAGACAAGACGCGCGTAGCGTTCCCCTTCGCGTTCCACGACGCGAGGTCGGTAGCATGCCCAACGAACGCCAACTGAACGCGATCGTGCAAGTGCTCCGGCTTCTCATCGCCTCATCGTCCCCTTTAGATGGAAATGGTGTAATTTTTTAAATCATTTCCACGAACTACGAAAGTACTGGGGCAGCTACATTACAGCATAACTCTCTTTTGCTCTAACACCATAAGTGCTAGTATGCTACCGCGCTAGAAGACATAGTTTGTCTCTCGCACTTCAAGCGAAATTCTTACGGCGGAGATGTTATAGTATATAGCTTAACACCCAAAATTTGAACATTTTGAGGGACTGCAGGTAATTTGCTGTATGCTCAAAAATGTTTGTGCATGCTGTCTACAAATTGCTGCTCACGCGAGGCGACCGATCACCGCTCGTGTCTATTCCGCGTGTGTGTTTTTTGCTACAAACCGTCCCCGAGAGAAAATTACCAGCGCGTAGCAAAGCGTAACGTATGGCATCAGCGAACGGTCTTGTGGCAATGTGCCTCTCCCCGCAGTCCTAAGTATGCGTCAGAATTGGAGGCAATAGCACCAGTAAGCGACATTTTTCCTTTAGTCGGCGCATATGTGGGTTGCAATTTTCTATTACGCGTCGCACAGAGGCTGCGATTGCCGAGATTTCGCCCTCCGCGCGTGCCTGCGTCGGGGCATGGCCTCGGCGCACCGCCGGCTAATCTCGGAGGCCATGGTTGGGGGAAGCGGATGGATGGATGGATGCTATGAGCGTCCCCTTTAAAACGGGGCGGTGACATGTCTGCCACCAGGCTCGAAGAAAAAAAAAAAAAAGCTTCCTTGTTTCATGTTGGCCTAATACCTTATCTACATTGATTAAATCTATGTTATTATACCAAAAAAATATAAATTCACGGTCCATCTCTCTGCCTCTTAAGGCAGATGACCTTATTTTTCCCCCATTATTTATTTTTGTTCTTTATCTCTACTTTTCTGCCACCAATACTCTAACCGTCTCTTACTTATTTCTATTGCGGACGTGTGCAGCTTTCCATTGTTGTCCCTAAAACCCAAGGCTTCATGTAGACTCGTGCCCACAAGTATACCTGGGTGAATATCGCCACATTCAATCAGTACATGTTCCATCGTTTCCTTAGTTCCCCCGCAGCATGTACATTGTTCTTCTTCGTTACTGAATCTCGCTTTATAACTATATATATATATATACGCGTTCTAAGGCAGCCCGACCTTGCTTCAAACAGTAAAGCGCTTCCCCTTGAATTATCACAAAACCTTTCCCTCCTTATTTCGTTTTTTCCCTTTCGGTAGTTACTCAGAGCCGGCTTCTTTTCCATCGCTGCCATCCAATAAGTCCTCTCCGCCTCTCTGACCTTCCGCTTAATGCTCCTTGTTGCCATATCGCCCACACTGCTAGCCGTATATTTACTGGTGAGCCTCCTAGTTCTTTTTCTCCACTGCGTGTCAACGCTTTTTCTATACAAATACCTGAAAACCTTCTCTGCCCATCTACTCCCAGGTAGCACACATAGTCTAGAAAACGTTTTTTTTAGGGATAAATGGGATAAAACGGATTCTAAACCAATTTCGACGTTTTAAAAACGTCACAGAAAATCCGTATTATATCCGTTTTTGATAACGTCTAGAAAACGCATTTTTTAAGACCATTTTGGTCTGAAACGTATATTTCATGACGTTTTTTTTATTCTAAACCAATTTCGACGTTTTAAAAACGTCACAGAAAATCCGTATTATATCCGTTTTTGATAACGTCTAGAAAAGGCATTTTTGAGACCATTTTGGTATGGAACGTATATTTCAAGACGTTTCTTCGATCCTAAACCAATTTCGACGTATTAAAAACGTCTTGTTCGTGACGTCTAGAAGACGCACTTTATAAGACGTTTTCTCGCCCAGCAGCGGACTGCGCGCCACTTGGCCCATGCATGCATGGGCATGCATGAACCACCGCGAATTGAAATTTGAACTCGAGCCTGCGCACGCCATCTCTCATTGCGATAAAGAAAATAACGCGCAAAAGGATAAAGGCGTATGGTGTCTACATTTCATCAGCAATAATGAAGACTTCAAAGTTCGTTAACCAGTAAACTTTACGTAATTTACTGTAATTTACTCGCAGCGATAACCGTCTAACTTCCGCACGAAGGCCTTAGCGCTGACTGTATCCATCCGCGCGGCCGTTGCTTCTGCAATGTCAGTTAAACTCGCCAATTTCGCATGGGCGGTCGAGCTCACCGGTCATGCACTCTTTTGCTATATTTCGTGCTTGTGTCGTGGTTCGTGCAGGTTATAAACGCAGCTGTGAAGAAACTATACTTCGCTGCGTGTTAGACTTGTGGACCCGAATAGTATGTCTGTGTGGAGCGACTGTTACGCTGACTGACGGTTAGAGTCCCGTAAGATTCTCTGTGGAAAACTTCACTCATCAGCTTGCGCGCGGTACGCGCTCGCAACTTCCTTTTTTCTATGCTCGAGGGACGGGCGTGGTTACTTTGATGTGCGATTATTTTCTGTGGATTTGCGGATACTGTAAACCACGGGCTTCTGTCATTTTTGAAGGTAAGTTCATTTTTACTGCATTTGCGCTCAGTATTTGAGAACTATGACAAATGAAAAAGCGTGTTCCGTTGCATCACGGGCTGCATGTGTGACATGTTTCAGCAGTACGTGATTGCGGAATTTATTCAGCATACATAATAAGGCTGTAGAAACGTAAATGCACGTCATGGTTTCCGTCCATGTTAGAACGAACATGAGCGAAAACCGTATGTATATTTGTTAACCCAATTTCAGCACAATGACTATGTTTTTTTTTTCTTGGCCGCTTGATGAGGTAGTTTCAATATATACGTTAGCTTAAGCTACGTGTGCCGCGTAAGAAGCAGTTTTAGAATGGGGTACGCAAAGATAGCGTTCGTTGGGCGCATATGCTATTTCCGCCACTTAACGTGAGTACGCAAGAGGATGGCGTGCGACGCATGCGAAGTGGCCAGTTTTACAACGGGATACGCAGATAGCGTTTGTTATGTACGTAGCGTATAATGCATGCGCAATGGCGATGAACGAACGCAAAGCTTTGCGCACCCAATTTTAAAACTGCAATGTTGGAAGTTACGGCATGTGTCATCTGTTTTATTGTGTCACTGAAGTTTGTGGATGCGAGAATCCCTGCAGCGACAGCGTACTGGTTCATGGTTTCTTCCACAGTACTAGCTGCATGTAACGAGAGGCTGGTCACGCTTCTCCGTTAGTTGCGAATTTCTGAGGGCATGAGTGTCAAAGACGCGTTTCACGGGAGGAGTTCGGCATTTTTTCTCAGTGCTGCCTTGACTATCTCGATGCGCTTTCGGACTTCTGATTTATGTTTCCCCTACTCTGTTAACCTCCTCCTTTCTCGGTAAAGCCTGCAGCTCTTAGCAGAACCAAGAGGTTCTCTTGCGCGTCTTTTGTGCCTGGTTAAATATAGCAGGCTCGCTCTCTGTCGCCGTACGGTGTTATCGAGTTTTCATCTTTTCACATCGTCCTATTTTAGGTATAATAGCAAATAATGAAATGATATTTTCTCCTATTTATTGCAGGTGGTACTGCCCTAGATGTTAAGAGACGCACCTGGTTAAATATAGCAGGCTCGCTCTCTGTCGCCGTGCGGTGTTATCGAGTTTTCAACTTTTCAGACCGTCCTATAGGTATATTAAGAAATAATGAAATGATCTTTTCTACTATTTATTGCAGATGGTACTTGCCCTAGATGTTTAGGAACAAAGGCTACACCAACTAAATTATTACTTTCTTCTTTTTGATGGGCTGACTGACAGGTTTTAGTATGAAAAAAGATGGATGTCAAGAGATTGACATTTTCCTCTTTTCCTTGGAAACTTTCAAAAACAAAAGGTCACAGTTTGTAAAGCAGTTAACCTTTTTGAGCGTCTGTGTTTGTCGGCATCTTCAAGAAACCGCACTAGGGCTATTATGCTAAAATATATTTGACGTGGAACGCTGCCCCATGCTGCTAATGGCACAACAACGTTCGTGTGTATGCTATTTGTAGTGTTCTTTGCAGACTTCCTGATGTGCCTAGTGATTTCCATCAAGTACCTGTCATGAAGCCATGTGTTCAGTCTGACTTGCCACACATTGTGATATTTTGACACTGAGAAATGTGATGTACTAAGTGCAATACCCTGATCTGCCTCTGACAATACTGAGTTTACAGCTGTGTGCTTATTGAGTAAAAACTGGGGAAGATTCCCAATTTCTTTAGCTGATGTGTCTTATAACATTAATTTGTTTTTTTAGCCTGACATTTTCTAATACTGGGCATCATAAAAGAATCATGTTTTGTTTTATCAGGCTGGTATTTTCATATTCCTAATTTTTATTTATTCATTTTAGTAAGTGGCTCATTTATTGTAATTTTTGCGGTCGTTTCGATTAGTTTTCTGTTCATACATTTTGTTTTCGCGCTACAGTTGGTTTAGTTGAACTTTTTGTTATATGTCGCTGTAATTTACAGTGCTCATATTTTTTGCTAGCCATGGCACATTTAAGCTTAACTGTGTGCTCTCTAGGGATGTCAGACCATAATTTCTGTGATAAGTTTTGTACGCTGCATTTCGAAGCCTGAAACCGTTACTCCTTTAGCGGGCACCGTTGAAACACGTATGCTGCATGCACAAATATTTTTAGCTAACGTCTAAAATGGCGCCTTTTGTTCCCAACGTCTATCTTACTTCTGTAATGATGCCAGAGCTTTTTCCAAAATTTTTTTCAGTGACAAATGTTCCAACAGAGGCATGTTGTAAGAACGTTCCTAAAAGTTTCATTTTGTGAGCAATACACTTCAGCAACAGTGATTTTGCAAGCAATTTACGTTCTTTTTTCATTACGCATTCTTGGCTCGGTGGGCCAAATATTATTTTGCAGTTTTGTTTTGTTCTTAGTGATTTCAACACATTGGAGTCGATTTCCTTTAACTGTGGTCTTAAGTAGCGCTACTGAACGATTGTTTTGAAACGAAGGGAGACACACACCAGGTGCTTGATGCATGCCTCCTTTCCTGCTTAGAATGCTGTGTTGGAGCAAGATGGCGAGTTGGGCCTGTTGGTTTACGTTCATGTTTGAAAAATTAGGTTGAAGCACACTGAAAAAAAAAAAACGTGGACAGTAGAAGTGGACAGGAGTAAGTGCTGTCCTGTCCACTTCTACTGTCCATGTCTTTTTGTTGTGTTGCTGTGTTGGCTGTGGCTCGGTGTAGCGTCTTCTCACTCACCTATCGGATTGGTAGGGCAGATTCGTCAATGTGCGATAACTGCAACTGCATAGAGACTATCGATCATCATTTGTGCCGCTGTATGCTATTTAAAACACATCGCCGGACTCTCCAGTGTGCCTTCAGGAGATTTGACGGTCGGCCTTTTCCCGAAGGAAAGGTCTTGGGAGTCTGTCTTCATAGCAGATCAGCCCAGAAAACCACACGAGCCCTCCTGCAGTACTTCAAGGCACCAAACTGAGTGACCACCTGTGATACACTCCTCTGTGTGTGTGTTGTGAAATGTGTCTCTTTCTCTCTATTTTTACTCCCTCATTCTCCTCCCATGAGTAGGGTAGCAAACTGGACGCTATTTAACCTCCCTGCCTATCCTCTGTTCCTTCTCTCTCTCTCTCCTTCCTAAAAGAAAAAAGTTCAGCGGAAGATGAAGCGTTGAGGAAACGTTTCGTCATGAATGCTTGTCTTCGTCAGGGCCCTGACGGCAGGGGTGTAGCCAAGGGGTTGGGTGGTACAACCCCCTCCCCCCTCCCCGAAAATTTTCTATTTTGCTCGTGTTTATATACACGCACACATACAAACGCACGCACGAACATATATAAAGTATGGTTGAACCCCCCCCCCCCCCCCCCCCAAAAAAAAAAAATTCTGGCTACGCCCCTGCCTGACGGAAACTAGTCCCCTTGTCGAGGCGTTGGCTTCAGCGACATTCCCTTTTCGACAATTTCTGTTCACTTCATCTTTGCGTTTGATTAAGTAAAGCTAATGAGTCGACGCTTACATATTGCAGAATGGGTATGCCAGATCCTAAATTTTGTCATATTGCACTGTTAGTTGTTTGAAAACAATTTTGCGAATGATGAATCATGCAACAAAAAGTGTTCTTGAAGGTTGGATACTATGTAGCTGCATTTTAATTACCGCGATATTTTGTATTCTTTTGCCGCTTCTGAATAATATTATATAGTCGCATGCTATATCTCATTTCGTGGTTTTTACGTTTCTATGCTGTACAGGAATCGTTGCTGTTTTACATAATAAATTATGACATGACCACTTTTGTCTGTGAATCTACTGAGCTCTCACTCTGTAATAGTATAATTACGGAATAAAGTAACTGTAATTACTATAACAGAGGGGGCTTCCTAAAAACGTGCACTAATATAATTGCATGCGCAAAAACAAAACAGCTAAAAGAAAAGAGATCCTGCATGACGTCTTAAAAACGTTTAGAAAACGTCTTTTCAAAGAGGATGCAATGGGATATTTTTCGAAAACATATTGAGCGCTTACAAACAGGGACGTAAGGGAGACGACAACACAATGCGCTAACTTCAACAACTTTTATTTCCAGAAACCACCAAACTATATATCCGTGCACAGTGGCGCCACCAGTCCATCCACTAGCCAACCAAAAAAGCCCTCTCCCGATCTAGAAGGTCAATTGACGGTGCACTGACACACGTGTCACCATTGCGAGATATAGCCTGGGCTTCGATTATCTCTCGGACGTCTTTATCTTTATGCTTTGCAAGCACCTTACATGAATCATACATCGGTACGCAACCGCATTCCAAACAATGTGTTGACAAATGGCCGTAATTATTCTTGTTTTTGACATTTAACTTGTGCTCACGAAGACGATCATTAAGACATCTTCCCGTCTGACCTATATATTTATTTCCACAGGTCAGCGGGAGCTCGTAAACCACCTCTTGTACACAATCCACTAGAGGGTCGCGATGGTTCTTGGAGCATCCGACAGCTGGCCTGCGGTACGGGTCCGTCAAGCTACATAATCTGCCAAGTTTTTCCGGGGCTGAGAACACTACTTTGATGTCCACACGACTAGCTATTTTCTTTAGATTGTGAGCCGTTTTGTGCAGATAAGGCACTACTGCCACTCTGCTCCTACTTTTCGCCTGTTGGATGGCTGCGTCCTGAGGACTACTGTCCAAGCGGCACCTTTTAAGCAGACCCTCGACAACCGACACCTGTACAGACTCTGGGAAACCAGCTGCCAATAACCTTTTGGACTGACTCATAAGACTTTCATGGATCTTATGGTGGCAGGATTTCTTCAATGCGTTTCCAAAACACAGATTGGCAATGCTTCTTTTTACGAGCTTCGAGTGAGCAGATTGGTATGGCAACAGGGGCTTATTAGCTCTGGGTTTATATTCCCAACACGTGTGCTGTTCCATGAATTGAAGTTCAATATCTAAAAACCGTAGCACGTTATCGGACGGCTCTTCAACTGTTACAATGAGTGGGCTAAGGCCAGCAGAAAAAACGTTTTTGAGTTTATCTACTGATACGTGCGATTCCGGCTCGAAGAGGACAAGGTAATCGTCCACGTATCTTACAACTTTGACGACCCTGTGCTCCGACAAGACCTGTGCCAGATTCCTGTTATGGTGGGCTAGAAAAATGTCACTTAGTATCGGCGCCAAACATGAGCCGATACAGACGCCCTGCTTCTGTAGGAAAGCTTTCCCATTCCATGTGGCAAATGTCGAGCGGAGATAGCAGCGAAGCAAATCTAAAAAGCATTGGACAGATACCCCGGCTGAGTTCTGAAAAGCAACCGCGCCATAGTCGTCGATACATTCTTCTACGCATGCGATTAGTTCGTTTTGAGGCAAGGAATAATACAGGTCCTTTATGTCAAAGGAGCAGGCCAACAAGCCTTTGTCTGCGTTATTCTTCAGGAACTCTACAATTTCCCCGGAATGCTTAACCAAAAAAGGGTCGTCAATTTTTAGAATTCCGAGTCTTTCTTGCAAGAAAAGAGCTAACTTCTTCTGCCAAGATCCTATCTCTGACACTATTACCCTTAAAGGGCACTCGGGCTTGTGCGTCTTCGCGCTAAACATGATGTGAAGGCTATCTTTCTTGGCTTCGTCAATATCACGGAACAACCTACTAAGGCCCACCTTTTTGCAAAGGCGTTTCGCTTCTAGTTTTATATTCCTAAGGGACACGTCGTGACACTCGTTAAAAACATTGGCAACTGCAGAGCAGGCCTTCTCGTTAAAGTCACCTTCCCCGAGGACAACAAATCCACCTTCCTTATCTGCTGGCAGAACACACAGTTGCTTCTGCCTTAAGAAGACGCTACGCGGCTTACAGGCACACGTGAAGCATTGGGATTGTTTCGCGAGATCACATCTACCCCTTCTGATATACATCGATTCGCTTCACCTTCCGGGGCACACTTTGATATCCGTCGCACAAGGCTCAAAAGTTCCGGCGCACTCAACCTTGGCTCCACGGCAAACTTAGGTCCAAGTTTAGAACACTTTCAACGTAGTCTGGTAGACTGACCTGGCCGGTGGTTCTGACGCCGCATGTCGCTGTCCGTGTCTTCCCAGGGATGCTGGCACGTAAGCCTGGCAGAGTCTTCTGCCACAGGAATTCCGTGCCGCTGCTGATGATCGCTAGGAAGTCTCTCCAGTCCCTGTTTGCGTTTCGTGACCTTCCTGGTTCTTCCAAGGAGGTTCTCAGCAGATCCTTCAACATCCGAGCCTGCCTTTGCCACTCACTCCTCAGAATCTTTAGGACTCTGATGCCGTGCCCGGCTGAAGGGGCAAACCCACCAAACAACCGCACGACTTCATCGGGTAGATGCTTGCAGCGGATGAAGAAGGAAAGTGAACGAGCTTGGCAGTTGGCATGAATCAAGAGGGGGGCAACTGAACACGGATTGAACGAAGAACACAGAAAAGAGCCCGATGTACTAGAAATGAATTTTAGCATTGCCATTTTTTGGGCGTGTTGGTAAACGGAACTCGAAAACATATTGAGCGCTTACAAACAGGGACGTAAGGGAGACGACAACACAATGCGCTAACTTCAACAACTTTTATTTCCAGAAACCACCAAACTATATATCCGTGCACAGTGGCGCCACCAGTCCATCCACTAGCCAACCAAAAAAGCCCTCTCCCGATCTAGAAGGTCAATTGACGGTGCACTGACACACGTGTCACCATTGCGAGGTATAGCCTGGGCTTCGATTATCTCTCGGACGTCTTTATCTTTATGCTTTGCAAGCACCTTACATGAATCATACATCGGTACGCAACCGCATTCCAAACAATGTGTTGACAAATGGCCGTAATTATTCTTGTTTTTGACATTTAACTTGTGCTCACGAAGACGATCATTAAGACATCTTCCCGTCTGACCTATATATTTATTTCCACAGGTCAGCGGGAGCTCGTAAACCACCTCTTGTACACAATCCACTAGAGGATTGTGGTTTACGAGCTCCCGCTGACCTGTGGAAATAAATATATAGGTCAGACGGGAAGATGTCTTAATGATCGTCTTCGTGAGCACAAGTTAAATGTCAAAAACAAGAATAATTACGGCCATTTGTCAACACATTGTTTGGAATGCGGTTGCGTACCGATGTATGATTCATGTAAGGTGCTTGCAAAGCATAAAGATAAAGACGTCCGAGAGATAATCGAAGCCCAGGCTATATCTCGCAATGGTGACACGTGTGTCAGTGCACCGTCAATTGACCTTCTAGATCGGGAGAGGGCTTTTTTGGTTGGCTAGTGGATGGACTGGTGGCGCCACTGTGCACGGATATATAGTTTGGTGGTTTCTGGAAATAAAAGTTGTTGAAGTTAGCGCATTGTGTTGTCGTCTCCCTTACGTCCCTGTTTGTAAGCGCTCAATATGTTTTCGAGTTCCGTTTACCAACACGCCCAAAAAATGGCAATGCTAAAATTCATTTCTAGTACATCGGGCTCTTTTCTGTGTTCTTCGTTCAATCCGTGTTCAGTTGCCCCCCTCTTGATTCATGCCAACTGCCAAGCTCGTTCACTTTCCTTCTTCATCCGCTGCAAGCATCTACCCGATGAAGTCGTGCGGTTGTTTGGTGGGTTTGCCCCTTCAGCCGGGCACGGCATCAGAGTCCTAAAGATTCTGAGGAGTGAGTGGCAAAGGCAGGCTCGGATGTTGAAGGATCTGCTGAGAACCTCCTTGGAAGAACCAGGAAGGTCACGAAACGCAAACAGGGACTGGAGAGACTTCCTAGCGATCATCAGCAGCGGCACGGAATTCCTGTGGCAGAAGACTCTGCCAGGCTTACGTGCCAGCATCCCTGGGAAGACACGGACAGCGACATGCGGCGTCAGAACCACCGGCCAGGTCAGTCTACCAGACTACGTTGAAAGTGTTCTAAAACTTGGACCTAAGTTTGCCGTGGAGCCAAGGTTGAGTGCGCCGGAACTTTTGAGCCTTGTGCGACGGATATCAAAGTGTGCCCCGGAAGGTGAAGCGAATCGATGTATATCAGAAGGGGTAGATGTGATCTCGCGAAACAATCCCAATGCTTCACGTGTGCCTGTAAGCCGCGTAGCGTCTTTCTTAAGGCAGAAGCAACTGTGTGTTCTGCCAGCAGATAAGGAAGGTGGATTTGTTGTCCTCGGGGAAGGTGACTTTAACGAGAAGGCCTGCTCTGCAGTTGCCAATGTTTTTAACGAGTGTCACGACGTGTCCCTTAGGAATATAAAACTAGAAGCGAAACGCCTTTGCAAAAAGGTGGGCCTTAGTAGGTTGTTCCGTGATATTGACGAAGCCAAGAAAGATAGCCTTCACATCATGTTTAGCGCGAAGACGCACAAGCCCGAGTGCCCTTTAAGGGTAATAGTGTCAGAGATAGGATCTTGGCAGAAGAAGTTAGCTCTTTTCTTGCAAGAAAGACTCGGAATTCTAAAAATTGACGACCCTTTTTTGGTTAAGCATTCCGGGGAAATTGTAGAGTTCCTGAAGAATAACGCAGACAAAGGCTTGTTGGCCTGCTCCTTTGACATAAAGGACCTGTATTATTCCTTGCCTCAAAACGAACTAATCGCATGCGTAGAAGAATGTATCGACGACTATGGCGCGGTTGCTTTTCAGAACTCAGCCGGGGTATCTGTCCAATGCTTTTTAGATTTGCTTCGCTGCTATCTCCGCTCGACATTTGCCACATGGAATGGGAAAGCTTTCCTACAGAAGCAGGGCGTCTGTATCGGCTCATGTTTGGCGCCGATACTAAGTGACATTTTTCTAGCCCACCATAACAGGAATCTGGCACAGGTCTTGTCGGAGCACAGGGTCGTCAAAGTTGTAAGATACGTGGACGATTACCTTGTCCTCTTCGAGCCGGAATCGCACGTATCAGTAGATAAACTCAAAAACGTTTTTTCTGCTGGCCTTAGCCCACTCATTGTAACAGTTGAAGAGCCGTCCGATAACGTGCTACGGTTTTTAGATATTGAACTTCAATTCATGGAACAGCACACGTGTTGGGAATATAAACCCAGAGCTAATAAGCCCCTGTTGCCATACCAATCTGCTCACTCGAAGCTCGTAAAAAGAAGCATTGCCAATCTGTGTTTTGGAAACGCATTGAAGAAATCCTGCCACCATAAGATCCATGAAAGTCTTATGAGTCAGTCCAAAAGGTTATTGGCAGCTGGTTTCCCAGAGTCTGTACAGGTGTCGGTTGTCGAGGGTCTGCTTAAAAGGTGCCGCTTGGACAGTAGTCCTCAGGACGCAGCCATCCAACAGGCGAAAAGTAGGAGCAGAGTGGCAGTAGTGCCTTATCTGCACAAAACGGCTCACAATCTAAAGAAAATAGCTAGTCGTGTGGACATCAAAGTAGTGTTCTCAGCCCCGGAAAAACTTGGCAGATTATGTAGCTTGACGGACCCGTACCGCAGGCCAGCTGTCGGATGCTCCAAGAACCATCGCGACCCTCTAGTGGATTGTGTACAAGAGGTGGTTTACGAGCTCCCGCTGACCTGTGGAAATAAATATATAGGTCAGACGGGAAGATGTCTTAATGATCGTCTTCGTGAGCACAAGTTAAATGTCAAAAACAAGAATAATTACGGCCATTTGTCAACACATTGTTTGGAATGCGGTTGCGTACCGATGTATGATTCATGTAAGGTGCTTGCAAAGCATAAAGATAAAGACGTCCGAGAGATAATCGAAGCCCAGGCTATATCTCGCAATGGTGACACGTGTGTCAGTGCACCGTCAATTGACCTTCTAGATCGGGAGAGGGCTTTTTTGGTTGGCTAGTGGATGGACTGGTGGCGCCACTGTGCACGGATATATAGTTTGGTGGTTTCTGGAAATAAAAGTTGTTGAAGTTAGCGCATTGTGTTGTCGTCTCCCTTACGTCCCTGTTTGTAAGCGCTCAATATGTTTTCGAGTTCCGTTTACCAACACGCCCAAAAAATGGCAAGGGATATTTTTATTTTTAAAATGGGATTTTTTGCGACGTTTTTAAAACGTTTTCTAGATCGTCTTAAAAACGTTTAGAAAACGTCTTTTCAAAGACGATGGAATGGGATATTTTTATCTGTTTTAAAAATGGGATTTTTTGCGACGTTTTTAAAACGTTTTTAAAACGTTTTCTAGAACGTCTTAAAAACGTTTTTTAGATCGTCTTAAAAACGTTTTCTAGATGGTCTTAAAAACGGATTCTAGCCGGACATTAGACGAGATATAAAACGTTTTCTAGACCTTTAGCTTCTATTCCGTGACGTTTTCTAAACGTTTTTATCGTCTCGGATAAACGTTTATAAAACGTCAATTATCCGTTTTGTGCTACCTGGGCTGTTCTTCATTTTCCTCAGCCTCTCTTCGAATCTCATTTTGCTCTGAGCTTCCCTCACTTCAAAGCCTGTCCATACCATATCACCCTTTACAGCCTCATTTGTCGTCTTCCCGTGAGCGCCCAACGCGAGGCGGCCCACCGTCCTTTGATTTACATCCATTCCTGATTGTACCTCTGACTTCATGCACACTACTGAGTTCCCAAATGTAAGCCCCGGGACCATCACACCCTTCCACAGCCCTCGAAGCACCTCGTACCTATTGTATCCCCATAAAGCTCTGTGCTTGATAATTGCAGCATTCCTCTTTCCCTTTGCTACCGATGCTTTCTCTTGTACCTCCATATATCTATCCCCCTCATTTACCCATACTCCGAGGTACTTGTACTCGCTTACCCTCGGTATTTTTTGGCCCTGTATAAAGACCACATGGTCTTCGTGATCATTGAATACCACCAATCCACATTTTGTTGCACTAAATCCTAGTCCTAGAGCCTCACATTCCCTTCCGCATATATCTGCCAGTCGCTGTATATCATCTTGACTGTCCGCAAACAAGACAATATCATCAGCATAAAATAGACCTGGAAGCTTCTGCTCAACCATCGTGCCGACCTGCTTGTGTGACAAATTAAATCCAATGTTGCTACCTTCTAGCGCTTTTTCCATCCTCACCATGTACAGCATGAATAACAGCGGGGACAAAGGACATCCCTGTCTCAGCCCCTTGCTAATTTCAACGCTGTCCTTGCTACTTATTCCTTCCCATTCTATACAAACTGTATTTTCTCGGTATATTTCCCTCAAAAGCTGTATACAGTCGTCACCTATGCCCACTTCTTTCAATATATCCCACAAAATTTCCTGATTAACGTTGTCATACGCCCCGGTAATATCTAGATAAGCTACGTATAAGGGCCTGTTTTCTATTTTCGATATTTCTATACACTGGGTAAGAACAAACAGATTATCGTCTAACCGCCTGTCAATTCGAAATCCATTCTGAAGTTCTCCCAAAATATCATTTTGTTCTACCCACGCTTCTATTTTTAATTTTACTGCCTGCATCGCCAACCTGTATAGCACCGATGTAATTGTTAGCGGTCTATACGAGCGAATGTTATCCTTTTCTCCCTTGCCTTTATAGATTAAGTTCATTCTACTTTTTCGCCAACTGTCTGGTATTTCCCTCTCCCGTAAGCACTTTTCTACGGCTTTCAGCAGTGCTTCTTTAGTTTTATGTCCGAGTTCGTTAATGAGGCTGACGGGAACCCCATCTAAGCCCGGAGTAGTGCGCTTAGGAATTTTTCCTTCGGCCTTCTTCCAATTGAAAGTCTCTAGTACTACATCTTCGTCGGTTGCACTCCTTTGCGTACTTTTACTCACTGGGGGAATCCCCGGGGCGACCTTTTTAAACGAATCAGCTGTTATCTTTCGGATGTAACCTAGCGCTTCATACCCTTCCAATTGATTTCCTCCTTCATCTACCATATGTTGTTGCATTGTGACAAACTTCCTACCCAGCGCTTTTAGGTGGCTCCAAAATATCCTAGGCGCGGCCTTCTTCTTTTCGCGAATCTCTGTCATCCAGCGTTCACTTTCACCTTTAATTTTTGCCTCGACTAATTTCTGCACAATGGATTTTTGCTCTAAATATATTTCCCATATTTGGTTGATTTCGTCCTGTGGCCGCTTCTCCTTTTTTGCTTGTCTGTGCTCCCGTGATGCCTCACGTCGCTTCTCGATCGCCTCCCGGATTTCTTTGTTCCACCAATTTTTTGGCTTTCTCTTTCCTTTCCAACAAATAGTTTTCTTCTCTTTTTCCATTTCTTTCGTGATTACATGTAGCAGCTCACTATACTTCCAGTCTTTGCCTGGTAGTTCGTCTACTTTTTCCTCGACTCTTGCGGCTATATTTGTTATTTGTTTGTCATTTAGATACAAGCTGCCAAACTTTGATTCTATGTTCTTATTTTCAGTTTTATATCCCATTTGTAATATTATGCGTTTATGATCACTACCCAAGCTGTTAATGCCTTCCTCGTCTATTCTCATCTCTCTAAGTTTGTCATATATTCCTTCTGTCATGAGACAATAATCAATGCTCGATTGCCGGTTTCCGACTTCCCACGTGATCTGCCCCTCACACTTAGGCCCCACGTTAACTATCTCAAGACTACGTTGCTCGCAGAGATCTAGCAATAACTTGCCATTGGTGTCTGGATATCCGTCAAGGTCATGAATGTGAGCGTTCATGTCCCCTAGAAGGATTATTTCGGCATCATGACCAAATTCTTTAATATCGGTGCTTATGCATTTCACTATCTCCAGATTCTTTTCTCTGCAGTTATTGCCTGTCCACAAGTAAGCTACACCTAGCCACGTTTTCTTTCCACCTACTGTGCCCGAAACCCACATGTGCTCTGAACACGTTTGTTTCACTCTATCCAATTTTGTTCTGCTATGAATTAGCATTCCAACACCCCCACCTCTCCTTTCTGAGGTGATCCTGTTACATCCTTCCCAAATATAATTGTCAATATGTGGTGGCTCCTCCAAGTCTCTAAGGTGTGTTTCTGTAACCGCATAAACACCTATCTGTTCCTTGCTTAGCTGCTCCTCAATCTCTAACCATTTTGCCTTTTTTCTGCCACCCTGCATGTTTATGTAACTAATTGCAACACGCGCCTTCTCCCTTCTTTTACCTTTTCTCTGGTTTTTCGCTATACTGCCTGTCAAAGAGTCCCCCTGGTTGTTTTCCTCATTACAAGCTACCGTGGGCACCGAAGGGCCCGCGTGCCCCCCAAAAAAGCCACTGCGCGTTCTGCCAGTCGCCAGCCCACCTCATGACCAAGCTTCTTATCGAAGTGAATTCTGTCTCTTTGGAAACCGCCCCACCTGTGCACCTCCCTGTTTATATCCACTACCTCGAAGCCCTTCTCTCGACCAATTCGCCATATCTCTTTGTTTGCGTCGACAACAGCTCTTTGCAAGTTGATATCTCTCACTGGTACTTCCGGTATTGTGCATACCACTATCTGCACCTGAGAGGAAATGGCGCGCATGTCCTCGACCCCTTTCGCCAATGTGGTCGCTAGTTCGGCTGATTCTTCATTCAAGACGTCGTTTAGACCTCCCGCGATTATCACGAGGTTACGTCCATTAGCCTTAGTTGCGAGTTTTGCGCTAGCTCGTCTCATCACTGATCCCAGCCTATGTCCCGGGAACTTCCCTATTAAAACTCGTTTGTCGCCTCTCACCCTTTCCTTGACTGCTTCTTCGCATCTAACTAAATTCGAGTCCCCGGCGATTATCACGTGCTCCGACTCTTCTGCTGGACCGTCCCGCACCTGGCCACTGCCTCGGTTACTAGCGCGTGCCACTGCTGCTTTGTCCCCTCCCCTTCCCAAAACTACTTCGCGGAAGCTGGGTCCTGTGACCCTTGCACCTGTCTTTTCCAAACCTCTTTCCCCCTTCGAGTCTACCACTGTGGGGGTCGACGCCCCGCTGTTCCCGCTGTCGCTTGCTTCTTTGTTCACCATGCTTACCTTTGCTAACCCCTCCTCGGCTGACTTAAGCCTTTCCCCCATAGCCATCGTTTTTTCCCGCTCTGTCGCCAACGCAATCTCCAGCTCGGCGATTCTTACCATGAGCTTATTCTGGGCAGCCATCATTATTTCCATTTTCGCCTCTAACTCGCATTGCTTACACTTGGCGTCAGCTCCCTCTGTCTTCTCATCCGTACAAACCTCTATTTTCCATCCCATTCCGCACCCTGAACACTTTACGGTCTTTTTGACCATGGCTAGATCGTTCACACGGCGGATTAGATACACTTAAAGTCAAATGGTATCACAAAACTCCGCAAGTATGCTATACTTCAAAGCACATGTGTGCCTTTCAGACACGTGGTGACCGAACGAAAAAAAAAACCCCAGGCGACTGTCACACAGGAAACAGTACAAAATTGTAAGCCCTATTATGCTTCAAAGCTTCAATCTAGTGGCTTATGTACTCATATAACTAAAAAAACAAGCTCGAATCATGCAAAAAAAAAAAAAACTTATCTGACGCTGTTATTCGGAGCCCACGAAAAACACGTCCGTCCTCTAGCAGAACCCTCGCTCAGCGGGCCATTAAAACCCCTTGATGTTGGAAAGTAGCGACGCTCCTTTATCCACGCCGGCTCATCCTCGCCGCGCCGTCAACCTCCTCTTTTTTCACCCTCTCTTTCGCGGAGCCGGCGCATCCGCAACGCTGAATGGCTGCGACGCGCAATAGCTCCCAGTCAGGTGACCCTGACGTCACGAGAAGCGAGCGCAAGCAAACTTCGCGCGCTTTCAGCTGCTCACGCCCGCCATGAACCCTCCAGGCGTCAACCCTCCAGGCGTGTGTGTACGGGTAGGTCACTCTAGTACGGGTGTGTGCAGGTGTATGCGTGTTTGTATGTGCGCATATGTGCGCCTGCGTTTGTATTTGCGTGTGCGCACGTGTTAACGGGTGAGTGCATGTGCGTGCGTTTGTGTATTCGCGGTGTTTGTGCGTGTACGCACGTATGTGTATGCGTGCGCCTGCGCGTGCGTGTCTGTACTCTGTATCACTTGTGCATGCGCGTGCGTTTCTGTATCGCGTGTGTATGCATGTGCCTGCGTGTCAGTATCGCGTGTGTATTTATGCGCGTGCGTGTCTGCATCGCGTATGTATGTATGTGCGTGTCTGCATAGCATGTGTATGTATGTGCGTGCGTGTCTGCATTGCGTGTGTATGTATGTGCGTGCGTGTCTGTATCGCGTGTGTATGTATGTATGAGCGTGCGTGTCTGTATCGCGTGTGTATATGTGCGTGCGTGTCTGTATCGCGTGTGTATGTATGTATGTATGTATGTATGTATGTGCGTGCGTATCTGTATCGCGTGTGTATGTATGTATGTGCGTGCGTGTCTGTATCGCGTGTGTATGTATGTATGTGCGTGTCTGTATCGCGTGTGTATGTATGTATAAGCGTGCGTGCCTGTATCGCGTGTGTATGTATGTGCGTGCGTGCCTGTATCATGTGTTTATGAATGTGCGTGCGTGTCTGTATCGCGTGTGTATGTATGTATGTGCGTGTGTGTCTGTATCGCGTGTGTATGTATGTATGAGCGTGCGTGCCTGTATCGCGTGTGTATGTATGTGCGTGCGTGTCTGTATCGCGTGTGTATGTATGTGCGTGCGTGTCAGTATCACGTGTGTATGTATGAGCGTGCGTGTCTGTATCGCGTGTGTATGTATGTATGTGCGTGCGTGTCTGTATCGCGTGTGTATGTATGTATGAGCGAGCGTGTCTGTATCGCGTGTGTATGTATGTATGAGCGTGCGTGTCTGTATCGCGTGTGTATGTATGTGCGTGCGTGTCTGTATCGCGTCTATATGGGCGTGTATATGTATGTATGTGCGTGCGTGCGTGTCTATATCGCGTGTGTATGCGCGTGTGTATGTGCGTATCTATATTGCGTGTGTATGAACGTGCGTGCCTGTATCCCGTGCGTATGATCGTGTGTATCTATGTGTGTGCGTGTCTGTATCGCGTGTGTATGCATGTCCTTGTGTGTACGTATGTGCGTGTCTTTATCACGTGTGTATAAGCGTGTGTGTGTGCCTGCGTGCATGCATCGTGTGCGTGCGTGCGTGTCTGACAGCGGCATTGACACAAAAAGGCTTCGGGCTCACTCATTTGGCCCAATTTAAGTAAACCACCACATTCCTTCTTGGTTGCCTTCTTTTAGCTCATCAAGACCACAATTATGAAAAAAATTCTCGCCTATACTTTATGCTGGTTACATTATATGCGTTAATACACCGCGTTAAGGACAGCCGAGGCGGCGACGGGAAGGTAAACCGCTCAGCCGCCAGTTGATATACTCATTTTTTTCGAAGCGCTTATTTGTATATACCGAAGCGTCTTTAAAAATATATTTGTCACTTTGTTCTATCGGAAGCCCACTTTCGTCATGACTATTGCTTAAGAAACAGGTTCTCATTTGACGCTTCAAGGGGCCGATTAAACAAGCGCGCGCAGTGATTTAAATGCGGCTGCGGCGAGCCAGTGGAGGGTTCAGCGTGCCGTGCGCAGCGCGCCGGCCAGGGGAGGGGAGAAATCCGAGGAGAATTGAGGAGGAAATCGCGCGCGCGGAGGAGAGTGTCGCTACTTTCTAGATCAAGGGGCTTTACGGATGGATGGATGGATGCTATGAGCGTCCCCTTTAAAACGGGGCGGTGACATGTCTGCCACCAGGCTCGAAGAAAAAAAAAAAAAAAAAAAAAAAACTTCCTTGTTTCATGTTGGCCTAATACCTTATCTACATTGATTAAATCTATGGGAAGCCATGGGAAGCGCGCGCCGCGGTGCGGCGGCGGGAGTCGTTAACCCGCTTTCTCCGATTACGCGCTCTGCGTGCGAATGGAACGGCCGTAGTAACGGCGCGCCGCCGGCTAATCTCGGAGGCCATGTTTCCGGGGCCTGGCAGTAGTGGTAGTAGCAGACATAGAGTTTCTTACAATAATACCTAGAGTGGAATCTGGCGCTAGTGTCTACGCGGACTCCTTGAGCGGCGCTTCAACCACCATGGGAATGATGAAAAGTACAGGCTTCGGATTTGCTTCGGATGGATTAGGTTCTTGAGATTCGCGACGCTTGTTTGCCGAATGTAAAACAAAGCGATATGAAGTTATTTCCAATTAAAACTTGCTTCATTCTTTTGCACGTAAAACTTATTGCAAAAAGTTTGCGCGACCGTGAGATAGAACTGAAACGTGGACAAATTTGACCACCAGGGTATGCATTGCAATGCATTTGCGTTCCAGATTTGGCATCACAATATAATGAATTATTTTCTTTACAACACTTAAGACAAACACGCTTGTTTTTCCCTCGAAAGTACGCATTATCTATTTATAGAAATAACAGTACTGTATTGAGTGAGAAGCACTTAACGTATCGTCTGCTGCGATGCCATGTGCGTCTGTCCAAGTGGTTTGCCTCCAACGCTTCTCTGTTTTGTTGTGAAGTGAAGTCAGAGGAGCGCGACGGTGCGTCTAATTAGCTTCGCCGTCGTTTTGAAGCTGATTTGAACGTGTTTTGGTGACACGCGCTTATCAAACAAACGTGAACTCGATGCAGTTTGCTGCACTGATATGGAACGCTACATCTGTGCGCAGCGGTGAGTGCACGACGCTTTGCTAAAACTGTCAAATACAACGTGTAAAGCTGCAGCGTCGCAGCAAACCAAGAAATCTAGCGGTCTTCAGCCTCTTTGAACAACAAAGGCGCTGCTTGAGTGCTTTGAAACGCACCCCACTACCCAGGCCTCGCGAAGAACGAAACTGAAACTGTAGAAAAAGATCCGTAGACAGTTCGCTAGCTAACGCTATCCAATCCGAAGCCTGTACTTCCCATCATTCCCATGGTGGTTGAACGATCGCAGCGCTGTACCTTTGGCTGTAGTACGGAAATAAGGGTAACGGCGGCGTACTGAACTGCAATAAAGCGAGGCGAGATGGCGCTGCAAATACTATCATCAAGGAAGTGGGCATAGGTGACGACTGTGTACAGCTTTTGAGGGAAATATACCGAGGAAATACAGTTTGTATAGAATGGGAAGGAATAAGTAGCAAGGACAGCGTTGAAATTAGCAAGGGGCTGAGACAGGGATGCCCTTTGTCCCCGCTGTTATTCATGCTGTACATGGCGAGGATGGAAAAAGCGCTAGAAGGTAGCAACATTGGATTTAATTTGTCACACAAACAGGTCGGAGCGATGGTTGAGCAGAAGCTTCCAGGTCTATTTTATGCTGATGATATTGTCTTATTTGCAGACAGTCAAGATGATATACAGCGACTGGCAGATATATGCGGAAGGGAGTGTGAGGCTCTAGGACTAGGATTTAGTGCAACAAAATGTGGATTGATGGTATTCAATGATCACGGAGACCATACGGTATTAATACAGGGCCAAAAAATACCGAGGGTAAGCGAGTACAAGTACCTCGGAGTATGGGTAAATGAGGGGGATAGATATATGGAGGTACAAGAGAAAGCATCGGTAGCAAAGGGAAAGAGGAATGCTGCAATTATGAAGCACAGAGCTTTATGGGGATACAATAGGTACGAGGTGCTTCGAGGGCTGTGGAAGGGTGTGATGGTTCCGGGGCTTACATTTGGGAACTCAGTGGTGTGCATGAAGTCAGAGGTGCAATCAGGAATGGATGTAAATCAAAGGACGGTGGGCCGCCTCGCGTTGGGCGCTCACGGGAAGACGACAAATGAGGCGGTAAAGGGTGATATGGGATGGACAGGCTTTGAAGTGAGGGAAGCGCAGAGCAAAATGAGATTCGAAGAGAGGCTGAGGAAAATGAAGGAGAGTAGATGGGCAGAGAAGGTTTTCAGGTATTTGTATAGAAAAAGCGTTGACACGCAGTGGAGAAAAAGAACTAGGAGGCTCACCAGTAAATATACGGCTGGCAGTGCGGGCGATATGGCAACAAGGAGCATTAAGCGGAAGGTCAGAGAGGCGGAGAGGACTTATTGGATGACAGCGATGGAAAAGAAGCCGGCTCTGAGTAACTACCGAAAAGGAAAAAACGAAATAAGGAGGGAAAGGTTTTATGATAATTCAAGGGGAAGCGCTTTACTGTTTGAAGCAAGGTCGGGCTGCCTTAGAACGCGTAGTTATAAAGCGAGATTTAGTAACGAAGAAGAACAATGTACATGCTGCGGGGGAACTAAGGAAACGATGGAACATGTACTGATTGAATGTGGCGATATTCACCCAGGTATACGTGTGGGCACGAGTCTACATGAAGCCTTGGGTTTTAGGGACAACAATGGAAAGCTGAACACGTCCGCAATAGAAATAAGTAAGAGACGGTTAGAGTATTGGTGGCAGAAAAGTAGAGATAAAGAACAAAAATAAATAATGGGGGAAAAATAAGGTCATTCTGCCTTAAGAGGCAGAGAGATGGACCGTGAATTTATATTTTTTGGTATAATAACATAGATTTAATCAATGTAGATAAGGTATTAGGCCAACATGAAACAAGGAAGCTTTTTTTTTCTTTTTTTTTTTTTTCTTCGAGCCTGGTGGCAGACATGTCACCGCCCCGTTTTAAAGGGGACGCTCATAGCATCCATCCATCCATCATCATTACACAAACGCATTTTTGCGGCTGGTTCGCCCTGGTCGCGCTACTGCACTTTTTGCTCCCTGTGGTATTTTGTTCTTGGCATAGAGTTTCCTAAAATTGTAGGAAACTCTATGGTTCTTGGCACTACAGTGTAGAGCACTGCACGGGCCCGGGCCGGGCCGCGTATATCCGAAACATATCCCCTAGTATGGTCCCTTGAATACTGGCTAGTCTACCGTCCGCATGGCGCACCGTATGGGTACAGTGTTCTACAGGTTTTCCCGCTCAATTTAATTCAAGCGCCAGCCTAATTAATCTAGGCGCCAGTCAATTTAATCCAGCCGCCACTCAAATTTATCCAGGTGCCATTCATTTTAATCCAAGTGCCACTGAAATTAATCCAACCGCCAGCCGATTTAATCCAGACGCCAGCGAATTTAATCCTGACGACATCGTGACTTCAAAGCGACCCAGAATTTTCGGGAACGCGTGGAGTGAATAGCTTCGGAGTGAATTTAAGAGGAAATATTATCAAGATGCGTAGAATAAACAATGAATGAGTCACTAGTGACACAATGTGACTCGCGCGACTTCATCACGCCTATCACCCGCGTACGCACTATTCACACCTTCAACATGCATATCAAAGGAAAGGCCGTCCACACAGTAATAACTTCATACCTATAGGCGATGCGCAAAGCGCCGACGACGCCATCTGCCGCCATGGCTCGGAAGCGCTCGCGGGGCCCGGCGAGCAGTGTTCCCGCGAGCGTCTATACGCGAGTGCACGGATGGATGTGTTTTTCATCGTGATTTAACGATTCTGGCGGGCCTCAGCGATGTCGAAAAAATACCTGCTGCGTTGTCGGCTGCTCAAACACACACAAAAAATCGCCAGGAACGCACATCTACAGGTTTCCGGTGCTATTTCATGAGCGAAAGCTGCGGCGGCGGTGGATTGCGGCTGTACGACGTAGAAGCTAAGCAATCGCGCTTTGTTTACGGCAGTGTTAGAACGACTACCGTGTTTTTATTTCTTCTTTTTTGTCGCTACGTTTTCAGCGAACGCTACTAAGTTTACACTTGGTCGCCTCGCCTGCATTGTAGACACTACAATTCACATGAGGTTGTTATTACTGATAAGACGCGATACCTTGGCTCACTTGAAAAACGAATGGCGCGAAGCGCAATGCGAGAGAATGTAGGGCAGGTGACGGCTCCTTTAAAAAAGCGCCGTGGAATCACACGTGTGCTGTGCGAAATCGGCTGCATTCTACCTATTGATGGCACTGGAATGCGATCATCGGTGCAGAATGTTCGCTGTGCGCTTCTGCACCGATGATGACAAGCTTATCGTTTATTTTTTCACAAGTTGATCGTGATGGTTTCAAAGTTTTACCAACGCTGACCCTTCACGTGGCCGACCCTGTGAAATCTATACGCCGGTGCGACAGCGCTCCCTCAAAGTCTACTATATCAGCACATGGCACGTAAACGAAGCTACTGTGTCGAGAAAAAACATTGGTTCACGCGTCAACGCATGTAGGCGTTAGTGATCGGGACGTTATAAAGAAAGCGGTGTACTTACGATGAGCTCCACTTCGTAGGAGAAGCTTGTTGTCGATTGTCTGTGACAAACACTTGTCGCGTATGGGGACATTGTCGTCCCACACAGCTGTGACATCGGACACATGTCCACTATTATAAAGTGCGGCTTCTTTGCGCACACTGTTGCCGCAAAAGTAATTATCTGGGACGCGCACAACCGGCGAATCGCACGCGCGCAAATGAGGCGTCTGCTACGCGACCCGCGAGCGGTTCCAACGGCTGCCGCTACGCGGCTTTCAGTGGCGCCCTTATAGGCGCTGCGCATCGCGGATTGCCCAGGCCAATGATCTGATCACTAGTGACTCAGGTGACGTCATCACGCATATCACCCACGCACGCGCTGTCTTAACCTTCCGTCATGCATATCAAACGAAACGTCTTTGAGAGAGTAATGACTTGAACCCTGTCACTTGGCCTAGTGATGTGACCACTAGTGACTCGCGTGACGTCATCACGCCTAACACCCACGCAAGCACTGGGGCTCTTCGATTTTCCACTTCTGGCTACCCGCGGGCTGCCAGAGCCAGCCAGAGCGCGCTCGTTTTTCTCGGGTTGCTCCGACCCCCCCGCGGTGCACTTCCGGTTGGCGTTCGTTTTTCTCGGGTTGGACGGTTCTGGATACCCGCGGGGAGCCCGAGGGTCGCCAGAACCTTCCAGGACAATTTAGTTGTGGAAGCTCTCTGGAAGGTTTCGGGCTAGCAGACGCCGAAAAGAGACGATACGCGCTCGCCGCCATCTTTGTGAGGACTCGACGGATTGCAATGCGGGCGCTTGCGGACTACACCTTTGCTTGTCCTTACGCTCGGGCCGCTCGGCGCCGTTCCGTCGTGCGAGATGGCACGATTACGAGTGGAGGCGAGCATTTGGAGCTAATGTTTATTGCTTTTCTTATGTGTCCCGTGAAGTTTCCTTCCGTGAACAACGCGGCGAACTGTCGCGTTCTAACCATTCTAACTGCGTCGTGCACATGTCCCAAAAGTTATGTACACGTTCGTGCGAACGCATGGAGACCCCTTTCGAGTTTATTTTTTCGTGGTAGTATTCGATTGTGGTGTCGTGTCTGCTTTATGTGCATTTAGCTGAGACGATTGTGATCGAACTACCTATTTCGCTCCATCGTATGTTTGTGTGCGTGAACCCCGTAAGAACTTAAAGGGGCCCTGCAACACCTTTCGTTGTTATATTGGAATAGTCCCATGATTGACGTATGACTCTTCACGAGCCATATGCCTCAAAAATTTTTCGAATCCGTCAAGTCTAAGTGGTGTTACCAAATTATAGAGATCACGTTCCGCAGCTTTCTCTCTCAACTCAACGCAGCGAGCGCGCGGAAAGCTGCGCGCGGCGTGAGGGGAGGGAGGGAGGGCGGAGGTGCGAGGAGGCGACGTCAGCGCCGGCGGCATTTTTTTCATTTTTTTCTCTCTGGCCTCTCGGCGCAACCACGTGGTCTGTGCCGCCACTTCCGGTCGGCTTGCGTCGTTCTCGTCGAGCGGAGTCGATCGCGCTGTGTATCGCGCGTGCTTGAATACTGCGCGTCGGTTTGGTAATGTTGGGTGTGCACCTCGAACGCAGTAGTGTTTTCATCGCTCTGCCAACCATGGAAGCAAACGTGCGCGCTCGTTTGGAACGAATGACAGCTGAGATCGGTTTCGGCCCATACTCCGATACACCGCCTCGTAAGACGGCACTGGCCAGCGCCTCCTCTAAAAATAGAGGAGGCGCTGCACTGGCAGACGACCCCGAAGCGCCGCCATTACCGGACGCCAGCATTGTTATCGGAGACACGCTGCACCCGTGCCTCGGTCGGTCGTGAGAACGTGCCGACGATGCAGTTCTCAGCTGACGAGGCAACACTCGAACGGCTGCCACTCTCAACGGCAACCGGCGATGGTCAAAAGCACAGAAATATTCACGTTTTCGGCACTGCGCATGGCGAAGAAAACGGAACCACGCAACTACGAGCAGACGAGCTGTCGGTGAGACCGGAAGTGCTAAATTAATGTTTGTTCGGTGTTTTTAACGCGATAACATAATATAAACATACATATTATCTACTTATTGAACTCAAAATTAACAACAAAAGTAATAATGAGGGTGTTATCGTGATTATAACATCAGCCAATGGTGGAACTGCCGACAATCGCGTCATATTTTGCGGACTAATACATCATTTGTCGAGAGAAGAGGGAGCGATTTTCAGCTGACTTTGAGAATTTATTGTAAATTCCAGGCCGTGCGCATCGCTATAATATTTGGCTCGCGTGTTCTCGGGAGCCTCGACTACCGATCGGCAGCGCTTTTTGAGCATGCTCGAAAAGTGTTGCAGGGCCCCTTTAACTATTTCAACGAGGTCTTCGATGTTGATAAAATGCACTGATCGAATAAAAGCGATCGCGACATTGTTTTTTGTGTGATCCTCGTTGGTCGCGAACGGCGTGCGAGCGTACTTCGATCTACGGTATTATGTTATGCTACGACGCGTCGATGTGAAAAAACGAAGATGAATTCAGAAATGTATACATCCTTTTGTTGGTTATTTCATCGTCGGCTTTGTCTTTTTCCACCTCTTAGTAATAATTCCATGCAGTATGTACGCGGTTATCACCTAGTAGCTCAAATAAAAGCTGAGCTAGTACAAGAGATTTTTGGAGTGCCACTTAGGATTGCAAAAGAGGCTCAGGCAACCTCTGTCAAAACGAGTCGAAGACGCGTCACACAGAAGTTTATTTTAGATATAACGCGCACTCGTGGTACCCATACCGCCGCATGTGTGCGATGTAGTACGCGATAGATCCTCGAGCTCTTTTGGGGACACGATCACTTTCGCGAGATTTTCGCGTCGTGTTGTGCAGCGACTGTTACACGTACTAAGCAGACGTGAGCTGGTTAAGCCGTTAGCGGCGCGGTAGCTCACCTTGCATCGCTTTCGTGGCGCCGTGCGCCAGCTGGCTGTTTTGTTCGCGGACGAGGGCGAGTTGCGCACGATTTTGCGAACGTACGTGATCGTATCCCAAATCCGTATGCTCGGGAATATCACTGCAGCTCTTCAGCAAACCTAGCCACATATTTTCAAGCGGGCAATGCAGAAAAACCAACGCGCACGCGGCGCAGAGTTTCGTTTGCTGCCACGGCGGTAGCGGCAGCGTTTGTTTACGTTTACGCTGGCTGTCCCAGCGTTCGATTTTGTAATCTTGGGGCAGCTTCGGGTTGTCTCGGGTTTCCCACACATGTGACCAAGACGCTGCTTCCTGTCCCGACCGGAACTTGCTGACTGACCCTCTGGCTATCTCTGGCTGCCAGAGAACTGCCAGAAGTCCGAAAATCGAAGAGCCCCACTGTCTAACCTGCCTTCATGCATATCAAACGAAACGTCTTTGAGAAGGTAATAACTTGAACGCTGTTACTCGGCTTATAGTGACCTGGTCACTAGTGACTCGCGTTACGTTATCACGCCTAACACCCACGCAAGCACTCTCTAACCTGCCTTCATGCATATCAAACGAAACGTCGTTGAGAGGGTAATAACTTGAACGCCGTCACTCGGCCTAGTGACCTGATCACTAGTGACTCGCGTGACGTCATCACGCCTGACACCCACGCAAGCACTCTCTAACCTGCATTCATGCATATCAAACGAAACGTCTTCGAGAGGGTAATAACTTGAACGCTGTCACTCGGCCTAGTGATATGATCAGTAGTGACTCGCGTGACGTCATCACGCATTTGAGCCACGCACGCGCAGTACAATCCTGTCTTCATACATATCAAACGAAACGTCTTTGAGAAGGTAATAACTTGAACGCTGTTACTCGGCTTAGTGACCTGATCACTAGTGACTCGCGTGACGTTATCACGCCTAACACCCACGCAAGAACTCTCTAACCTGCCCTCATGCATATCAAACGAAACGTCGTTGAGAGGGTAATAACTTGAACGCCGTCACTCGGCCTAGTGACCTGATCACTAGTGACTCGCGTGACGTCATCACGCCTGACACCCACGCAAACACTCTAACCTGCATTCATGCATATCAAACGAAACGTCTTCGAGAGGGTAATAACTTGAACGCTGTCACTCGGCCTAGTGATGTGATCACTAGTGACTCGCGTGACGTCATCACGCATTTGAGCCACGCACGCGCAGTACAAACCAGTCTTCATACATATCAAACGAAACGTCTTTGAGAGGGTAATAACTTGAACCACGGCCGGACTCGACTCTCTCTCTCCTCCGCTCTCGCCTTACGGCCTTCGCAACGCGACGGGAGTGAATGGAATTTTTCCTTGGCGAGTTGTTCTACGGCGCGCCGCACGAGGTCGCCACCAGCTCACCGTCTCTGCGCGCGCGAGCTAGGCTGAGTGCTGTCATCTGTCATTTCCTAACTGGCACCTGCCTAGATTGGTGATTCCTCGTGCGCGCTGCTTTCATCAGATTCGTCGATGATGCCCACGACATGAGTGACGACTTGCATCCTGCAACCCTGGTCTGTTTTTGTGGGCGCAGTTATCACGCCACGTCTGCGTTTGACAGCGGCGTCTGAAGGAACTCGTCTGTGCGCGCTAGCTTCTGCTGAACTTGTGAGCTTTCTCCATGGGATTGATGTAGGCGTCAACGTGTTGTTTCTTCCTGCTGCTTAGGGCGCGATCGCTGTAGCCATGGTGTACTGTTGTGTGCCCTTCTGCAGATCTCAACAGAGAAAAACGCCAGGTGTTTCCTTTCACCAATTTCCTAACGATGCGGAACTGTGTTCTAAGTGGCGAAAAAACATTTCCCGTGAAAATCTCGTCATCAACGACAAGTCCGCGTCAACTGTGGTGTGTAGCAAACACTTCAACGAAAGTGACTATGTCCCCGGATGCCGAATACGGAAATGTAATTCAACAGGGCTTGTTGCTGAGCTAGTTGGTTCATAACTTGAGGAAAAACTGTAATGACGCAAAGAAGACGGGGACGAAGCGAAGACACGAACAGACAGACACGGGCGCCAACTTCCAACTGTTTATTCTCAGAAACCGCGCCGATTTATATACGCTGCCGAACAAGGTAATCCCATAACAGAAATTGAGTCATCGCAGAACTAACAATTCATCATGAGCCATAAATACAGATACAAGGCATGCGTCGGAACTACACTAACGCGATCGAACTATGAAAACATGCCAGCACCTATGAACACGTGCCAACCCCAGTGAGAGGCAAAATGAATAGCGCACAATCTAAACTCTACATGTCTAAATGCTATCTTTCAAAAAGATAGCTTCTTTCTCGCTTAGATCGAGTGAAGGGGCACTAACACACTGGCTACCTGCCCTCAATTGAAGCGTTTCTAATAAAGAGGGCAGGTAGCCAGTGTGTTAGTGCCCCTTCACTCGATCTAAGCGAGAAAGAAGCTATCTTTTTGAAAGATAGCATTTAGACATGTAGAGTTTAGATTGTGCGCTATTCATTTTGCCTCTCACTGGGGTTGGCACGTGTTCATAGGTGCTGGCATGTTTTCATAGTTCGATCGCGTTAGTGCAGTTCCGGCGCATGCCTTGTATCTGTATTTATGGCTCATGATGAATTGTTAGTTCTGCGATGACTCAATTTCTGTTATGGGATTACCTTGTTCGGCAGCGTATATAAATCGGCGCGGTTTCTGAGAATAAACAGTTGGAAGTTGGCGCCCGTGTCTGTCTGTTCGTGTCTTCGCTTCGTCCCCGTCTTCTTTGCGTCATTACAGTTTTTCCTCACGAATACGGAAGTTGCTTGCTGGAGCTGTGCCAACCGTCTTTGAACTATATCCGTCGTACATGGTGCCTGCTGCAAAGAGACCGCGTAAGGACCCAGCATGTCGTCGCCCCCCAGCTCCTAGAAATCCTTTAAAGCGAAAAGCAGAGCCGCCGCTGCCTGGCCATGAAGACTTTGGTGCGCTGGAGGAGGTAACCGACATGCGAACATGTGTTTCAACACAAACCAACAATAACGACGCTAACCGAGCTAGTCGCTATCTCTGCATGGTCAAAAGGCTTCGGACTCAGGTCGCTTACCAACGTTCAAAGTGCGGCGGGCTCCTGAGACAGCTTGCTGTACAAGAAGATAAGATGAAAGCGTACAACGACGACAAGCACTATGCTGCTGTCAAGAGGATCGTTGCCGATTCACAGACAGGTGATAAAAAAGCTGTTTTTCTCCGTCACCAGATCGAAATCTATGGCAGTAAACGACCATCTTATTCAGAAGAACTTGTGAGAGAGTGCGTGATTTGGCGCTTCGTTTCGCCAAAGGGTTATGACCACGCTCGAAAATCTGACCTCTTGACACTGCCGGCGAAGTGCACACTTCAAAGGTATGTGGGCCCTAGCCCAACGTCGTCAGGTATGAGCCCTGCCATGAAGGAGAGGCTGATCTTTGAGGCATCGATGCTCAGCAGAAAACAGCACATGGCATCGTTGATAATAGACGAAGCTGCCATTAAGCCAAAGTGTGTCTACGACAGAAAGGCCGACACAGTTTTCGGTCTCAAAGACAAGCCCGACAACAGTGCAGCATGCAGCTCCACAGACACGCTTGCAAATAGAGTACTGTGCTTCGTTCTGCATGGTGTGGCTAATTCATACAGAATACCATGTGCCTACTATTTCACCAAACAACTGAGTGAAAGAGACCTGTTTACCTGGACCAAGGAGGTAATCTGTGCTGTGGAGACTTGTGGATTTGTAATTGTCAGAGTCGTTACAGATAATTACTCGGCAAATGTCACAATGTTTAAACACATGGGAAATGGATGTTTGTCTACAGTAGTACCCCATCCTCATGATTCAGACAGAGTGATTTTCCTGAGTTTTGACCTTTGTCATATCCTCAAAAATGTACGCAGCCAGTTCCTGGAGCGCGAGCTTACAGACGGCGCAGGGGTCATTACTGGGAAGTTTGTCCAGAAACTGTACGAATATCAGAAGGACAAAACCGTGAAGTTGGCCAGAAACCTAACAAGGAAGCACGTTTACCCGTCCAACTTAGAAAAGATGAACGTGCTTCGCGCTGTTCAGACATTCTCTCTGCAAGTGACTGCAGCATTGTCTCACCTCCAAGAAAACCGCCGCGGCGACCCAGCCCTTTACAGTTTCAGAGAAGTCACCCCAACAATACTGTTCATGAAGATGATGAAGCAATGGTTCGACATCCATGACACAGTGTACAGCGGGAGTGAGAACAAGAGGCCCATCTCTGAGGAAAATGACCCCAGAATGGTATGGCTGGAGAAGGATTTCCCCTGCTACGTAAAGAATGTTCAGGAGGCCTCAATCGCATCAGGAAAAGGTGAATTGACAAATGAAACGTACCACGCCTTGCTCTTCACCACGAAGGCAACAGTGGAGACTACAAAGTTCCTCTTAGGGCAGGGTATCAGGTATGTTTTGACGAGGAACTTCAACAGCGACCCAGTTGAAGCTCTCTTCGGACGGCTCAGGTCCATGTGTGGGGGTAATGATGTGCTTGATGCAAGGGCTGTCACAATTGCCCTTGATAACATCGTCAAAGAAAAGGCCATCCACCCGAGACAGGTCCGGCTGATGTCAGAGACTGAAGCTGAAGAGCTCGCTGCAGCCGTACCACAGGAAGTGACTGAACAGCTGGAGAACCTGAAAGGACACCTTTTAGATCCATCCCCTTCAGTGACATACTCCGGTCTGGTGTATGTGGGGGGGGGGGGGGGGGTACCTGGTGAAACTCATTAGCGAGTTAGGCTGTGATGATGGTGACGACGACTAACGAAGAAGACCCTCTGTTCACTTTGTTGCACGAACAGGACAAAAGTAGACTTCATTACCCAAATCGTGTGTTCTTGGCACTTTTGGACAACATTGTGGTTTTCTTTGAAACGGCTGCGAAGCACCTACCACGGACAAAAGTGCACGAAGTGCTGCAACTTCTTGTTACACCGTACCTCGAACAATCGCCCATTTTGAACTGCCCAGTGGATGTTGGCAACGGTCACAGAAGCCGCACAGCTAGTGTGATTGCTGACAGGTTTCTCAGGCTGCTTCTAGTTAATCACACCAAAATGGTAACAGAAAAAAACGAGAAACCAGTTGCTTACGTGCATAAGCCATCGAGAAAGCATTTTAGGCTTTAATGCACATGATATGAAGTTTGTCGGCACCAAAATGTGCAAGAGTGCTTTATATTGATGAGAAAATAAAGTTTGAATCTGTGAATACCTCAAATTTGTTGTAGCCTCACAGCATTCTTACCTCATAACTTCACGTGCGCATTAAATAACCATATAGCCTAAGTAACGACGTGTGCTGAATAATTGTGAGTGTTGGGTTGATCATCCCCTTTTATTTTTCCAGTGTCGTCTGCTGCTAGCTTACGTCTTCCAGGAGAGGCTCTAAGCCGTTCCGTCCGCATTATATGATACTACGATGTTGACTACTAGTGCTCAAAATGAATATCAAGCTTAAAATAACAGATAAATTGGGTCCGCCAGCTGAGGTTACACAGATATTGCTGGCATGCAGCCTGCCGGCGCGCATCCGTCAATGCGTTTTGCGGAGGCGAAACGGTTAAGGAAACGGTGAGTTGACAGCGCCACCACAGAGCTGCGGCGGCAGGCTGCAACATCCATCATTGCAAAGGCCGTAAGGGGGGAGCGGAGGAGAGAGTCGAGTCCGGCCGTGCTTGAACGCTGTCACTCGGCCTGGTGACGTGATCACTAGTGACTCGCGTGACGTCATCACGCCTAACACCCACGCACGCGCTGTCCTAACCTCTCTTCATGCATATCAAACGAAACGTCTTTGAGAGGGTAATAACTTGAACGCTGTCACTCGGCCTAGTGACGTGATCACTAGTGACTCGCGTGACGTCATCACGCATTTGAGCCACGCACGCGCAGTACAAACCTGTCTTCATACATATCAAACGAAACGTCTTTGAGAGGGTTATAACTTGAACGCTGTCCCTCGGCCTAGTGACGTGAGCACTAGTGACTCACGTGACGTCATCACGCCTAACACCCACGCAGGCACTCTCTAACCTGCCTTCATGCATATCGAACGAAACGTCTTTTAGAGGGTAATAACTTGAACGCTGTCACTCGGCCTAGTGACGGGATCACTAGTGACTCACGTGACGTCATCACGCCTAACACCCACGCACGCGCTGTCCTACCTGTCTTCATGCATATCAAACGAAACGACTTTGAGAGGGTAATAACTTGAACGCTGTCACTTGGCCTAGTGACGTGATCACTAGTGACTCGCGTGACGTCATCACGCCTAACACCCACGCACGGGCTGTCCTAACCTGTCTTCATGCATATCAAACGAAACGTCGTTGAGAGGGTAATAACTTGAACGCCGTCACTCGGCCTAGTGATGTGAGCACTAGTGACTCGCGTGACGTCATCACGCCTGACACCCACGCAAGCACTCTCTAACCTGCATTCATGCATATCAAACGAAACGTCTTCGAGAGGGTAATAACTTGAAGGCCGTCGCAGGCAGCGTCTGCTAGTAGAAAACTGGCTGCTCGTGCTGCACAGCCGTTCACCGGCCAACCCGTATATGTAGGCACCGGATCGCGCGTTTCGAATTCAGTCAAGGGCGTCTTTACATGGCTTTCGCTTGACTTGACGCTTTTCTTGACTCGAGTAGATGCGATGGAAGCAACAGTACCTTCAACCAGTAGTGGGGTACAACCCAACATCAGCGTCCCACCACTCGTTGAAGGCAACGCTTCTTCTTCATTCAATAAATAAGAATAATAAAGGCGAAATAACAATTAAGCATTTCCAAACCATACTCAATTACGCAACACTCACCCGATACCGTCACCACTATGCGACGCATTTACTCCAGCTCGTCGTGTGGGAAGATGTGGGCGGCTTTCTTGTTGCTTCTCGTATTTCGAAGTATGCCTTGGAAACGCGGGCAGCCAGGCCACACTACAGTGAACGAACAGGCGTTCACCACCAAACAGGCACGCTTATTCCAAGCACACTAACCTATAAGAAACGGCGTGGCGTAGAAGGTAGAAAGAAAGGCACGAGTCAGGCACAGCGTTCAACGGCGCATCAGCAAATTGTCACCTGCAATTAGCAATAGTATGTATCTCAAGTACGAGGACTGCTCTCTATTACAACGGATTTGTTTCACAGGATAACCAGATGAAATATATTTGAGCCGAAGGAGTGGTTGACAAATCCTTTTGTTGCATGTTTTGAAACAGGCAGACCGTGCGTCTTATGCTTGATTATGTATATACAGTGTTATGACTTACCTGGCATGTTATCGCAATGCCGAAGCAAAGATGATGCCCGGTTAAAACACCCACCCGACCTTAAGAAACAAACGTTGTTCCTATAACGTCGAGCTTGTTAAATCGGTTATGAAATGGGTGATGAAAGAGAACCGGGGCAAGTCCGTGGAAAACGAAATTTATCATTATACAGGCAAAGCAGTTTTCATAAACACGCAGCCGTACTTGCGCTGCTGAGCAGTGTTTTACATATCAAGGCACTCGAGGGCAGCTTGTACGAAAGTGTAATTGTGCCTATCATAAGCGGCACAGTCCACACGCTGGATGTGCTGCATAGAGCGCCCCGCGGCCTCAACCAGCAGAGCACGGCGATGTTCTTTCTTGGAGATCCCTCCCGGTGTCGTGAGGAGATCATCCCTCCGCTCGCTTAGAAAGCCCTTCACACCTGCCTTGAACTTTGAGAAAAGCTCCTCAATTGGATTGAAGAATGGGCTGTATGGCGGTAGCCACTTGACTGTGTGGTCGCTTGCCGCGAGGACAGCCTGTTCGGCGCGGCGGTGCGCTGGTGCGTTGTCAAACAGGAACACTGCCTGTATTCCCGGTTCATGCTGAGAAACTTTTCTCGACACTTCTGCGAGAAAGTCCTTGAAGACAGCCCAGTGGACCTTGTCCGCAATTGTCCAATGGACAAGGCCGTTCGCCGACATGCAGGCTATAACATTTACATTCGCCCCCTTCGCGCTAGTTGACAAACGGCACGCTGGAGCACCTCGTTTCGCCCTTCCGAAACTGCGCGAGCACCATACGTTGAAGTTGGTCTCGTCGATGTATAGTATCGTGTTAGTGTAGTTCCCTCTGGGCATATCGGCGCCGCAGCTGCTTCACGTCGGCGCGATTTCGATCTACTGGCCTCTGGGTCGGCAGATTCACCGAATAACCATGGCCATCGAGAAGCCGATCAATCGTCGGCGTGCTCACTTCAATATTAGGCATCTCTTCCTTGAGGGCCCTCTTTATTTGTTCCATCGTGAAGGATGGATTTTCCTGTACGATTTGTTGCAGGGCGTCCACCACGTCCGGTCCAAACTTCTTCGACGAACCACCACGTGTTTTGCTGTGTCACGGTCAGTAGCGGCAATAGAACGCACGGTCTTTATATTGATCCCCAGTGTTTCGGAGAGCACTTTTAAATCACCTCCGCGCCTGTGAACATCTATTATCCGGCAACGATCTACAGGGGAAACGCGAGCGTACTTTTTCTTCTGTTCATCAGGTGCCTTCCGCGGCCTTCCGGGGCGTCGAGTGTCTCGGTCTTCCATAGCACCAGTGGTCGCAGCGCAAACTTTCACTTATTCCAAGGCCTGCAAAAGCGCTCACATAACGATGTCATCAGCAGAAACTTGGAACTACGCCGGCTTGTCGCTCGCGTCGCACCACGTCGTCCCGTCGTCTGCGTGAAACAGACTCGCCGAAAACAGCTGCGACACACTGTCGTCTGCTTCAGTTTGATTTAAAGCAATTGCTTCGAATCATAAATAACCAGCATTATGGTATTCTCGCAGAATGTAAAACGTATTTAAAACGCATTTTCAATTCTCAATTTTCGTTCTACAATGCAGACGACAATCACACGAAATAGTGAATTGAAGATACGTTTTACATTCTGCGAGAATACCATAATGCTGGTTATTTATGATTCGAAGCAATTGCTTTAAATCAAACTGAAGCAGACGACAGTGTGTCGCAGCTGTTTTCGGCGAGTCTGTTTCACGCAGACGACGGGACGACGTGGTGCGACGCGAGCGACAAGCCGGCGTAGTTCCAAGTTTCTGCTGATGACATCGTTATGTGAGCGCTTTTGCAGGCCTTGGAATAAGTGAAAGTTTGCGCTGCGACCACTGGTGCTATGGAAGACCGAGACACTCGACGCCCCGGAAGGCCGCGGAAGGCACCTGATGAACAGAAGAAAAAGTACGCTCGCGTTTCCCCTGTAGATCGTTGCCGGATAATAGATGTTCACAGGCGCGGAGGTGATTTAAAAGTGCTCTCCGAAACACTGGGGATCAATATAAAGACCGTGCGTTCTATTGCCGCTACTGACCGTGACACAGCAAAACACGTGGTGGTTCGTCGAAGAAGTTTGGACCGGACGTGGTGGACGCCCTGCAACAAATCGTACAGGAAAATCCATCCTTCACGATGGAACAAATAAAGAGGGCCCTCAAGGAAGAGATGCCTAATATTGAAGTGAGCACGCCGACGATTGATCGGCTTCTCGATGGCCATGGTTATTCGGTGAATCTGCCGACCCAGAGGCCAGTAGATCGAAATCGCGCCGACGTGAAGCAGCTGCGGCGCCGATATGCCCAGAGGGAACTACACTAACACGATACTATACATCGACGAGACCAACTTCAACGTATGGTGCTCGCGCAGTTTCGGAAGGGCGAAACGAGGTGCTCCAGCGTGCCGTTTGTCAACTAGCGCGAAGGGGGCGAATGTAAATGTTATAGCCTGCATGTCGGCGAACGGCCTTGTCCATTGGACAATTGCGGACAAGGTCCACTGGGCTGTCTTCAACGACTTTCTCGCAGAAGTGTCGAGAAAAGTTTCTCAGCATGAACCGGGAATACAGGCAGTGTTCCTGTTTGACAACGCACCAGCGCACCGCCGCGCCGAACAGGCTGTCCTCGCGGCAAGCGACCACACAGTCAAGTGGCTACCGCCATACAGCCCATTCTTCAATCCAATTGAGGAGCTTTTCTCAAAGTTCAAGGCAGGTGTGAAGGGCTTTCTAAGCGAGCGGAGGGATGATCTCCTCACGACACCGGGAGGGATCTCCAAGAAAGAACATCGCCGTGCTCTGCTGGTTGAGGCCGCGGGGCGCTCTATGCAGCACATCCAGCGTGTGGACTGTGCCGCTTATGATAGGCACAATTACACTTTCGTACAAGCTGCCCTCGAGTGCCTTGATATGTAAAACACTGCTCAGCAGCGCAAGTACGGCTGCGTGTTTATGAAAACTGCTTTGCCTGTATAATGATAAATTTCGTTTTCCACGGACTTGCCCCGGTTCTCTTTCATCACCCATTTCATAACCGATTTAACAAGCTCGACGTTATAGGAACAACGTTTGTTTCTTAAGGTCGGGTGGGTGTTTTAACCGGGCATCATCTTTGCTTCGGCATTGCGATAACATGCCAGGTAAGTCATAACACTGTATATACATAATCAAGCATAAGACGCACGGTCTGCCTGTTTCAAAACATGCAACAAAAGGATTTGTCAACCACTCCTTCGGCTCAAATATATTTCATCTGGTTATCCTGTGAAACAAATCCGTTGTAATAGAGAGCAGTCCTCGTACTTGAGATACATACTATTGCTAATTGCAGGTGACAATTTGCTGATGCGCCGTTGAACGCTGTGCCTGACTCGTGCCTTTCTTTCTACCTTCTACGCCACGCCGTTTCTTATAGGTTAGTGTGCTTGGAATAAGCGTGCCTGTTTGGTGGTGAACGCCTGTTCGTTCACTGTAGTGTGGCCTGGCTGCCCGCGTTTCCAAGGCATACTTCGAAATACGAGAAGCAACAAGAAAGCCGCCCACATCTTCCCACACGACGAGCTGGAGTAAATGCGTCGCATAGTGGTGACGGTATCGGGTGAGTGTTGCGTAATTGAGTATGGTTTGGAAATGCTTAATTGTTATTTCGCCTTTATTATTCTTATTTATTGAATGAAGAAGAAGCGTTGCCTTCAACGAGTGGTGGGACGCTGATGTTGGGTTGTACCCCACTACTGGTTGAAGGTACTGTTGCTTCCATCGCATCTACTCGAGTCAAGAAAAGCGTCAAGTCAAGCGAAAGCCATGTAAAGACGCCCTTGACTGAATTCGAAACGCGCGATCCGGTGCCTACATATACGGGTTGGCCGGTGAACGGCTGTGCAGCACGAGCAGCCAGTTTTCTACTAGCAGACGCTGCCTGCGACGGCCTTCAAGTTATTACCCTCTCGAAGACGTTTCGTTTGATATGCATGAATGCAGGTTAGAGAGTGCTTGCGTGGGTGTCAGGCGTGATGACGTCACGCGAGTCACTAGTGCTCACATCACTAGGCCGAGTGACGGCGTTCAAGTTATTACCCTCTCAACGACGTTTCGTTTGATATGCATGAAGACAGGTTAGGACAGCCCGTGCGTGGGTGTTAGGCGTGATGACGTCACGCGAGTCACTAGTGATCACGTCACTAGGCCAAGTGACGGCGTTCAAGTTATCACCCTCTCAAAGATGTTTCGTTTGATATGTATGAAGACAGGTTTGTACTGCGCGTGCGTGGCTCAAATGCGTGATGACGTCACGCGAGTCACTAGTGATCACATCACTAGGCCGAGTGACAGCGTTCAAGTTATTACCCTCTCGAAGACGTTTCGTTTGATATGCATGAATGCAGGTGCTTGCGTGGGTGTCAGGCGTGATGACGTCACGCGAGTCACTAGTGATCAGGTCACTAGGCCGAGTGACGGCGTTCAAGTTATTACCCTCTCAACGACGTTTCGTTTGGTATGCATGAAGGCAGGTTAGAGAGTGCTTGCGTGGTAGTTAGGCGTGATAACGTCACGCGAGTCACTAGTGATCAGGTCACTAAGCCGAGTAACAGCGTTCAAGTTATTACCTTCTCAAAGACGTTTCGTTTGATATGCATGAAGGCAGGTTAGAGAGTGCTTGCGTGGGTGTTAGGCGTGATGACGTCACGCGAGTCACTAGTGATCACATCACTAGGCCAAGTGACAGGGTTCAAGTCATTACTCTCTCAAAGACGTTTCGTTTGATATGCATGACGGAAGGTTAAGACAGCGCGTGCATGGGTGATATGCGTGATGACGTCACCTGAGTCACTAGTGATCAGATCATTGGCCTGGGCAATAGGTATCAAGTTATTACTGTGTGGATGGCCTTTCCTTTGATATGCATGTCGAAGGTTTGTATAGTGCGTACGCGGGTGATAGGCGTGATGAAGTCGCGCGAGTCACATTGTGTCACTAGTGACTCATTCATTGTTTATTCTACGCATCTTGATAATATTTCCACTTAAATTCACTCCGAAGCTATTCACTCCACGCGTTCCCGAAAATTCTGGGTCGCTTTGAAGTCACGATGTCGTGAGGATTAAATTCGCTGACGTCTGGATTAAATCGGCTGGCGGTTGGATTAATTTCAGTGGCACTTGGATTAAAATGAATGGCACCTGGATTAATTTGAGTGGCGGCTGGATTAAATTGACTGGCGCCTAGATTAATTTGGCTGGCGCTTGGATTAAATTGAGCGGGAAAACCTGTAGAAGGGGGCTGTGGAACGAACGAAGCGGCCGCGCCGCATCTCGGGTGATGCTCCGACGGGCGATCGTAGCGGCGGCGCTGTAGTCATTTTGTACTAAGGTTACACCGGAAAAATAAGGTCATTCTGCCTTAAGAGGCAGAGAGATGGACCGTGAATTTATATTTTTTGGTATAATAACATAGATTTAATCAATGTAGATAAGGTATTAGGCCAACATGAAACAAGGAAGTTTTTTTTTTTCTTTTTTTTTTTTTTCTTCGAGCCTGGTGGCAGACATGTCACCGCCCCGTTTTAAAGGGGACGCTCATAGCATCCATCCATCCATCCACTGAAGCTGTGGAGAGCAACGTTTCTAGAACTACTAAGTTCTATAAACGTTGGTGGAGAGCGTCTGCATTTGGCGCGCGCGCGTCGCAGCCTACGAAAGCGTGTACGGTGTAATTGCGCGTTTTGAGCGTGTTTAATACATTACTGACCTTTAATAGGTGTCTCAACGCCTGCTACGCGCCGTGGTGCACGAGTAAATATGCAGGCGTGCCAAAATTGCTCCGAGATATTCCCTGTTTTCTGTCTCTTAAGGTTACACCTATCATTTTCCTTTCCATCGCTCGCTGCGTCGTCCTCAGGAAGAGAGCAGAGTGGGTCAGGGAACAAACGGGGGTTAAGGATATCATAGTTGAAATCAAGAAGAAGAAATTGATATGGGCCGGGCACGTAGCACGTCGGCAGGATAACCGGTGGTCATTAAGGGTAACTGACTGGATTCCAAGAGAGGGGAAACGCGTAAGGGGAAGACAGAAAATTAGGTGGGTAGATGAGATTAAGAAGTTTGTAGGTATAACGTGGCAACAGAAAGCACAGGACCGGGTTGATTGGCGGAACATGGGAGAGGCCTTTGCCCTGCAGTGGGCGTAGACAGGCTGATGATGATGATGATGATGATTCCCTGTTTTTGGAGCCTGCCGGCCCCCGAGGAAGGCGACAATCGGATTTTGCACCTAGCTGCTCACTGATTGCTGTGCGGTGTGCAAGCAACACTTCGAGCCGCGCTACACTATAAGTGACTACGAAGAAATAAAAAACCTGCGACGAAACCCTACGTACCATTCTTCTGCCGGCAGTACGTCTCTACGATACCAGAGCATTTATCCTTATATGAGCTCCAATGCGTTCGACTGTTTCATGAGTAACCTGAGTACAAATAACTCTATCGCGACATTTATATTAGTGACGGCTGAGTTTTGCCAGTTTTGCTCTGTTTCTTTAATGCCGAAAGGCTATCTTGTTTCAACAGCGTGCTTCCGCGCATAGGCGTGCGCAGTGTCCACCTTCAGGGAGGAGGGGGGGGGGGTGTTAAAGTCGGGCGAATGTTCGTCGCAGCGCCCCCCCCCCCTCCGCATCCCTATTAAGTCAATGTATGGGGCAGACTTTCCGCCCCCCCCCCCCCCCCCCCCTTGCGCACGCCTACGCTTCCGCGGTTACTATGCATCGGCTATGCGACCTCTGAGTGCTTAAAATACCAGGAAGTCGAGCCAGCTGCAGGAGCCGAGCCGAAGGCGCGCTCCGAGGCACAAACTTCATGCATGGCTTATCTCAAGCATCTTAAAATGCGCAGATGTAAATATAGCCCGTCGGTTATTCTGCCTAAATTCACTATATTCTCATTTTCAATGGACAGCTTATATTTTATTTTTCTTGACCTATCGATGCCATTGCAAAAACGTCTTTTTCACAATGCATGTTTTGTATTATAATTTCGTTGCTTTATCTGTAAAGTGTCAAAAGTCAAGCCAGGAGGGGCGGTGGTGCTCTGCGCTTTGCGATATTATGTTTTTATATATATGTGCATATATATTTACACGCACAAATACGGGCAGTAAAGTCTCACGTCCCGGCGCCAATAACAATATCCATGCAATGCCCCTGAGGACGACCATTATCTGTACCGATCGAGTTACCATTGACTTACAATACCTTTCAGCCCTCGTAATGTCGAAAAAGTCACATTTACACAGGGCATTTGTAAAGATATGCACCGTGCACATAGCTTCGCCAACGCGCGGTAAATATTCGGCGTGCTTTCGGCAGAATATCAGCACAGCTTTCTGAGCGCAGTTAAATTGCAATAGAGCAGCTCAGTTACTCTGAATAAACTAGACGCCGAATCATCACCAGAAGAAAACATTAAAACGGGGAGAAATCAGAATAAGACATGCGCCCTTTCTGTTTCCTCTGTCTATTTCTTCTGGCGGTCGTTCGGCGTCTGTTAATTGACAGTAATGTAACTAGCCCAGCAATGAGTTCGGCTCAATTACACCGAGATCGTGAATCTTCACGGTCGGTACCAGCCCATTTTCATTTTTATATTTTGCGTACCTTCCAGCAGTCACTTCGGCTACAAGAACTGATTTGCAGTATCTCTCAAAGGCATTTATGAAGCAAGCATCCATTAAAAGCTTCGAAGTTTCGTCCATCAAGGCTTACGACGACAAGTCCTACGCTTAATAATGATGCAGTTCTAGCGCGCGGCGCCGCGCGCCTTCAGTACCGAGCGAATGCAGCGCCGCCGCTACGGTCGACGCGGAAGGCATACTTACTAGAGGGAACTCTGGCGCTAGTGTCTATGGGAGCTGCAATGCATCGCGCTTCAGCCAGCATGTCATTCCCATGGTGGCTGAACGATCGCAGCGCCAGAGTTCCCTCTAGGTCATTTAGGAAACTCTATGGTTCACGCCACTCGACAGTTCTAGTACACTCTAGTATGGGGAGGGGTTGACGCTTTCTAAATGACCCCGCAGGGGCGCTGCGTGCTTTCGGAATGTCACCCGCTCATTGCTCTCGCCTGCTTGCTCGTTGTGTTATGGTGCTGCTGATTGTCCGTTGTGTCACTACGACCACAACTGCAACGGCGTGTTTGCTGGACTACGTGGACTTCACCTGATCAATCTGGGGCCGGGAACGAATGACAATCCAACTGCAGCAGAATTTTTAGTGATAGTTCGCTAGCATTTTATAACATTGCAAAACCACATAAATCAGGAAATTGTGCCCCAGTAGTTATCACTGCTCCGGCTTCTCTTCCTGAGGTACAAACGGAAAGCAAGATTGCTGTACTGGATAATTTGATTGATGGAGGAATGTTTGGTGATGCTCAACATGCACTGCAAGCGCTTTGCGCAATATCAGTTCGTCGGACCACGCGTCTTCTGTGACGGCAAAAAGCCATGAAATGATTATTTATGGTGTGGCAGGGCACACAGTAAGAAAGATCCTGAGGAAGACATCCTGTAATGAGTGTACATTGCTGCTCTCTGTGGAAAAGCGCGGTGCTGTGGATCATTCTTCTGAATCCACACCAAATTTCCACAATTGAGGTTTGATGTACCCTTCGGGCTCTCTTAAGGATATTATAACCGTCCTTGAGAACAGCTTCACGACATTATTCAGCGTAAATAAGCTACACGAGCAAAGAAGATGACTCGATCTTAAGGGCTCGTTTTTGTGTGTGTGTGTGTGTGTGTGTGTGTGTGAAACACTCTGTTTAATGAGAATTCTAACAGACAATAATGCCATGGAAAGTGTACGGGATGTTATTTGTAGTAATTAGGATATAAATGTGAAGAAAGTAAAGTGGACGAAAAGATAACTTGCCGCCGGCAGGGACTTTTCTTCACATTTATATCCTAATTACTACAAATAACATCCCGTATAGTTTCCCCGGCATTATTGTCTGTTAGTTCTCATTAAATAGTGTGCTACATGAGCAAAGCACTCTCGACTTTGCCGATTTCATTACGTGGTGCAGCTGCCCGCACTAACATGCACAGAGCATGCACAGCAAATTACTTGCCAAATAGTGAAGTTTTACATTCTTCTACGGCTGCGCTTTTTTGTGAAGGCCCACTAACAATGAGAGAACAACAAAAAAAGAGCAGCTGAAGCATTTGAAAATGAGAAGATGTAAATAATTTCCCTACCTGTGCAACTCTTCATATTTATTTGCTTTCATAACCACTTTCGTTTCCCTGTTTTAGTTTTTTTTTTATGCTCATGCCAATAAAATATTTGAAAAAAAAAGTAAACTGGTTTTTTCAATGTCAGTTGGTGCCGTTCCACCTGAGAAACAACCTACGCACGTACTACCATGCATTCCATTGATACGTACATGTGCCTCGGCAAAGCAAGCCTTTGCGCACGAAAGCACGTGAGAACTTGTTAATCGAACCGGTTAGTATTTGCCATGGGCACAATTACGCTGCAGCAAAAACAGCATATCCACGGAGTGAATGATGATGAGTGGGCGAAGCTGCGGAGGTTCATCGGTAAACCGTGAATCTTCCGTGAATTCTGCCCAGTACATCATCACCGACGTGAGATCGGGCGCGTTTATACTAAAGGTTAGATGAGTTATGACGACTTGCAGCTCACTTTAATTTTACATGTACGCTGTGAATTTTCATTGTTTAGAAAACCATTGCTTTAGAAAACATCTGGCGTCTTTCGTTAAGCAGCTGGCGTCTTTTCGTTTTGCTTTAGAAACATCTGGCGTTCTTTCGTTTTGTTTTTAGAAAACAACTGGCGTCTTTCGTTGGTTTATTTCATCAATCAACGGCGTATTGAACAAAATTTTTATTGTTTAATCACGCACAGGAGAAATCTCACCAGGCACTACCTTGGAGGTAAACAATGGCTGCTAATGGGAATGAGAGACAGAAGAAGTCGGCTTTTAGCTAACACTTACACTTCTACTTCTACTAACGTTTCCTACTGGAACATGCCAATGGCTGCTAATGGGGAATGAGAGACAGAAGAATTCGGCTTTTAGTTAACGCGCACGCTGCGAATTTTTTATTGTTCAACAACGCACAGGAAAAATGCCCCCACCTCCCCGAAGGGAATCGTGAGGAAATGCGAATGCATTTCTTGCGCCGAGAGTACACGGCGCAGTAATTTTAATGGCGTAAATTAATGACGAGACGAGGATTTGTACCGTAACCATTTATTTACACATTCATCAGCACATGTTTGTGTTGTCATTGTACCTGACGGCCATAATCTCAGCCTTGTGGTCGCCGTTGGCGTTTCACAGCGGCGTCTCGAGCACACATTTCGAGAGGCGCCCAGCCAGCGGACGGGAGAGTGGGGCGCAGGGAGGAGAGAGAGCGAACGGCGAGAGAAGGAGCGGCGAAGCACTGCCTAGAAGGGCGGTGCGGAGCCGGCGCGCGCCCGCGCAAACCGCGGTGAGGAGGCGGAGCGCGCGCAGTCACGTGGGGTGTGACGTCGCTGCGCCGTTACTACAGACGCTCCTCTCCTTTCCTCGCGCCGTTGCTATGGGACGGCGGATTCAGGGTCGCTTATAAAGTGCATTCGCACTTAAAATCTCCCACCGGCACCACCTTGGAGGTCAAAGCGTAAGACTTGTTACGGACTACGACTACTACTACTGCTACTACTACGACGACGACGACTACGAGGGACGAACGGGTGCCGCCTTAAGGAGCTTCGCCCCTAAAAAATATTGCAAGAAATTCTCTAGCTGAACTATGCTGAACGTGCGCCCGCGCTTCGGCGACACGCAGTTGGTCGGCGGAGCGCCGCTCCCCAGCATGAGGATAAAGTAGCAAGAGGACTGCTCGAAGCGCCACCACCCGCATCATTCGGTAAGCGTGCTCGCTCTCCTCCGCGGACGGCAGACTAGCCAATATTCTAGGGACCCTACCCCTAGGATCATCATCATCAGCCTGTCTACGCCCACTGCAGGGCAAAGGCCCCTCCCATGTTCCGCCAATCAACCCGGTCCTGTGCTTTCTGCTGCCACGTTATACCTGCAAACTTCTTAATCTCATCTACCCACCTAATTTTCTGTCTCCCCCTCACGCGTTTGCCATCTCTTGGAATCCAGTTAGTTACCCTTAATGACCACCGGTTATCCTGCCGACGTGCTACGTGCCCGGCCCATATCCATTTCTTCTTCTTGATTTCAACTATGATGTCCTTAACCCCCGTTTGTTCCCTGACCCACTCTGCTCTCTTCCTTTCTCTTAAGGTTACACCTATCATTTTCCTTTCCATCGCTCGCTGCGTCGTCCTCAATTTAAGTTGAACCCTCTTTGTAAGTCTCCAGGTTTCTGCTCCGTAGGTAAGTACCGGTAAGATGCAGCTGTTATATACCTTCCTCTTGAGGGATAGTGGTAGATTACCATTCATGATTTGATAATACTTGCCGAATGAGCCCCATCCCATCCTTATTCTTCTAGTTATTTAACTCTCATGGTTCGGCTCCGCGGTTACTACCTGTCCTAAGTAGACGTACTGCTTTACAACTTCCAGTGTCTCGCCACCTATCGCAAAGCGCTCTGCCAAGATTGTTCTCTGCCAAGATTGTTCCACATTACTTTAGTTTTATGCATATTAATTTTCAGACCTATTCTTCTACTTTTCAGTAACCTACGATTCGCTGATGACATTGCCAGTGATGCTACCGAGGACTTCTGATTTGGAGCAATTTTTGGAGCAGCAAAATTTCCGTTTTGGAGCACTTTGGAGCAGCAAAATTTTCATCTTGGAGCACTTTGCAGCAGATAATTTTGCATCTGGGAGCACTTCGGAGCAGCTAATTTCACATCCTGGAGTGCAATACAGAAGCATATTGCATTAACATTCAAGCACCTGAATATTATTATGGGGCTCTTATGAAGGCTAGAAATGTTTCGATTCATTGCAAATCTCGTGGAAAAAATCATCCAGGAGCATAGGCGTGCGCACAGGGGGGGGGGGAGGGCAGGGGGGGCGGCCGACCCCCCCCCCCAATCTTAGGGCAGGGGGGGCGGCCGACCCCCCCCCCCAATCACCTAAGAGGGGGGGGGGGCGCAAAATCTGCCCCGTACATTGACCCTTGCGATAGCAATTATATGGACACTCTCGGCGGATTTTTGCCGTCGCCGTTGCCGTAATTTTCCATATAAAGTCCAAATTAATAACATCACCACGCGCGTTCTAGCCGCGGGTAAAAGCTCGCGAGCGCTGGCGACGAACGCGGCTGAAGCGGAGATTAAGCTAGCCGGCCATCTGTCTCCGCCGTACGGACAGCGCATGACATAACATCTTCCCGCGTGCGGTCCTGCCGTCGATTGCTCATCAAACAGAGAGGAGACGCCCCGCCCGTCTTTCGTAAGGAGCATGAAGGGACGCCAGGGGACCGGAAGGGGGGGGGGGGAGGACCACATCGTTCGAAGGGCGCAGTCGCTTGCGCGCGCGCTATCTCGAGGCATCAGGAGACGGCTCGTAAACTTGCTGTGCTCTCAACGCTTACTTCGCGTTTAGATAACTCAGAGCAAGAAAACGCTTCGGTTCCTGGAGGGGCCATATTCCCTTAAAACAGCGTTTTGTTGAGTTACGCGAGATCGGATCCAAAAGAGTTAGCTGCTTGTCTTACTTCGTTTCACAATACAATTTTTTGGTATCGCATTCATTGCTTCGCTCTTAAGCGAAACTGAGTTTTTTTTTAACCGTTAGCTATTGACCCCCGAAAGCAAGGGCGGACGTGTAACATGGCGTAGCCGCTTCACTGTGGGCCGTCAGCGACGGGCCCGCTACTGACAGCTGCGCATTTGCGGCTGCTCCGACCAGGAGATATATATGATTTTACTAATGAGATGACATTTTTAAAAAAGCAAGCAAAAAATTCGAATTGGAACCCTAGCACGTGAGCTCGAAACGGCAGGGCCTTTTAGGGGGTATTTACCGCAGAGTGATTACAAACTCTGACGTGCTGGCGGAAGGAATTACGAAAAAGCTGTTCCGAATGAAGATCCATGGATAAAGTATATCTGAGGAAAAGTGTCAACGCGTTTCCACCGTTCGCGTGCTCTTCCATAAACGCGAAGCAAGGAAAATTCGATATTGCCCCATATACCTACTGCGAGCGATCCCAGATTTCATTCCGCGATGTCCGGAAACAGAAGTGACAAGACATTTTAGCGGCACTCGTGTAGTTATTACTGAACATTGCTTTCCTTACGTGCCGTGCGACGCTTGAAACGAGCTATCAGCAGCGTTTCTGGAACAGATGACGTCCGCCGATGAATCGCCGTCGCACTTTCTCGCTACCGATAGGCCTAGACGTCCCGAGCCTACCCGAGCCTCTGCGGAGAGCGCGTTTTGCTGTCGAGCCGACTTGCAGAACAGAAGCTGCGTCGGTACCGTGCATGGCATTGTGGCTTACTCGGAACGCACACGCGAGCGCTATTTATTCAGCGGAATAATTCTTGGTCCATGATTGCGACTTTATTGGCAGCCCCAAGATCGAGCTGCACATGTTCTGACGCGCCGGCGGTGCGATTGCCGGTGATAGACGCCCCCAAACCCGAGACTTTGGCGCAGTTTGGCGCGAATTTCGTCGATATTATCAGGATGGCGCAGTAAATACAATTTGGCGCACTTTGGCGCAGTTGGCGCAGGAGTGGAATCACTGCATTGCATTGATGAGTAACGCGGGAGACGAATTACAGCTCATGATTACTGAACCCCTAGGATATAGTGCCTAGAATAAGTATATTCTAGGCACTATACCTAGGATGGCTGGGACCCATACTGCGCCGCTATTGGCTGGAGATGGTCACGTGACCTACGCGCGCTTCTGCATATAAAGGAGGCTATGGCAGCTATGGCTTCTGGTTTTTTTTTTGTTTTGTTTTTTTTTTTTGTTTTCAAGCAACATGGCGGCGCCCATGTTCGCGTTTGTTTTGCGCTGAAGCGGTACCCGCCGCCGTAGAGATGACGCCGAAATGTTTGAGCCTTTCGCTGACAAGCGCCCATACGCGGTTCGTTTTACGATGGATGCAGTGGTGATCAACATTAATCCGGGAGCGTGTACACGGCGTCGCCCCCTTTGGCGTGCTTTATAACGCGATCGTGTGTTATTTCTCGTGGGGTTTGTCCCTCATTTGCCACTGGATACCTACGCATGTGGGTATTGATGACAATGAAGACGCCGATCAACTAGCTTCAAGTTGTGCCCGCATCGAATGTGACTGCCAAGAAATTTCATGCCTGTTTGACAACGCTCGTCTGTTGATCCGCTGACATCTTCTGAAGCAGCACCCTGACCAGCGTGTAGCAAGCGGATTGTTCCCCGTATTCGTGGTCGTGGATTGCCTCGTCGTGACAGAGCCCTCTATAAGCTAGAAGTTGGCTCTGTATCAGTGCGTGGGATATTATTCCGTTAAGAACGTGTAGACAGTCCGTCATGTGGGTCATGTGAGACACTATAGAGCACACTTTTTAGTGTCCCGCATTCGTTATGCAGCGAGCACTGCTTATTTGTGTTTATGCCTGTGTTATTTGTTTTTTTCCTTCTTTCTTTCCCCCCTATCTTCATTTCCTCTGCTCCTTCTGCCCGTTCAAGGAGCAGGGCCCGTATTCTCAAACGATCGCAAAAGGCGATAGTATCGCGTTTGGTGACGTAGAATTCGATGCGTTCAATAAGTAAAAAAAACACTTGCCTGTGACGTCATTGTTGCTACTGGCCGTTGGTAGAACGAATGTCTCACAACACAGGAGTGAGCGCACCGTGCGAGAGCAGAACAACCCGAGTGCGCCGTTTTCGAGCGTGTGCTGCTGCTTCTACGCAATGGCCAGGCTTGGCCGCCTTGGCTGTGGCTACTTGAAGTATAAGACGTGTTGAAAGTGCTTTCAACGTTTTTTTTGTTCAATTATTTAATGCACAGTATAATATTTAAAGAATGCAACTTTGCGTGAAACGTATTTTCGTTGAGAGTTTAACACGGCGTACTCGGAGAGTTCAGCTGTAGCGTGCCGCCGCAGCGACATCGTCTCAAGATCTCAACATGTTGCCGCCTCGCGATAAGCCACGCGAGCAACGCACGGTTCATGTTCCTGGGACGTTCAAACCACGAAAAAAGACGCGCTGGCAAAGAACGAGTGCTGATAACACCCCTCAGCGCAAAAAATGCTGCGTATATCCACCGAGGATTGAATACTAGAAGCTACCGCCTACGTCATTGAAATGCTAGACTTCACCACGAACCGATGGTTAACGGTGCCTTCGTTTATTGCAAATATGTCGAGAGCACCGTAGCACCGTCGAGCAGCATGACGCAAAATTGACGTCGGCGGAATTACCAGATGGCGCCCTAACTTTTCCGGTTTGCTCAATAGCCAATCAGCGCGCACCAAAGGCGATACTTTTGCGATTGTCGCCTTTTGGGAATACGGGCCCAGGCAGGCGTTGTGCCCCTTGTTATGATCGCCCCCCTTCTCCCCTTCGCTGCGGGGCGCCGGGACAGAGTAAAGGAGGCAGCCCCGCTTTGCACCGAGAAGAAAAGGGAGAGGACGCGCTCTGCAGCTTCGCACGAGGGGTTCAGCTCGGCTCGCTGTCACACCATTATCGCCGGAGTCGAAATGCGACACCTCGCGCCTTCGTGTCCCAGGAAGAGCCGCGACGCTGAGTTTCCCAGAATACGGGGAAGTGCGCTGCAGCGCCATGTATCTCCCGGTGACAAGACGTCTGTGCTCGGGTCCGCGCCAGCTGCCGAGACCCATGCTCTGGGGCGAGGGGGAAGCCTGGCCTGCGGCCGCCGTTCGACACCGCGGGTGGTCAGCGAGCAGCGAGACGATGGACTCGCCGCATCCCGCCTGCTGGAGGCCTGTTTTCCGCGAAGACAAGAACATTACGCGTGCGTCTGTGTGCGCGCGTGGTGGGGGCGGTGCCCGCGAGGTGACCAGCGAAGATCGTGGCCTGATTGGCGGGAAACTTTGTCCCCCATTTCCCTAGTTCTAACATCTGGGGACTGCGGGGTGTGTAAAAGGTGCCATCGAAGGCATGATAGAGAGATCGGGAACCAACGTTGAATCTGGACAGTTGTAAATAAATCTCTGGTACTCTTCATCGGCTTCATGTACGGTTCCTCCAACAGCAGCGCCTCTCGAGGACGAGGTTTTCGACCGCCTGCCTGAACGCGACGGAGCCAGCGCAGTCGCGAGGGCCTCTAAAACAACAACACTGGTGGCAGCGGACGGGATGGACCTGGTGACATGGCACTGCATTTGCGGGTGAGCGTTCGGTTTTTGCATTGAGATTTGCCAGGCTTCAGATTCTGGGTTAATAGTTTGAATTCCTGGGAATCGACAATTGTTGGGTGCAATTTCGTTTGTTTAAGCACCAGTGAGAGGGCAAAGCCAGTGCTTAAAAGCAGTGACCATGGACCTGAGGAAGTTGCGAAAGGGAGAATTGTTGCTGCTGTGCGAGGAGTTGGAACTTGAATGTGAGGAAGCCATGAAAAAGTGCGATCTATTGAAAAGAATCGAAAGCGGTAATGGGGCGGAGAACATTCTGATTGCTTGGGAACTAGTTCAAAAGACTCTGAAGGAGGAAGAAATTAAGAGAGTGTACGAAAAAGAGAAATCAGACAGAGAGGTAAGGAAGCTAGAGCTAGAAATCGAGAGACAGCGCTTAGCGATTCAAGGAGCGTTAAGCGGCACTCCTGGCAGAGCAAGCGAAGGAGAATCCTATCGTATGGACAAGTGGATCCAACCATTTAAGATGGGGGAAGATATAGGCTTGTTTCTAGTGCAGTTCGAGAGAACTTGTGAAAAGGTGAACTGCGCTCCGGATACGTGGTCGCAGAGGCTTTTGACGTTGCTGCCCTGTGAAGCTGCGAATGTTGTGGCGAGGCTCGATGTAAGGGATGCGGACGACTACGAGAAAGTTAAGTTGACCCTCCTAAAAAGGTACCGCCTCTCTACAGAAGCGTTCCGGCAGAGGTTTAGGGACTCAGCAAAAAAATGGAATGAGGACTATGCAGAGTTCGCATATGGGCTGAAAACCAACCTCATAGAGTGGCTGAAGAGCGCGGAAGTTTACGAAAGCCGTGATAAGATCGGTGAGTGCATTTGCCTAGAGCAATTTCTTCAGCGCATTCCCCAAGCAATGAAACTATGGATACAGGATCGAGATGGGGTTGACACGGTCGAAAAGGCAGCTGAACTGGCAGATGAGTACGCGAGGCGTAGAAAACTGAACGTGGAAGAGGGCCATGCCGAGGGCGGAAATATTTTCCCACTAAGAAACCTGCACAAAATAGAAATCTAGAGCAGGCAGAAGCCCCTAGAAAAACCCCAGAAAAGGCTCAGCACTCGGACGAGAGTGGTTCGAGATTGGAGGCGGCCGAAAAGGCAACAAAAAAGGAATTCGAAGCAAGACCGCCTTTGAGGTGCTACAACTGTCAGGGGTTCGGGCATATTTCAGTAAAGTGTAAGAAGCCACGTGTCGTGTTCTCATATGTGGACAGCAGCGAAGAGAACTTGGAGCTTCTTCGGCCGTACCTGCATGACCTTAAGGTTAATGGAGAATCCTGTAGAGTGCTTAGAGATAGCGCCGCTACCACGGACGTCGTGCACCCGTCCTATGTTGCCGCCGATGATTTCACAGGGGAGGTAACGTGGATAAAGCAGGTACTAGAGGAGCACAGTGTGTGCTTGCCAATGGCAAAAGTTACTATTTCCGGCCCGTTCGGAGAACTCGTAACAGAAGCTGCGGTCTCGAAAATGGTGCCATTAGAATACCCCTATCTGTTTTCTAACCGATCTGACCGGCTGTTGCGTGAACGTGGTCAGAAATTCGGAGAGGGAAGGGTGCAGGCGTTGACCCGATCTAAAACCCGTCAGCTTGCCGCACAGCTAACGCAAAACTCGGGAGCGGGCACACCTGAAAGTGAGCAAACATATCCGAAATCGGTAGAAACGAGCGAGGAAGAATCTGGATTTAAAACGGGTGAACCCGAGGAAGTAATCCTCGAAGGCAGCGGGTGCGCGGATGCTGAAACGGAGGAACCAGCATCGGAGAGTGACGGGAAGGGTTTGCTGCTGGCGCCGGGATCGCTTAGTTTTGAGAAGCTTTTGCAAGTAGATAGAGGGTCCCTAAGTGCTGAGCAAAAGAAAGACCCCAGTCTAGCGCGTTTGCACCTCACGGCCAAGGAGGGAATTGCTAGACGCAACATCACTATGCACGAAAAGGGCGGACTTCTGTATAGACATTACAAAGACCAGAAAGGCAAAATTCTTGACCAGTTGGTAGTTCCCGAAATGTACCGCAGGGATATTCTCAGTCTGTGTCATGGAAATGGATGGTCGGGACATCTGGGCGTGAAGAAAACAAAAGAAAGGCTTCTTATGGAGTACTATTGGCCAGGGTGTTTCAAAGACGTAGAGCTGCTGGTGAAGTCATGCGATGCATGCCAACGGGTTGGAAAGCTGGGCGACAAATGGAAAGCCCCTTTGCGACTCGTTCCACTCATCACGGAGCCCTTCCGGCGACTTGTGATTGATACTGTGGGACCTTTGCCGAAATCAAAGTCAGGATACAGATACCTGCTAACGATGATATGTCCGGCAACTAAGTTTCCGGAAGCGATTCCATTGAAAGAATTGAGCTCCTCTGAGATAGTGGACGCTCTGCTGACAACCTTTTCACGCATCGGTTTCCCCACCGAAATTCAGGCCGATCAGGGAACGGTGTTCACCAGTGCATTGACAACCACGTTTCTCAGAAAGTGTGGCGTGAGGCTGTTACACAGTTCTGTATATCATCCCCAATCCAACAGCGTAGAGAACTGCACTCGGTACTGAAAAGGGTACTACGTGCCTTGTGTTACGAGTATAGAGAGGACTGGGAAAGCTGTCTGCCCGCCGCTCTCTTTGCATTGAGAACCGTCCCACATGAGGCTACCGGGTTCACGCCGGCGGAGCTGGTGTACGGGCGAACTCTCCGATCCCCTTTGCTATGTTACGAGAGTTGTGGGAGGGAACAGGAGAGAGCCAGACCGTCGTGGCTTATGTACTGCAACTTCTGGAGCGTCTAAGTGTCACGCGTAAACTGGTTGAGGAAGGCATGAAAGCAGCTCAGGAAACCGCGAAGGCGTATTACGATAGAAATGCGAGGCGTAGAACTTTCAACGAGGGCGACAAAGTCATGATCTTGCGGCCCTCGCGGAAGAACAGGCTGGAAGTTCAATGGGAGGGGCCAGTAGAGGTAGCGCATAAGCTTTCGGAGACGAACTATGCTTTGCAAATGCCTGGTCTAGGAAATAAAATTAAGATTTACCATTGCAACTTAATGAAACCGTATGTCGGGACAGCACAAGTTGTCAGCATGTTGTTAAATGTACAGGAGGCAGGGGCGTAGCAAAGGGGAGGGGTTGGGGGGGTTCAAACCCCCCCCGAAATTTTTCAGTTTTGCTTGCGTATATAGGCACGCACACATACAAACGCACGCACGAACATACATAAAGTATGGTTGAACCCCCCCGAAAAAAATTTCTGGCTACGCCCCTGACAGGAGGAAATGGCTGACGATCTCCCAGCGTTGGGAGCGGATACATGCACAGAGCGCAGTGCAGAGGAAATTCTGGCTCTCTCGGCGAGCCGTGGAGTTCTCGAAGAGCGACAGTTAATGGACCTGAAAGAAGTGTTAGGTGAATTTCGCGACAGCTTTAGCGGAAGGCCGGGAAAGACAAATCTGATGACTCACGAAATTGAGCTAACGTCATCCGAGCCGGTCACATCGAAACCTTACAGGGTTTCTCCAAAACAGCATCAGATCATTGAGGGTGAAATAAAGCGTATGCTAGAGCTTGGGGTGATTGAGCCGACGGAAGCTTGTGATTATACCTCACCCATGATACTGGTGCAAGTGCCGGGTAAAGATCCGCGTCCTTGTGTCGATTATCGGAAATTGAACACAATCACCAGGGATCAGCTTTACCCTATACCGAACATTGAGGAACGGGTCGAGAGAGTAAGTGGCGCTAATTACATTTCGACACTTGACTTGGTAAGGGGATACTGGCAAGTGCCTTTGTCAGAGAGTGCCAGCCGTTATGCAGCATTTATTTCTCCGGTGGGCACATTTCGGCCTCTTGTGCTAAGCTTTGGACTTAAGAATGCACCATATAGCTTTTCAAAGTTAATGGATACTGTACTCAAAGATTTGCACGACTATGCCGTCCCGTATCTCGACGACATAGCCATCTTTTCGAAAACGTGGAAAGAACATGTGGCACACTTGAGAACTGTGTTGACAAGGCTGCGTGAGGCGGGACTCACCATAAAAGCCGAAAAATGCAGCTTCGGCTGTTCGCAGGTGACATATCTGGGTCACGTGGTGGGACGAGGGACCCGGAGTCCGTCCGAACTCAAAATGGGGCCTATAGCTGAGTTCCCGCGGCCTCAAAACATGCGAGATATTCGCTCCTTTCTGGGACTGGTCGGGTATTACGAGCGGTACATACCCGGTTATTCTCAGATAGCAAGCCCACTGACAGATGCGCTGCGAAAAGGAAAACCCGAAAGAGTAGCTTGGGATGCCGAGAAAGAAGGTTCATTTATAGACCTTAAGAGATTGTTGATATCAAGGCCAGTGCTGAGAACCCCTGACTACACTAAGGAATTTGTAGTGCAATGTGACGCGAGCGACAGAGGATTGGGCGTTGTATTAAGTCAGGTGGGAGAGGACGGAAAGGAACATCCCATTCTCTATGCAAGTCGCAAGTTAACAGTGAGGGAAGAGGTGTACAGTGCCTCAGAAAAAGAGTGCGCATGCCTAGTATGGGCGGCACAGAAATTGTCCTGCTACCTGTACGGAGCGAGGTTCACTTTCGAGACGGATCACTGTCCGCTAACTTGGCTGCGCCAAATGTCAAACAAAAATGGACGCTTGCTCCGATGGAGTCTTATCCTCCAAGAGTACAACTTTTCCGTCCGGTATAAAAAAGGTAAAATGAACGGAAATGCCGACGGACTTAGCAGATTAGTTTGATTGGTAAAGCGGAAGCCTTTACTTAACCTTTGGCTTGATAATGTTCACGTTGCCGTTGCCTAAATAGTTCCCAAGTTGGTTTACTTTAATACTTGTAGTGACGATTTCGGTTTTCGTGAAACTTTCAAGGGGAGGATGGTCACTTGCTTTATTTTAAAATGCCTCTCACTGTTCAAAATTTTAATTTGTCTTTTGAACACTGTTTCTTGAGCCTGGTAGGTTGAAAGCAGAATCCGAATGCTTGTGCGCGGTGTGGCGTTGTGGCGCCGGGATCGTTCTTTCTGCTGTTTCCCTTTGTGTGTGGTTCTTCTAGCTGCGTGTCTGCAGTCATCGTCGACTCCAAGCCACTCTTCATGGCCAGCAATTGGGATCCTGGCCATTCGAGAGTTTCCTGGCCCCGGAGGAGCTGTTATGATCGCCCCGGTCTCCCCTTCGCTGCGGGGCGCCGGGACAGAGTAAAGGAGGCAGCCCCGCTTTGCACCGAGAAGAAAAGCGAGAGGACGCGCTCTGCAGCTTCGCACGAGGGGTTCAGCTCGGCTCGCTGTCACACCATTATCGCCGGAGTCGAAATGCGACACCTCGCGCCTTCGTGTCCCAGGAAGAGCTGCGACGCTGAGTTTCCCAGAATACGGGGAAGTGCGCTGCAGCGCCATGTATCTCCCGGTGACAAGACGTCTGTGCTCGAGTCCGCGCCAGCTGCCGAGACCCATGCTCTGGGGCGAGGGGGAAGCCTGGCCTGCGGCCGCCGTTCGACACCGCGGGTGGTCAGCGAGCAGCGAGACGATGGACTCGCCGCATCCCGCCTGCTGGAGGCCTGTTTTCCGCGAAGACAAGAACATTACGCGTGCGTGTGTGTGCGCGCGTGGTGGGGGCGGTGCCCGCGAGGTGACCAGCGAAGATCGTGGCCTGATTGGCGGGAAACTTTGTCCCCCATTTCCCTAGTTCTAACATCTGGGGACTGCGGGGTGTGTAAAAGGTGCCATCGAAGGCATGAGAGAGAGATCGGGAACCAACGTTGAATCTGGACAGTTGTAAATAAATCTCTGGTACTCTTCATCGGCTTCATGTACGGTTCCTCCAACAGCAGCGCCTTTCGAGGACGCGTATTATGATTTCCTGGCGCGTCAGCGCACGCGAGAGAGAAAAAAGAGAGAGCGAGGAGGACGCCAGCGGCTCCTCCGCGACCGCTTGCACGCTATTGGTTCTCCTCTTAGGGTCACGTGGCTGGGCACGCGCGAGCATGGAGGAAGGAAAAGGAGAGGCCCTGACGTCACATTCGTGACATGCGTTTCGCCGGAGTAAGGGCTCTCTCGCGAACAATAGATGACGTCACTGCTACGTCACTCACGTGTGACGTCACTTGAAGACTTTTTTTCCCTAAGTTGGTTTTGACTTTTCCCCGTGTCGCCACGGAGTGCCTAGTATGTCACGTGCTTCATGAATTTCGTCCCTAATGTCCTAGTGTCATCTTCACCTCCGCCGGCGCTGTCTCCGCGCACGTGTCACGAAGTGTCGTCGGCGTCGTCAAGTAGCCGCAAAAGTCAATACTCCCACGAAATGCGACGGTTGTGGCGTTGGCCTGTCTTCACTGGAAAAATATGTGGAGCACCACATCGCAGCGCACAAATTCGCCGCCGACTACGTGCAGCTAAGATAAAGGTGAGTACCCATCCTGTTTTCAGTTTATAGTTGTTGGAAAAGACAGTGTCAGTGCATTTTTATCATCTTTTGTGGTGAGGCTGTACAGCACATGACCGCTTCCACGTGCATTCACTGTGCCAGCTAGTTATAATTCGCATGTGCTTGTCGCGTAGAAAAAAAAAAGAAAACAAGTATGCACAGAGGCACTAATTTTCACAATTTGCTCGATCACACTGAAAGTACTGCCGCTTGCGTCGCTTTTTTGTTTTCCCTCTAAAAACAAAGCAGAGCAAATATGTCCGGTGGATACATGATGTGTTAAAACAGGTGAGCGCACAAGACAGGGACAGTGAAAACGACACATAGAGCGCTACTTCCAACTAACATTTAATGCACTACACTCATCACGTGGTAACATCGAGTGCTTCAGAACAAGACTATAAAAACAAATTAATTTTTTTTCTTCCTTACGCTTTTTTTTTTCTCGCTAAAGATTACAGGCGATAACGTGCCCATGGAAACAGGGCGACAAAGCGAAAAAACCCTTGATACCATACAGAAGTTTTTGACCGAGCTCATGAACAAAAACGGCTGTGTGATAAATGCGACATGAGATGAACATGGGTTTTAACAAAAAGCGGGTCATCCAAATGAAGAAACAATGATGCGGCTGAACAAAGGAGGCTGTAAAAAGGTATTAAAAATGGCCTTGAAAAGGTTAACACTTAAAAAGTGAGAACAAAATAAAAGTTTTGCAAAAACGCAGACTCTTTCTTCGAGAGTGACACAGAGGGCATGCTGACACAGCTGCGTCCGAGCTGTTCTGCACATGATGCATCATATATTTCTCTAGCTATGACAGCCTGGTCAAGAAAGGGGGTACAACCGCAAGCTGCACAGTGTAAGGCCATGTTGCCGTCAGACTTTTAAATTGTTGGCGTGTTCACGCAAGCGATCGTTAATACATTGGCCAGTTTGGCCGATGTAAACACATCCACAAGAGAGCTTAATCTTATACACGATGCTGCATTTGCAAGAGAAAAACCGCGTGGTGTGCTTCTTTCAGCATGTCAGGCCTTTCACTGTTCACGTTTACACGCTTGCACAGGCCTCCAAAGTTTGTTGTGGGCGGTAAACACTACACTGACTCCTGCGCACCCTGCAGCCTTCTTAATCCTATGTGACACTTGGTGCACGTATGGGATAACAGCAGTTCTTGTCCCATCTCTGTTTTTTGGAGGCACATCACTGGTTTTCTTGAGTCTGTGCAACAAGGTCTCCGCAAGGTCACACAAAACTCTGGAAAACGTGTGCTCTCGAAGAAAGATTTTGTGTTTTTGCAAAACCTGTTGACTTTTATTGTTCTTACTTTTTAAGTTTTAACCTTTTAAAGGCCTTTTTTAATACCTTTTGATGACCTCCGCTGTTAAGCCGTACACTTTGTTTCTTCATTTGTATGACCCATTTTTGTTAAAACCCATGTTCATCTCATGTCACATTTATCACCCAGTCGTTTTTGCCGTTGATAGCACATTCGTAAGCTCGGTCAAAAACTTATGCTTCAGAAGTTTTTCAGAAAGAATATCAGTGCACTGAATGCGATGAAGGGTAACTGAAGGACTTAATTTATTTTGTGAAGCAGAGAGAGTGAGGGAGCAAAATAAAACATTTGACATTAATCTATCAGGGGCGTAGCCAGAAATTTTTTTTTTTTTTGGGGGGGGGGGGGGGTTCAACCATACTTTATGTATGTTCGTGCGTGCGTTTGTATGTGTGCGTGCCTATATACGCAAGCAAAATTGAAAAAATTTCGGGGGGGGGGGGGGTTGAACCTCCCCAACCCCCCCCCCCCCTTGGCTACGCCCCTGTAATCTATGTCTAAGGCCTTTAAACTATTTTCGTTGGTTTAATGTCTCTCTCTGATACTATGTTGTATTTGTATTACAGAATTCAGTGAATGGAAAGCTCAGGAAGAGGCGAATGAGAACTGTTGGTTTGTTCTTCACACGGCTCCCAAAAAGCTGGCCAGTGGGGAAACGAGGAGCCACTACTACTCTAATAGATCAGGAGTGGCTAGGCCAAAGGAAGGTCATGGTAATCGTCGAGAAAAAAGTCAGGGTACCTGCAAGTCCGGTAAGATATGTCTTTCATTGATTACTGTGACGAAGAAGGAGAACACTCAGAGCCCGGCACCTGAAGATATCACCATAAATGTAAGGTACCAAAGAAAGCATTATGGCCATAAAGCAGAAATTCAGCACTTGAGGATGAGTGACAAAGAAAAGGCCAACGGGGTTAACCAACGTAGCAGAGGACCTGGAGCGTGGTGTGCCCATGAAAACCATATTGAATAATATAAGAACATCTGTTGGGGGCATGTAAGCTGAGGCCAGCACATTTGGCAGGACGCATAACTCTGCATAACATCAAACGGCAGTTTCACATTGCTGCTCCTGAACAGTGTCACACCAATGATGCTGTCAGTGTAGATATGTGGGTGAAAGCAATGTAAGACAAAGGTGAAACACTTGTCTGTCTGTATAAGGCACAAGGTGCAGTGGACCCAACTGGTACTTTTGGTGCAACAGATTTTGCCCTTGCTTTGATGACAGAGCCACAAAAAGAGCTGTTAGAAGAATTGGGCACGGGCACTGTGTGTCTTGACTCAACACATGGAACTGCAGGGTAACAGTTTGAGCTGACCACTCTTCTAGTGCTAGATGAAGTGGGATAAGGTATACCTATAGCCTATTTCATCTGCAACAGGATGAATGAGGAAAACTTGGCAGCTTTTCAGGTCTCTTGAGTGTGCCATCAACGAAAAAGTGGCTGCTAAGACATTTATGTCTGATGACGCCTCACAATTTTACAAGGCATGGTCGTCAGTTATGGGTGTCCCTCAGCAGAAACTTCTCTGCACCTGGCATGTGGATAGGAATTGGCAGAAGAAGATACATGAGTGTGTAGAAAAACAACTGAGGCCAGACGTGTACCACAACGTGCGACTCCTTTTAGAGTTCCTTGACCAGCAAGAATTTGAAAAGTATCTTCAATCATTCCTTGACACTGAGGAAGAAAAACTGAGGGATTTTCTGAAGTACTTCAAGGACAACTATGCAGTTAGACCTCAAGAGCGGGCATACTGCTTTAGGACGAGGGCAGGTATCAACACCAACATGCACCTTGAGAGCATGCACAGGACGATGAAGCACAGCATGCTGGAGGGAAATAATAAGCGTGTTGATAAACTAATTTCTGCACTCATGGACTTGACATATCATTTTTTGATGAAGAGGGCAATCCAGATGATCAAAGGGCAAGAAGTTGAGTGCAGTTGAAAGGTACCACAGATCTGGCACTGAAATGGGGGGGGGGGGGGCAGGTTGTGCCAAATTAAACGAAGACAGCACGTGGACTGTGCCATCTCAGTCTACTAAAGGGCACTCTTATACAGTGACAAAAGTCGGGGATGCTGCTTGCTGTCCCTTGAGATGCAATGAATGTGCAGTGTGTGCGCACCTGATACACTTCAAAGTGTGCAAGCACATTCACTGTGTGGTCATTGCTAACACATTGTCAAGCAGTGACAATAACGACTATGAGAGCCCACCTGAAACAGTAACTGAAACGAGTCGGGCATTGCACATAGTGCAAAGCATTGCAAAGCTGGAGGCGGCCACAACAGTGCCGAGCCAAAAGTCATGGATCGATCTCGGCCGCGGCGGTCACATTTCGATGGAGGCGAAATGGTAGAAGCCCGTGTACGTACGATGGCAGTGCACGTTAAAGAACACCAGATGGTCTATAGAACACCAGATGGTCAAAATTTCCGGAGCCCTCGACTACAGCGTGCCTTTACCTACCTCGTGGTTTTGGCACGTAAAACCCCAGAAATTATTATTATTGCCAATGATGACCACATGCCTCAACAAATATGAAAAGTACTATGTGTTGATGTTGGCACTGGACCGAGGTTTCCACTAAATATAAAATTTAAGTCACTCATATGTCTCATCTGCTCTATCTGACACAACTGCTGCTGTAATTAATAATTGACTGGAATGCAAAGTGTTCGATTGGTGAATGTGCTGACCTGCCCATTTCTCACTTATGATTTCTCATTTCAGATATTGTATTACTGATTGTAGAGGTGTTAAATGACATTGATTTCCCAAAGCTATGGAGGAACCAAACCAGCATTTTAATAAAGCCTTATTGTCAAAGCTTAACCTGGTTGTGTCTTCCTGTGTTGATAATGCATACTTGTGCATGCGGTTTCTGCACTACATTCATTACAGTAATGCAATGCAGTTTCATTTCAAGCCACGAGGACAGAGTCAGAATCGATTTAGATCTGTTTCTTTCTTTATGAATGCTTAGATTATTATTGTTGTTGTTGTTATTATTATTATTTATTATTATTATTATTATTATTATTATTATTATTATTATTATTATTGCAGCGGTATTTGCACACGTTTTCTGGCTACGGCGCGAATCCTTTATTACAGTACAGGGGAGAGCTCGATCAACATCGACATCGTCTGCAATGGCGGATTGTTTATTTGCAATTTGCAGCGTTTGCGCGATGTAAATTGTTCTTTCGCTAGTTTCTTGTACGCGGTAATGTTAACATTAACGCTCGCTATCGAGTTTAGGGTATGTCTTCTCACACGTGAAGGTGTGGTGCCTTTTTCACCCGTGGATATTCGTACTCGACTCCGCTCGCCCGCCATAGCAGGTGAGGTCATTGGTAAGATACACGTTCCGATGCAACTTCCAATTCAACATTGTGCTTTGTATGAGTGTCATGCTCTGCGCTTTCGATAGGTATCGAGCTCTTTGATCGTTAACTTGCGCTAGATGTGGTATCGAGCCAGTCGAGCTCTGAAAAATCATTTCCGATGATCGGGACACGATCGTGAACGTGCATGAACGCGCGGGTACCACACAAAATATAAGCTAAAGCTGTGCAGCAAATTCAGATGTACTAGGTATTGCCGCGAACAAATATTGCTTTGCTAATGGGCGTCGATGAATGCCCAGCCCCCCCCCCCCCCTCTTTTTTTTTGTACATACATGTAAACCGTGATTTCAATTTGACAGCTTTGCTTTGAAGGCGCTTTTAGTGCTATAATGGAAGCGATAGCTTGCTTTTGATGACCTCTGCGCTGTCAGTGCATCAGGACATTGCATTATTGATAAGACAGAATTGTTCACGTCCAACACCCCTCGCAACGTAAAGCTTTTGAAAATTCTTGCGCTACACTTGCTCGTTTTCACGAAAGGGGGTGTTTTTGGAAGAGTTCAAGCACCCTTGACCTAAGACGCTGATTTCTTCTTATCAGTGCTAGAGTTACTGACTACGCTACCTAAAGGTAGCATATGCAGTAACTAATCAGTGCCTGCCAGCAGCGCACCAATTGAGGGTGTGTTCTGTATAACTTCGTGCAAAAAAAAAAAGAAAAAAATCAGAACTAAACGCACAGTAGAACTTGCTACAACTGAGCTGCAAGTCGGGTTGAACTTTCGATTCAAGTGCGAGCTTTCATTCGACTACATTAAACCCTTTCAGACGCGATCTATGAAGAACTGCCTGTAATTCGTCAGAGTTGCACATTATCTCAAGGGACTCGACGTTGCAACAAAAATATTGTCATGTATGTGCTTTATAGTAACTAATCTTGATTAAACTGCAATTGCATTGAACCTGAAGTCATTCATGTTCTGCTTTTTGCAAAAATAGAATGAAATCTCAGGCTAGAAATACAGTACTAATTTTTCTTTTTTTGGTTATGATCATTTCGAGCAAAGATAAATTATACTTTTTAGGTGACTTGGAAAAAGCGGAACATCAAACATGGTAGTGCCTTCTGCTAATTGACTATATTTAACAGTACACTGCAAAATGAAGTTGAAAACAGATCTATTACACAGGAGGTTCAATTTATCCACTCTTAAATGTATCTTGTTCTTTCTTAGCCACTAGTCAACACGACTAGCAAAAACATGTGATGTAGACAGTTGTATACAAAGCGTCTCAAACAGTTATAGAAAGAATGGTGTGCTAAAAGCTGCAGCAAGACAGAGTACGACTTGCGAAACTGCAGTCGTAAGTGCCGCCGCTTTAGGTTTACAGGTTGATCCATCCACGGCTTGGATGTAGACCATACTTAGAAACTAACTCGGATGATACCGTTGTCACATGGTGCACTGCTGATCGCAGTTAAGCCCAATCAGGGTCAAATTTCTCAACAGTGATTGACTCGTTTCTGCAACTTGCATACAGTAAATAATCACAGTACAGAAATTCTACCCAGTCAGGTCCCATCGTGATCAAAATTGACAGTATGACACCCATAATACATATTTGTCTGGGAGGGCCAACTTTCGGATATACAGGTCTTACTAGAAAAGAAAAACTAGATACATTGTTCGATAGCAGCCTATTAACATGTTGGCTCACACACTTTTTCAAGCACATTCAAGACGTGGCATGAAACTCTTGCTAAACTCTTCTCACTCACTTTGTACCAATCAGCTTATTTGCCATGTTATATACAAACAGATGCGGTCACCTATAGTGCACACTATGGGCTCACTTTCTTGAGCTAAATTTTTCGTGACGTACAGCCTGACACTTAGAAACACCATGTGGCTCTCTTGTTTGCAGTTCATCCGCCTTGGTGCAGTTGGCCTGCCTTGCAACTCATAAACGGCATTGTGTGTTGCTGCCATGTCTTCCGTTACTTTCTCTCAGTAGCATGAACGAACTATCCGCACCCGTTTTGTCTGCACTACAACGGAGATGCCTCAACTTCAGCCTATGTTAACCCCCACTGCCTTTCAAGGAACTATGTCAACAATGCCAGCACTATGTGCTGCTGGGCCTCATAACATAAGCTTGCTCAGTGGCACAAACTGTCCATATACTTTTGCCCCACAATGCAACTGTGCCATTCTCAGTGGTCCGTATTGGGAAGCACTCCAGATCTACAAACACTATGATGTGCTGTTGGCTGCTAGAAAATGACTCGTTTATAACAGCGGAGTTTTGCACAACATAGAAAGGGTTATGAATGTAAAAATGGCCATCCACTCCCATTTGTTGCACAAAGCTACGAGAAAATTCATATGGATTTCTCATAAAGAACAGCATTTTAGTTGGCGAAAAATTTGACATGGTCCACAGTTTGAACTCGAGAACGACTTTTTTTCGGGGTGGTCGCTCTACCATTTAAGCTAACCAGTATGCTAGTAATCAAAGTGCGAGGGCAAATTCAGTTTGAAGCGCATGGACACTGAATATAACAAATGAGTTCTGTGGAAAGCACAGTAGGTATAAGTAGCTTATAACCAGCTGCAAGTAATGTTTTTTCTTCAAGTTTGATTTTCATAAATAGATATTAACGCAGAATCTTCTGCTAAAAGCTGCTGCACGTTTCCACAGGACCCATTTGCCACATTCTGTGTGCTTTGACTTTTCAACTAATTGGCCCTTACACTGCCCATTGCTAGCCTACTGGCTATCTCAGTTGTAGAGAAACAGCCCTGGAAAGGTGTTGGTTCCAGGCTTGAGCCCAGGAACAGTACGAAATTTTTTGTCTTCCTTTCTGAGAAATCAGTATGGATTTCCTGGTAGCCTTGTACAAAACAGGTGAATGGCCATTTTTCAATTCAAAATAACTTGTTCTCTACACAGATGATGTATGCGAACACAACTGTGATGCCTTGAATCATGTCTGGACGAGCTGGGCTTGGAGCATGTAGCCAAATGTGATGGTAGGAGCTCCAAGTGAATGTTCTCAAATGTTCATTGTTCCAGTGCTCCCAGAACGAGGAAAAGCTGGGACACAGCACTGTGTGCCTTGGCTTCTTTCCTCGCACTGTGACATAATGAAGTAGTACCAACTAGCCCAGTTCATTGCGCTCTAAAATGTGTTTAGCTACTTGTGATGCCGTCAGACCAATCTGCTTGGCACATTCACAGGTAGCAATAGAACAGAGGGCTGCCGAGATAGCAAAGCCATAAATGCAAGGCCTGCGCGTGCACATCTGAGCTTGCAGAGATAGTGTCCTGCATAGGTCACTTGCTTGATGAATGGCAATAAATGCAATTTTTTTGGGCAATAAAGGTGTGATGACATATGCAATTTCTACATTTATTTGCTGCAATACAGAAATGTTCTCGATTTGTTCAGTAGTGATTACATTTATGAAAGATAATTAATGCAAGGTCATGCTATATGAAGTACTTTCAATTGAAAGACCCTGTGGCACATCTTAATTATACAAAAGTAATATACAGCCAGCAGAGTCAACATGGCCGCACAAACTCCTCTCAGTTTCAAGGAGGCTATCTGGGTAACAGTTGGGAGCATCGCAAACCAGCCGGACAACACATGGGTGGCCCTGAAAAGGGCCGTTTCATGGCAGGCAGCATTTGCCAAGTTTCAGTAAGGTTGAAAGTCGGGGTGAATTGGTGACAGAGCATCTGAACATGTAAAGCATCGCACAGAAAAAAAGACACAAGAGGATTAATATGATTCAACAGGACACTGTTGCACTTGCCACTAGTTTATTCTTTTAAAAAATATGTATACAGTACATACCCACAAGTTCACCCCATGCAAACAATGACTTTTGCCTCATAATGGTGCTTAAAAAAATTTGAATGTTGTGCACTTGTGCATACGTGTATTACCCCCTCCTTTTTTTCCCTTCAAAATAAGCTAATTGCAAGGCAGGGGTTGGCCTGTTCAATTGTATTCCCTCTTTCATGTCTTGCTTTTGTGTGCTGCTTTAACATAGATGATCTAAAGCAGTCTTGGTTCATGTTGGGAAGGTAGGCGAAGGAATTTGCTGCACTCGCAGGACTTCGTTGGCCTTTTGTGTTGCAGTGGCGCACTTCAGCAGCCTGTAGCAGATACCCAGCTCGCTGTGTGCATGTGACTTCACTCCAGGTGTCCGAAGTCAGGGCAAGAGACTGACGATGATTTGGCCAGCTGATCAATCCCTGGCCTCTGTGCACATGGTACCATCAATTGCTAAGAACGCACGTCGTGCGTCTTTCGGAGGAATTGAGAAACCGATTGCTGTAGGAACAAAAAAAATTAGTGCAATTAGGAAAATTGTGATGCATTGAGACAAGAAAGAACTTGCAGATCAACTGAAGTCACTAAACAAAAAGAAAGGGAAGTGAACAACATGGGACCACAGCCTACAGTTTCATAAAATAATTGGAAAAATTTGGCAACATAACGTGTTGCTAGTATGCTGTAAGTGTGAAAATTTTTCACTGCTAGAAGGGGGCTCAGCCGGAACTTTGAAATCAATACACGCTCCTTTGAATGTTTGCATTGCCCCTGTATATGTGGCTTGCACCAATATCACAGCTTGAAATTACATAGCCATCCACCCCGTGTGTCGGAACGGAACTAAGACCAAAAACAAAAACAAAGATATTTTTGGGCCGGAACGAAAATAACAAACGTTATCTATTATTTCATTCAGAGTGAAACCGAAATATTTTTATCAGTTTTCAGTTCCCGGGAAAACTTGGTGACCTGGAACAACCGAGGTCATGCAACGTGAGCAATAATACATCTGTCAGGGTATAGTGTTAGCGCTTATCTCATGCAAGAATTCCAAAGTAAAGATGTTCAAATTTTATGAAAAATGAAAAGAGCGGCAACCAGAGCTGTTTATATTAATGCAAGTGGGACTTTCGTGTGCCAGTCACACTAGTGTGGAGAGGGCATTCTCGGTGCTGAAGTTTGTTTTATCAGAACAGCGGTCTTGCACCCTTCGATGACGGGCTGCTTCGTGAGAAAATGCTCACTCCCTGACACAAAACATAGAACCTGCTCAGAAAATTCGTAATTCACTTTGAGAAATTTAAATACATTAACTTGGAAGGGTGCTAGTTTTGGGGTTTTGTGTGCTGGCCCAGAAGCCCCTCAGGGACGAGACCAAGACAGACCAGCAACCATCTTTACTCTGCCGAGCCTCGGCCGCAACTGCCCGCTGCCAGTGGCTGCTGAGTGCGAGCTGCGAGCGCACCATCGCTCATCATTCTCTTCTTCTACGGCCAGCACGCTCGCAGCCACCGCTTCTATACTGCCCCCTCCCCTCCGGTGAAACTGGGGAGGAGGGCGCAGTAGCCGCTATCCTTGGCCACAGCGGACAGCACGTGGCATGCACGACCACACGTCGGCACGGTTCGTCCACCACGTAACCAAGGTCCCGGTGTTGTCCGGCAACTGGGGGCAAACTGTGGGGCTCCGCATCCATTTTCGGGTTAGCAGTCGTCGTGCAGCCGCCTTGCTGCCACCGTTTGTGGTTGCCTGCTCTTTGCTGGTTGTCTTT